>NC_138769.1:49761970-50103725 GCF_965119305.1 Pelophylax lessonae | reverse complement strand
TCTCTAGAGAGGGGGGGACAGAGACAGACCCCTGAGAGAGAGAGAGGGGGGGACAGAGACAGACCCCTGAGAGAGAGAGAGGGGGGGACAGAGACAGACGAGAGAGAGAGAGGGGGGACAGAGACAGAAGAGAGAGAGAGAGAGAGACAGAGAGAGAGAGAGAGAGAGAGAGAGAGAGACACAGAGAGAGAGACAGAGAGAGAGAGACAGAGAGAGAGAGACAGAGAGAGAGAGACAGAGACCCCTGAGAGAGAGAGAGGGGGACAGAGACAGACCCCTGAGAGAGGGGGGACAGAGACAGACCCCTGAGAGAGAGGGACAGAGACAGACCCCTGAGAGAGAGGGACAGAGACAGACCCGAGAGAGAGAGAGAGAGAGAGAGAGAGAGAGAGGGGGGGGGGGGAGAGACAGACCGAGGGGGGACAGAGACAGACCCCTGAGAGAGAGAGAGAGGGGGGACAGAGACAGACCCCTGAGAGAGAGGGACAGAGGCAGACCCCTGAGAGAGAGAGAGAGAGAGGGGGGGACAGAGACAGACCCCTGAGAGAGAGGGACAGAGGCAGACCCCTAGAAGAGAGAGAGAGGGGGGGACAGAGACAGACCCCTGAGAGAGAGAGAGGGGGGACAGAGACAGACCCCTGAGAGAGAGAGAGGGGGGGACAGAGACAGACCCCTGAGAGAGAGAGAGGGGGGGACAGAGACAGACCCCTGAGAGAGAGAGAGAGAGAGAGAGAGAGAGGGGGGACAGAGACAGACCCCTGAGAGAGAGAGAGAGAGAGAGAGAGAGAGAGAGAGAGAGACAGAGACAGACCCCTGAGAGAGAGAGAGAGAGAGGGGGGGACAGAGACAGACCCCTGAGAGAGAGAGGGGGGGGGACAGAGACAGACCCCTGAGAGAGAGAGAGGGGGGGGACAGAGACAGACCCCTGAGAGAGAGGGACAGAGGCAGACCCCTGAGAGAGAGAGAGAGAGGGGGGACAGAGACAGATCCCTGAGAGAGAGAGAGAGAGAGAGAGAGAGAGAGGGGGGACAGAGACAGACCCCTGAGAGAGAGGGACAGAGACAGACCCCTGAGAGAGAGGGACAGAGACAGACCCCTGAGAGAGAGGGACAGAGACAGACCCCTGAGAGAGAGAGAGGGGGGACAGAGACACAGACATGAGCAGACAGAGACAGGCAGAGCTGTGACACAGTTACATTCTATCCAGGGAGAGGAGTGATAATGATACAATGTATCCTGTGTAGAGATCACACTGTCTATGGAGAAGAACTTCTGTATACAATCTGTGATCTCCTCCAGAAACTGTATACACCTGATACAGGGAGCCCCCGCTGTCCCTTCCATACACTGACTGTACACAGGGAGCCCCCCTGTCCCCTCCCCCCAGCCCCCCTCTTACTTGTAGACAGGAACCTGAGGTTGACCATGGCTGGTTGCAGCAGCGCAGACTGAGACGGCTCAGAGCTGAACTGCGCATGCTCACCAGATGGTTCCCTGGTTTCTCTTTCTACGCCCTAACCGAACTGGTCCATCCACTACCTGGGGGGCCGATCATTAGGTGGGCGTGGTCATCATCCCGTCTAGCCCCGCCCAATGCCAACCTGTGGGAGCCCCGAACGGCCGAAAATGGGACAGACTGGGTTCAGTGTATAGACTTTTTCTTGTTACTGATCTCAGCCAATCACAGCACGTTATATCACTTTAGGAGCATCTATCATTCTAGCACTATATGTAGGTTGTCATTGCACACCTGATGGCTTTCATTGCTGACAGATCCTTTAACCACTTTACCACCGGAGGATTTTGCTGTCTTCCGTCCAGGCCACTTTTTGCGATTCGGCGCTGTGCGACTTCAACTGACAATTGCGCGGTCGTGCGACGCTGTACCCAAACGAAATTGACGTCCTTTTTTTCCCACAAACAGAGCTTTCTTTTGGTGGTATTTGATCACCTGTGCGATTTTTACTTTTTGCGCTATAAACAAAAAAAGAGCGTTTATTTTGAAAAAATAACAATATTTTTAACATTTTTTTATAGGAAATTCCCCCCAAAAAAATGTAAAAACCAATTTTTTAAAAAATGTTATTGCCAATTTGTTTTCTGCTACCTATGTTTGGTAAAAAAAAATCGCAATAAGCATATTTTGATTGGTTTGCACAAAAGTTATTGCGTTTACTAACAAAGGGAAATATTTCTGTCATTTTTGGTGTTTTTTTTTAACGCGTAATGGCGGCGATCTGCGATTTTTTTGTGGGACTGCGACATTGCGGCGGACAGATCGGACCCTTGACTGACATTTTTGACACTTTTGGGGGTACCAGTGACATTACTGCAGTAATCAGTGCTATATATATGCACTGTTACTGTAAAAATGACACTGGCAGGGAAGGGGTTAATTTTATTGGAGAGGGAGGGGTTAATGTATGCCTGGTGCTTACTGACGTGTAGGGGGGGGAGGTGACTGAGTGAGTCAGGGACAGATCGGATGTCCAGCTATGCTGAACAGTCCGATCTGTCACTCCCTGTCACTATGGAGATCCGCCCGCTTGTGTTTACACAGGATCTCCACACTAGATCCCCTGCGATCGGGGCAGAGCAGCGGCGATCGCCGCTGCTCCTCCCCTGGCCCGACTCCCGCTGTGAATGAAAACAGCGGGAGCGAGCCTCCGGCGGCGCGCAAGCGCCGCCCAGAAGGGGGAGTGTCTGACGACGTTAATACTACGTCGTCAGATGATAACGAACCACTTTGCCGCAGTAGTACTACCGTACTCAGACGGCAAGTGGTTAAGCCATTAACCACTTCTGAACTGGGACAATTTCTGACACTTGCTGTTTACAAATTTAAGTATTTTTTGCTAGAAAATGACTTAGAACCCCCAAACATTATATACATATATAATCCTAGAGATTAAAATGGAGATCATTGCAATAATTTATGTCACACCGTATTTGTGCAGCGGTCTTACAAAGGCAATGTTTGAAAAAATTACACTTTTTTAATAAAAAATAAGAAAACAATGAAGTTAGCCCAATTGTTTTCTATAATGGGAAAGATAATGTTACGCCGAGTAAATAGATACCCAACATGTTATGCTTGAAAATTGCGCACACTCGTGAAATGGCGACAAACATTGGTACTTAAGAATCGCCATAGGCGACACTTAAAATATTTCTACAGGTTACCAGCTTAGAGTTACAGAGAAGGTCTAGGGATAGAATTATTTCTCTCGCTCTAACGATCACAGCGATACCTCACTTGTGTGGTGTGAACACCGTTTACCGTATGTGGGAGCAACTCGCGTATGCGTTTGCTTCTGCACGAATGCTCGGCGAGATGGGGTGCTTTCAATTTTTTTTTTACTTATTTATTTTACCTTTTATTTTTATTTTTACATTGTCCCTTTAAAAAAAAATGATTTGATCACCTTTAATCCTATTACAAGGAATGTAAACCTCACTTGTAATAGAAATAAACAGGACAGGTCCTCTTTAACCACTGGAAAAGACCGAAAGGATTTGCCCCCTTAATGACCAGGCCCTATTTTGCGATTCGGCACTGCGTTACTTTAACGCACAATTGCGCGGTCGTGCGACACTGTACCCAAATTAAATTGATGTCCTTTTTTCCCACAAATAGAGCTTTCTTTTAGTGGTATTTGATCACCTGTGCGATTTTTATTTTTTGCGCTATAAACAAAAAAAGAGCGACAATTTTGAAAAAAAAAAACATTATTTTTCACATTCTGCTGACATTCCCAAAAAAATATTTTTTCAAATCAAAATTTTTTAACGTTTTTGGCCAATTTGTTTTCTGCTACATATTTTTGGTAAAAAAAAAATTTTTGATTGGTTTGCGCAAAAGCTATTGCGTCTAACAATGGGAAAGATTTATGTCATTTTTACTGTATGTTTTTTTTTTACTAGTAATGGCGGCGATCTGCGATTTTTTGCAGGACTGCGACATTGCGGCGGACAGATTGAACCCCTAACTGACATTTTTGACACTTTTGGGGGTACCAGTGACATTACTACAGTAATCAGTGCTAAAAATATGCAACTGTTACTGTAATAATGACACTGGCAGGGAAGGGGTTAACAATGGGGTAAATGTGAGCCTAGGGGAGTGATTCTAACTGTATGGGGGCGGGGCTTATGGAATGACCATAGGGATCTCTAGAGGGGCTCTATGATCATTCCAGGGAGAAGAACGGTCAGCTGTTTTTACAACAGCCAACTGTTCTTCTCTCCCAGCAGGGAACAATCGCGGGTGTCAGGCAGCAATCGGAGCCGCCTGCCCACTGCATTGGCTTCCCCGTTGACGAACGGGGGCAGGAGTGTGCCGCTGGCGGCACGCGCTCGCCCTCTAGCCTCCTGCTCGCAACCATCGTATAGCTACGTCGGTTTGCCCAGGAGCGGCTGCCTGCCGCAGTATAACTGCAGCGGGCGGTTGCAAAGCGGTTAATGTGAGATCTGGGGTCAAATAGACCTCAGATCTCACATCTACCCTTAAAAGCAAATAAAAAAAATTTAATTTTTTTTTCAGCATGTAAAAAAATGGGCCCTTTAAGGCCGTTGAAAGGAAGCGACATATGACATCGCTCCGGTCCTCCAAGGCCAAAGTGTCGAGTGGGGGGCAGCTTGCCCTCATTTGACTTCCTACCTGGGACATGGACGGACCGGATCGTTCTCCCCAATATGGACGGCTCCAGTAAGCGGGGAAAATGACCAGGAAGCGGTCCATAAAAGCCGCACATATAAGTGATCCCGCAGTGAATCCGCCGCTGGGACCACTTTTATGTGAAGGAGGACCGCTGGCAGAAAAGTAATAGAGGGGAAATCTGCCAATGAGGACACTAGTTCTGGTGCCTTGGGGGGGTCCCCATGAAATTCCCTTAAAGCGGAGTTCTAGCCTTTTCTGTGTTTATTCGAAGTCAGCAGCTACAAAAAGTGTAGCTGCTGACTTTTAATAAACACACACTCCCCTGTCCCATGATCCAGCAATGCGGGCGCCCAAAGCCTCGATCCTCTCTGTCTGGTCTCGGCGGCGCCAGCATTACTAGTGTGGGCACCCAGCTGTGACAGCTTGCGGCTTCACAGCCGAGTGCGCACTGCGCATGCGCAAGTCACGCTGCGCATCTTGATTGGCCGTCAATCTTCTAGGCCTTTGACTTATCCAAGAAGATTGCAGGGAGGGAGGGGAAGAGAAGAATTTCCGCTCGGGGGGGGGGGGGGGGCGCCGCGGCGCTCCGAGCGGAAGTGGGAGCAGGTACCGGTCAAAACTGATGATGAGGGGTGGGAGAGGAAAAGGAGGAAGAAAAAGAAGTAGAGGAAGATCAGTAAAGCGGTCATTTCTTCCTTCCAGTCAGACCCAGGAGGGGTTCCTCTTGGCAGCACATTTTCAGTTTTATCAGGGGATGAATTGGTATCGGATTTGTCTATTTCTTTATCAACTATGGATGAGGGGGAGTCACATAGTATGAAGAGAGCTGTTTCGGGTGATGAGAGTGTGGTAGAGGTTAAGAAACGACTACCCCAATCATCCTGATGGCAGTTCCCGCTCCGATAAAGATGGCAACCATTAACCACTTAAGCCCGGAAGATTTTACTGACCAGGCCCTATTTTGCGATTCGGCACTGCGTGACTTTAACGGACGATTGCGTGGTCGTGCGGCGCTGTACCCAAATGAAATTAATGTCCTTTTTTTCCCACAAACAGAGCTTTCTTTTGGTGGTATTTGATCACCTGTGCGGTTTTTACTTTTTGCGCTATAAACAAAAAAAGAGCGACAATTTTGAAAAAAATAACAATATTTTTCACATTTTTTATATGAAATTCCCAAAAAAAAAAAAATCTTTTAACAGATTGTTAAATTTTTTTTAACATTTTAGGCCAATTTGTTTTCTGCTACATATGTTTGGTAAAAAAAATCGCAATAAGCGTATTTTGATTGGTTTGCGCAAAAGTTATTGCGTTTACTAACTAAGGGAAAGATTTCTGTCATTTTTGGTGTTTTTTTTTAACGAGTAATGGCGGCGATCTGCGATTTTTTTTGCGGGACTGCGACATTGCGGCGGACAGATCGGATCCCCAACTGACATTTTTGACACTTTTGGGGGTACCAGTGACATTACTACAGTAATCAGTGCTATAAATATGCACTGTTACTGTAAAAATGACACTGGCAGGGAAGGGGTTAACTTTATTGGTGATGCAGGGGTTAAGTGTGTCCCTAGGGGCGTGCTTCTAACTGTAAAGGGGTGTGGCTAGTGATGTAAGCACAGAGACATACGATCCTACATAGCAGGATCGTATGATCTCTGTTCTTACATCAGGGATAATGACAGGCGGCTTTGTTTACATCAGCCGTCTGCCTTTCTCCCTCTCCACGGGGAGATCGCGCGTGGCCGGCGGACATCGGGTCCGCCGGTCACACGCGCTGACTTCTTAGGGAACGAGTGGGGACGGGAGCGCGCCTCCGGCGGCGCGCGTGCTCGCCCCCTAGAGGCTCACAGGCTAGTGACGTAGTCCTACGTCACTTTGCCTGTACGGGGCTGACCGCCGCAGTAAATAGTCGTGCGGCGGTTGGCAAGGGGTTAATGTCGCCAGCATTAAATCTGCAAGAGCTTGAGATATTGCCTTATTTTTGCTCAGTGACTTTGATGCAAAGATATATTTTTTGCAAGAGACCTGGCTCAATACTTTGGCCGATGTCCATCTTGCAAAAAGGGAGTGGAGATACGGTTCCTTTTGGTCTCTTGCGGCTGAAGTTGCGGTGCTTTTTATAACCGATATGTTAATGTGCCGGTGGGTAATCGAGGCAGAAATGGGGAGATGCATGGTCTTAGACATCTCTGTTAGGGGGCAGGAACTGTGCCTGATCAATATCTATGGACCGCAGTCAAAATGGGACAGGAAATGCCTCTTCACAAAGATCCAGCCCTTCCTTTTTACATCCCAGCAGGTTGTCTTTGGAGGTGACTTTAAAGAGCTTGTAAACTCAAATTTTTAGTTTTTTTTTTCTTTTTCACCCTGAAAGAGAAACACATAATGAGCTAGTATGCATCGCATACTAGCTCATTATGCAATACTTACCTTAGAACGAGTCCCCGCCATGCCACCCGCTCACCTCTATGACGGGCGACATGTTCAGTCGCCCGTCTTCCGGGATCGTGGCATCCGGCCATCTGCTTGGCTGGAGCCCTAGTGACGTCACTCCCACGCACACGCGCGGGAGCCGACGGTGACGGCACGGGACTCTGAAGGAACGGCACCAGCGGCCGTTCCTTCAGAGTGCATGCGCCAGTGACGTCACTGGCTGCATGTAAGGTAAATATCTCCTAAACGGTACATGTTTAGGAGATATTTACAGTACCTATAGGTAAGCCTTATCATAGGCTTACCTATAGGTAAAAGTGTCAGAGGAGGGTTTACTTCCTCTTTAACACGATAATTAGGCCTGAAGACCGGAGAGGCTCCATAGACATACTGGGTTACGATAGCGTTTTTCTTAGAGATATGGTTAGACAAGCAGGCCTGGTAGATGTGCACATTAAGCACTGCCCTGGCAGCACGGGATTCACGTTTCAGAGAGGGAATAGTCAGAGTAGGATAGATAGGTTTTTTAAAGGAGAACTCTGCTTTCTCAGCTCCTGAGTTAAGGGCAGTGGAGTTCTCTGACCACTGTATGCTGTCTGTGACTCTGAATGCCTCGGACACTCCACCCAGGGGAAGGGGTACCTGGAAACTGAATTCGGCTCTCCTGGAAGATGTAGAGGTAAGACAATCCTTTGAGGATTTTTTTCAGGCACAGATTTCTATTCTGGACTTTTGCAGCAGCAGTGGCGTAGCGTGGGGGGTGCAGGGGGAGCCACTGGCACCAGGCGCAACATTTAGGGGGGCGCATCCCACGCCCGCAAACGGCGGGATCAATGTGTCCCTTTATTCTGAAGTTGCCCGTCCGGCGCCCGCCCGCACTCTTGGCTCAGTGGCCGCCGCTTTGTGCAAGACGAGCCGCGGACCGCTGAAGGTGTCATGCGGCCAGGGGGGCGGGGCTGGTCGTGGATGAAGATGCCAGTCTGTGGCTCTGTGCATGTGCAGCACCGCTTCCGGAGTCTCCCCCTGCTGTCCGGCCGGCCACAGACATGTTGTCTCTCCCCTCCTCGAGTCGCCAGTGTATTGGCACAGTACAAGGTAAGTGATGTCTTGCCTGCCCCCAGGGCCCAGGGAAGTGGGGGGGGGGGGTGTCAGTGTAGTAGGGGGGGTCAGCATAGGTGTCAGTGCAGGGGAAGTGGACATGGGAGGGAGGGAGGTAGGGAGGGGGGCGGGGTCAGTGTAGGTGTCAGTGTATGGGGGGGGTCAGTGTATGTGGGAATGTAAGGGGGTCAGTATAGGTGTCAGTGTAGCTGTCAGTGTACGGGGGGGGGGGTCAGTGTAGGTGTCAGTGTATGGGGGGGGGGGGTCAGTGTAGGGGGGTCAGCATAGGTGTCAGTGTAGGTGTCAGTGTATAGGGGGGGGGGTCAGTGTATGTGGAAATGTAGGGGTGTCAGTGTATGTGGCGGTCAGTGTAGGTGGGTCAGTATAGGTGTCAGTGTATGAGGGGGTCAGTATAGCTATTAGTGTAGGGGTCATTGTAGTGGGGGTCAGTGTATGTGGAAATGTAGGGGGGAGTCAGTGTAGGGGTCAGTGTATGTGGAAATGTAAGGGGGCCAGTGTAGGTGTCAGTGTATGGGGGGGGGGGTCAGTGTAGAGGAGGGTGTGTCAGTGTAGGGGGGTCAGCATAGGTGTCAGTGTATGGGGGGGGATCAGTGTAGGGGGGTCAGTGTATGTGGGAATGTAAGGGGGTCAGTATAGGTGTCAATGTAGCTGTCAGTGTACGGGGGGGTCAGTGTAGGTGTCAGTGTATGGGGGGGGGGGTCAGTGTAGAGGAGGGTGTGTCAGTGTAGGGGGGTCAGCATAAGTGTCAGTGTAGGTGTCAGTGTATGGGGGGGGATCAGTGTAGGGGGATCAGTGTATGTGGAAATGTAGGGGTGTCAGTGTATGTGGCGGTCAGTGTAGGGGGGTCAGTATAGGTGTCAGTGTATGGGGGAGGTCAGTGTAGGGGGGTTCAGTATAGCTATTAGTGTAGGGGGTCAGTGTATGTGAAAATGTAGGGGGAGTCAGTGTAGGGGTCAGTGTATTGGGGGTCAGTGTATGTGGGAATGTAAGGGGGATCAGTATAGGTGTCAGTGTAGCTGTCAGTGTAGGGGGTGTCAGTATAGGTGTTAGTGTAGGGGTCAGTGTGTAGGGGGGTCTGTATAGGTGTCAGTGTAGGGGGAGTCAGTGTATGGGGGGTCAGTGTATGCGTCAGTGTAGTGGGGGTAAGTGAAGGGGGGTCAGTGTAGGTGTCAGTGTATGGGGGGGGGTAGGTCTGTGTAGTGGTCTAGTAGGTTTGTGTAGGGGGCGCAAATGACTTGCCTTGCCCCGGGTGCTGACAACCCACGCTACGCCACTGTGCAGCAGTAAGTCAGAGTGGTGGGAGCTTGTGAAACAAAGGGCGATTGGACTTTTTAAGGCCATAAGTAAGAAGAAACAGCTTGGTATGTATATTGCCTACCAGCATTTGCGGAGGAAGCTTGATCGTCTTGCCTCGTATGGAGGAGATCCAGGGGAGATCTCTGAGGTAAAGCTTCTTCTTAGGAAGTGTCAGTATGACCGGAATCCCTCCTTGGTTCTGGAGAGAGATTACGGGAAATTTCACTCCCCTGATCCTTACCAGAACTGTAAGCAAGGCATAGCAGTTAAGACGGTCATAGGTCTGAGGGATAGTACGGGGTCCCTGGTGAAGTCCAGATCAGGGATCCTGGAGATCTTCAGGTCATATTACGCAGACCTTCTGGGAAGAAAGGACCTTAGTCGGGACAGGATGGAAAGCTTTCTGGATTCTACTCCAGGATTGGGAAATGGTTGATTGCCTTTGATGGATTTGACATAACCAATTTCAGCGGATGAGGTAGTTCGTGCTATAGAGAAGCTGGCTACCAAAAAGTCGCCTGGGCCAGATGGATTAACAGCTGAATTCTATAAGTGTTTTAAGTCCATTCTGGCTCGCTTTTTAGCAGAGGTTTATAACAGCTGTCTAGAAGGGGGTTCACTCCCTCCCTCCATGAGGCAACCCGCTGAGATTCTTCTGTCAAAAACGAAAGACCCCTCAATGATTGAGAACTGGCGCCCCATCAGTCTTCTCAATGTTGATGGAAAGATCTTGGCGAAGATTCTTTTTTTGCGCTTGTCGTCAGTAGCAGGCGATTTGTTGTCCAATCATCAGCACTGCTCAGTCCAAGGTAGAAGTACCTTTTCAGCAGTTTTAGCTGTCCGGGAGGCTTTGGAGCGATGCAGGGCTGCTGGATGGAGAAAGTACTTGCTGGCATTGTGTCAGGAAGGTTCTGCCAAAAGACAAGCTAATAACCGCAGGCAAGTCCCTGTTCCTCGAACCTCCTTAAGAAAAGGTGCGTTAGCGCGTGCTAACAAGCATGCGCATCTGTATGCGCACAAGCAAATCAATATGGCGAATGGATGTGCGCATGCGCGCACAATTGTGCGTGGCGCATCTTCTGACAGATGAAGGCGCCAAACGGGCTATTTAAGCTGGATCTGCACCTAGGATCAGTGCTGTCTTGTCTATAGCGTTCTGTGATTGTCCTGTTTCCTGTTACCTGCATCTGCTCCTGAAATACTGAGCCGGCTTGCCTCTGACTATTCCTGCTCTCTGCCTGCATCGATTCCAGCCTGTTCCTTGACCATTCTCCTGTCTCCCGTCTGTACCTGATCTGATCACTCTGTGTATGACCCGGTATGTCTGACTCTGCTTATCTTCCAGTCCCCCATGGAGCTACCAAGTTGCTGCATCGGTCCATCTGCTACACGGACATTTGCCTCCTTCTGGTGCTCTACTCAGCCAGCAGTTCTGCAGCTTGCACGTCCACTGGCACTCGTGCGACTCTGCACTCTTGTGCCACCTGTTTACACTAGTCAGAGGTGTAAGAGAGGCCTTCCTCTGCATATTCACGTTCTACCCACCAGGTACGTGACACATTGGATCAGGCGAAGGCTTTTGATCGAGTCAATTATGAATACCTGTATTTGCTACTTGGTAGATACGGCCTGCAGGGGAGGTTTATAGATTGGCTGAAAATATTATATAAAGGGGCTGAAAGCTTCCCACTTGTTAATGGTTGGGTTGGATGGCCTTTTGAGGTTGGCTCTGGTGTGCGCCAGGGGTGTCCTTTGAGCCCCCTGCTATATGCATTCGCATTGACCCCTTCATAAGAAGGTTAGAGGGTGGATCATTGTTCGGGGAGCCTTTGGGCATTGCTGGTGTGCCGCCTTTACTGTGTCTGTTATTTTCTCCGGGATGGAGGAGGCGCAGGAGGGGATGTCTGTGATAGAGCAGTACACAGTGGCTTCTGGATCTAAAGTCAACCACGAAAAGAGTACATTGTTGGTCAGTGGGGAAAATGCTCCTTACATTGGTAGTCAGTGGGAAGAATGCCACTTACATTGGTGGTCAATGGGAAGAATGCCCCTTACATTGGTGGTAAGGGGGGAGAATGCCCCTTACTGTACATTGGTGGTCAGTGGGAGGAATGCTCCTTAAATTGGTGATCAGTGGGAAGAATGCCCCGTACATTGGTGGTCAGTGGGAAGAATGCTCCTTACATTGGTGGTCAGTGGGAAGAATGTTCCTTACATTGGTGGTCAGTGGGAAGAATGCTCCTTACATTGGTGGTCAGTGGGAGGAATGCTCCTTACATTGGTGATCAGTGGGAAGAATGATCCTTACATTGGTGGTCAGTGGGAAGAATGTTCCTTACATTGGTGGTCAGTGGGAAGAGTGTCCCTTACATTGGTAGTCAGTGGGAAGAATGCTTCTTACATTGGTGGTCAGTGGGAGGAATGATCCTTACATTGGTGGTCAGTGGGAAGAATGCTCCTTACATTGGTGGTCAGTGGGAAGAATGATCCTTACATTGGTGGTCAGTGGGAAGAATGTTCCTTACATTGGTGGTCAGTGGGAAGAATGTCCCTTACATTGGTGGTCAGTGGGAAGAATGCTCCTTGCATTGGTGGTCAGTGGGAAGAAGGAGGAGGACACACCCAAGGAGCTCTCTGTGAGATCCAGCCCTTTTCAAGCCTGGGCCTTGCTTGCTAGCTTGGCCCAGGAACAATGCCTGATCCTGGGGGAGGCCCTGGGAGGGATCCCCCTGATGACACGGGGCCTAGTGAGGAGGAGGTGGAGGACCTGTCTGTGGGTCCAGGCCCCGGTGAGAATGCGGATGTCTTCAGCCAGAAGATTATCAATCGTTTTAGGGCGATTGGGAGAGCGGAAGAAAAACTTAAAGTTTTGAAGGCTGAACACAAATCCTTCAAAACCAAGTATTTCCAGGCCTGGAGTAAAAATCGCACAGCCATGAAGCCTGAGTTACAGGAATTGGAAGAAAAGGTAAAGGAACAAACTTTATTATTGGAAAGGCTGAAAGACAGAAGTGGAGCATTTAAAGAAAAGTTTGATAATGAGAGGCGATTTACCAGCCAGACATCAGCAAGCTCTGTGGATCAGCAGGCTCAGTTAATGGATGACCAGGCTCCATCTGCCTCTGCACCTCTCCCCCCATGCCAGAACTGGGAATCACCAGCGGCAACCAGCCAGGGGGTTGAGAGTGGACATGGATCCCTGACATTCATCCAGCAGATGGAGTCACCCCTGAAAGCAGACAGGTTTGTATTTTCTGATGATCCATCAGAAATCCCTGAGGATGGGCAGAGGAGATTCAAGTCAGCAAAGCCAGTAATGGTGGAGAAATCCCAGTACACCATGCTGCCATCCAACATGTCTGCCCCATCTGCTGTAGTGGATGGTGTCCCAGGTGAGAAAGAGCTCTGCATACAGCTACCTATTGGAGTTACCGCTGTGGAGAAACCGACAGACATGCAAGCCCCGGACCATCAGACGAATGTGGATGGACCTGCATTAAACACCCCAGGCATGGATTTTGCTGGTCTGGCTGAGACCAGTAGTCCCACGGCAAGCAAAATGGTTGCCAGCTCCAAAGAGCCTGCTTCATGTTCACCTGAGCCTCCCAGTCTTCCAGTGCTGATTGCTGATGGGGGAGGGGATCAACATAGTTCTGGAAGTGGAATGGAAGTAGCAATGGAAATATCCTGCAATGCTTTACCTGCTGCTGTGTTAAAACAGAATGCTATTTCCACAGCTGAAAACCCTGTCCTAGTGGAAGAGAAGATGACAGCTGGAGTTTTTACCAGTGCAGCAGCTATGGATTCTGCTGTGAAGACAACAGCAATAATAAGTATCCCAGCAAGTATAAAAAATGACAATGTTAAAGCAATGAATGTGGTGGGTGGTGGTGAAGGGGTTAGTAATGCTGGGAAAAATAAAAATGACATTTCTCCTCCTGCTCAGCAGAGGAAAGATTCGATTGCACAGATCAATCCCGAATCTGTGCAATCGTTATCTGCTAAGTGTGTGTCAGATAATTTAAAAAAAACTGATGGATTTTCTGCTGGGAGGAATGTTGGAAGCTATGCTTCAGCTTTGGGGAGTCACACCAGGGTGGGTGGTGGGAATTCTGTTATTAGTCAAAATTCAGGGAGGTTTGGTGGGTATAGGAGGAGGAATGTGGTACAGTTGAGGTGGGTGGGGGATGGAACTCCACCTGTAAGGGGGAGGGTGGCTGAGTTGATTTTGGAAATGGGGTTTAAAGCTTGTGATATTTTTGCTTTAATTTGCCCGGTGGGGAGTTATGAATTCGATTTATCGTTTGTAAAACCTGAAAGTTTGGATCTCTTCTGGGAGAGATTTAGGAGGTGCAAGGGCCTTCAGCAGTGGAGTGGTTTGGTGCCAAAAGTGATTTCAAGGCAGCCTCTGATAAAATCAGTGACCATTTTGGTGCGTAACGAATCCATACCAGAGGCTGATTTATTAGTATGGCTACGCCGATATGGCGAGGTCCTCACTCCACTGCGGAAGGTCCTTGATGAGCATGGGATATGGACAGGGGCCTGGACAGTGTCGCTAAAATTGGGGGTGCTGGGCGATGTAGTTCAGCACCTTCCCTGCTCAGCCTTTCTGGGTAGGGATAGGCTGACCATTTTCTACCAAGGTCAGCCTAAGGTATGTAATAAATGTGGTGATAAAGGCCACTTTGCATCGTCCTGCACCCACAAGAAGTGCTCACTGTGCCAGGATTTAGGCCATTTGGCCAGAGAATGCACCCAGATTCGGTGCAATTTGTGCCAGCAGCTGGGTCATCCATATAGCCAGTGCCCAGAGGCACTGCATAACTTGCCAGGATTGGAGACTGAGCTGCAGAGGCTTGATAAAGAAGATGAAGCAGCTGAAGTTAGAGAGGAAATTGTTGTTGCCCCTCCTGTGTCTGTTGTGTCAGATTCTGTTTCCCCTAGTGATGTGGTCCCTGAGTCTGTGTCTGTTGTGTCAGATTCTGTTTCCCCTAGTGATGTGGTCCCTGAGTCTGTCCCTCCTGTTGTTCCTACATCTACTGTGCGTAGATCCTCCAGACTAGCGGAAGCTGCTGGGGGGGCGGGTATAGTGGATCTTCCCCCTCGGCCTACTCCACCTCCAGTCCCTGTCTCTCGACACCGCAAACGCGGCCAAGAGGGTGCAGGGGTGCTGGATGGTGGTGGGGTCGATGGGGTTGAGGGAGGGGTGTCCATGTCCCATGTCTCACCCTCTGTTGTGGAGGATTCGGATGATGAGGGGTGGGAGAGGACAAAGAGGAAGAAAAAGAAGAAGAGGAAGACCAGTAAAGCGGTCACTTCTTCCTTACAGTTAGAGCCAGGAGGGGTTCCTCTTGGCAACACATTTTCGGTTTTATCAGGGGAGGAGTTAGTATCCGATTTATCTACTTTATCATCTATGGATGAGGGGGAGTCACATAGTGTAAAGAGAGCTGTTTCGGGTGATGAGAGTGTGGTGGAGGTTAAGAAACGACTACCCCAATCATCCTGATGGCAGTGCCCGCTCTGATAAAGGTGGCGACCATTAATGTCGCCAGCGTGAAATCTGCAAGAGCTCGTGATATTGCCTTATTTTTGCTCAGTGAGTTTGATGCTGAGATTTTATTTTTGCAAGAGACCTGGCTCAATACTTTGGCCGATGTCCATCTAGCAAAAAGGGAGTGGAGATGCGGTCCCTCCTTTTGGTCTCTTGCGGCTGAGCCTTGCAGCGGAGTTGCGGTTCTTTTTAAAACCGATATGGTAACGTGCCGGCGGATAATTGAGGTAGAAATGGGGAGATGCATGGTCTTAGACGTCTCTGTTAGGGGGCAGGACCTGCGCCTGATCAATATCTATGGACCGCAGTCAAAATGGGACAGGAAATGCCTCTTCACAAAGATCAAGCCCTTCCTTTTTACATCCCAGCAGGTTGTCTTTGGAGGTGACTTTAACACCATAATTAGGCCTGAAGACAGGAGGGTCTCCATAGACAGGCTGGGTTATGATAGCGTTTTTCTTAGAGATATGGTTAGACAAGCAGGCCTGGTAGATGTGCACATTAAGCACTGCCCTGGCAGCACGGGATTCACGTTTCAGAGAGGGAATAGTCAGAGTAGGATAGATAGGTTTTTTTTAAAGGAGAACTCTGCTTTCTCGGCTCCTGAGTTGAGGGCGGTGGAGTTCTCTGACCACTGTATGCTGTCTGTGACTCTGAATGCCTCGGACACTCCACCCAGGGGAAGGGGTACCTGGAAACTGAATTCGGCTCTCCTGGAAGATGTAGAGGTAAGACAATCCTTTGAGGATTTTTTTCAGGCACAGGTTTCTATTCTGGACTTTTGCAGCAGTAAGTCAGAGTGGTGGGAGCTTGTGAAACAAAGGGCGATTGGACTTTTCAAGGCCATAAGTAAGAAGAAGCAGCTTGGTATGTATATTGCCTACCAGCATTTGCGGAGGAAGCTTGATCGTCTTGTCTCGTATGGAGGAGATCCAGGGGAGATCTCGGAGGTAAAGCTTCTTCTTAGGAAGTGTCAATACGACCGGCATGCCTCCTTGGTTCTGGAGAGAGATTATGGGAAATATCACTCGCCTGATCCTTACCAGAACTGTAAGCAAGGCATAGCAGTTAAGACGGTCATAGGTCTGAGGGATAGTACGGGTTCCCTGGTGAAGTCCAGATCAGGGATCCTGGAGATCTTCAGGTCATATTACGCAGACCTTCTGGGAAGAAAGGACCTTAGTCGGGACAGGATGGAAAGCTTTCTGGATTCTACTCCAGGATTGGGAAATGATACATTGCCTTTGATGGATTTGACAGAACCAATTTCAGCGGATGAGGTAGTTTGTGCTATAGAGAAGCTGGCTACCAAAAAGTCGCCTGGGCCAGATGGGTTGACAGCTGAATTTTACAAGTGTTTTAAGTCCATTCTGGCTCCCTTTTTAGCGGAGGTTTATAACAGCTGTTTAGATGAGGGTTCTCTCCCTCCCTCCATGAGGCAATCCGCTGTGATTCTTCTGTCAAAAGGTAAAGACCCCTCAATAATTGAGAACTGGCGCCCCATCAGTCTTCTCAATGTTGATAGAAAGATCTTGGCGAAGATTCTTTTTTGGCGCTTGTCGTCAGTAGCAGGCGATTTGTTGTCCAATCATCAGCACTGCTCGGTCCAGGGCAGAAGTACCTTTTCAGCAATTTTAGCTGTCCGGGAGGCTTTGGAGCGATGCAGGGCTGCTGGATGGAGAAAGTACTTGCTGGCATTGGATCAGGCGAAGGCTTTTGATCGAGTCAATCATGAGTACCTGTATTTGCTACTTGGTAGATACGGCCTGCAGGGGAGGTTTATTGATTGGCTGAAAACATTATATAAAGGGGCTGAGAGCTTCCCACTTGTTAATGGTTGGGTTGGACGGCCTTTTGAGGTTGGCTCTGGGGTGCGCCAGGGGTGTCCTTTGAGCCCCCTGCTATATGTATTCGCAATTGACCCCTTCATAAGAAGGTTAGAGAGTGGATCGTTGTGTGGGGTGCCTTTGGGCATTGCTGGTGTGCCGCCTTTGAAGGTCGTGGCCTATGCCGATGATGTGTCTGTTATTATCTCTGGGATGGAGGAGGCGCAGGAGGTGGTCTCTGTGATAGAGCAGTACACTGAGGCTTCTGGCTCTAAAATCAATCATGAAAAGAGTGAAGTTTTCTGGATGGGTGAGGAGGGTGAAAGCTTCGAACTTCCGGATGCCTTCCCAGAGCCCCAGCAGGAAATTAAAGTGTTGGGCATCAAATTTGGTCCTGGTGACTATGGTCATCGAAATTGGGAAAGCAGGTTGTTGAATGCCAATGCCAAGGTGGCAAGCTGGAAGAAATGGAAACTTTCCTTGAGGGAAAGGGTTGACTTGATTAAAACTTACCTGATCCCAATCTTTTTATATGTCAGCTTTGTCTGTATCTTGCCGGAATCTCTCTATGCAAGGGTGTACAGCTGCTTTTTCCAACTGTTATGGGGAAATAGGCTGAACCTGATTAAACGCAATGTAACTTACCTGTCCAGGCGGGAAGGTGGTCTAGGAATGGTCAACCCTATAGTTTTCTTTTCTCTGCTTTTTTTAAAGTATAATCTTGGTAATATGTTAGCAGAGACCCCGCCGGGATGGGTGGGTATTTTTCAATCTTGGTTTAGGCCTTTTCTGCGATGCTGGGAAGATGGCGGGCCAGTGAAAAGTCTGAGAGTCCGACATGGCAAGCTTCCGGCTTATGTTGCCCCGTGTCTGAAAATACTTAGGCAGTGGCAGGTGACAGTGGGGGATATCAAGTCCCTCCCCAGAAAGCTTCTGGAGAAGAGGATTTTGGGCTCTGCTTTCAGTGTGTCGCTGACCTTAAGGGATTGCCCAGGCCCCGTAATGAGGGAGGGGTTGCGTTTAATTAACTTAGGAAGAATCCCTTTGAAGTTTAGGGATCAAGCCTGGCTCGCTTTCCATGGAAGGCTCTATGTGAGAGGGAACCTGAAGCATCGCCCTGTGGATGATCGGGATTGTCCTAGAGCGGAGTGTGTTGGTAAAGTGGAGTCTATGGACCACTTTTTGCTCCAGTGTCCCTTTAACATAGAGGTGTATAAAAGGGTGGGGAGGGCTCTAGGCATCCCCTTTCTCTATCGCATGAGTTATGCGGAGTGGGTGTATGGGGCATTCCCGACTCGCTGGGATTTTGATTTGGATACACTTTTTCTAGTTAGTATAGTTGTCCGTTACTTCACGTGGAATGCACGGTGCCAGATTACCCTGCGGAAGAAAGTCCTCCCTGTCGAGGTGGTGGTGTACGATATTCTGGGTGAGGTTGGGAAGATTCGGGGTCTTGAGAAGGGCAGGGAGCCTCGAGCGGTCTGGATAAGGGCGTGGAGGAATATCAGACCTGCTTTTGGTGAACTGTCCATCTCTGGGTGAAAAGCTTTTTTCCTATGCTATTTCTTTCACACCCTTAGCTTTTGTTAGTTAATATCTTCATTTTTGAAGAAGGGCTGCATGCATAATGGGAGTGGTTTTTGTTTCTTGACCTCGCAGGTTTGATGTCTGGTGTGGTGGTGTGAGTCTAATTAAGATTATTTTTCCCGGTAATGATGTGTTTCATGATGTGAGTTTTGTTTTTGCTGTAAAGGCAGTCTTTATTTGAGAGCAGAATTTGCTATGTATTTTTTTTTTCCCCTTTTCATGTAAATATGTATATATTTATTTATGTATATTGATTTTATGCTTATTGATTGCAAGACTTTTAATAAACAAAATTGGGAAGAATGCTTCTTAGATTGGTGGTCAGTGGGAAGAATGCCCATTACATTGGTGGTCAGTGGGAAGAATGCCCATTACATTGGTGGTCAGTGGGAAAAATGCCCATTACATTGGTGGTCAGTGGGAAGAATGCCCATTACATTGGTGGTCAGTGGGAAGAATGCCAGACAGCAAAAAGTTGATTGGTGCCATGCTGCTGATATTGTCAGGCAGCATTGTGCCTGGAACTACGAAGGCACCATCAGATGGGAGGTCAATCAGCCACAGCTTGAGGTATTCGTAGCCACCTCTCGAGGAACCCACGAGTCCTGAAGAACCTTAGTTGAGAATGGTTGGTGTGATCTGTCATACAAGGTCTCCCGTATACACAATAATAAAATGAAGCAGAACTTCCTATGTCATTTATCAGGCTTTTCCCCATACTCTCAGGGTGATAATGACCTCTCCGGCAGTTGGTGGCACTCTTATCACACAGTGTGGTTTTCCTACATTGACCAATATTTATCTAATCTACCAGAAGCCTATGTGCCAACATAACTGTGGGTACTGGCAGTGGAGTACAATCATATCCTTCCCTGCCCCTAGAGCCCAGGAGGGCGTCTGAGCAACTTCATTTTGGTAGGTACAAAAAAATGGAGAGTTTTACAGTCCCCCAAAATTTAAGTAAAAATAGATTTCTGTAGAAGATTCAGTATAGAAGAAAAGCATTGGAGTCAATAGGGAAGGTGACATTAAAGTGGTTGTAAACCCCAGACATGAAATATGAACAAAGCATATCCCTCTATAGTGTGTACTTGTCTCAATCCAAATAACGAATTGCCTCAATTAAGAGCACTAAGTGCAATTCCTGTCCGCTGCTTCCTACCTCTGCTATCAGCATGAATCACTTCTGACAAGTTTTCCTGACACCAAGAGGAAAAAGGTGACAGAGGAGGAGTTTCAGCTGATTGACAGTCTCAGCTCTGTTTCTGTTATTGTGTGCTGTGTGAAAAAGGGGGGGGGGAGTGTCTCTTCCTTGCAATCTCAGAGCTCTCTTCACTGAGCTCTGCAGAGTGTAACTTCAGAACTCTGTCCCCTTTTTTTCTAACAGCTCAGACAAGCTTTTTTAAATTCTGTACTTTGAATAGATTTAGAGGGCTGCAGATCAATGGATACAACTTATGTAGGAGGATTTGTTTTATCTCTGTGTATCACCTGAGGCCAGTCACTTCACTGGGTTGGTTTTTATTGGTGCAATGGAGTGTCCTCTGCCGGTTCTAACACTGAGAACAGAGCGATCAAACACCGCCGGTCGCTCATTTCTCACAGTTTCCAAGAGAGCTGAGAATTGCCAGTCAGCAGCTTTCTGCTTTGCTCCCACCCCCCACCTTGCTCATTTGGGCATTGGGCTATTGAGGGGGCAGGAGCAGCTTGCTCAGGCTCTCAGCAGCTCGAGCCTGGTGCCAGTCCAGGCATGTGGGCAGATCCTGACCATATGGTTGCAATCTTTCCCAAGCCTGGACTGGCTCCGTGACGTCAGCCGACAGCGGGATTTAGCCTGCGGTCGGCTGAAAATTGGTCACAGGAGTGCAGAACGAACTGCACTACTGTGATCCACAGGAGAAGTACAGCCAAACCAGCTTTGGCCTTACTTCTTCTATAAGCACACATTAACATGCGTTGTCGCACATTTTCAGCATGCGTTGCCATGCGTTTTATTTGATGTCAACACTCATCATAACCTACACTTCCACACTACATAGATGTAAATCGCCTCGGGCTGGATTCACATCTTTGCATTGATACGTTCTCATTTGAAATCATCATTGTGTCTCTGTAAGAGACGATCAGTGCGCGTGCCCAGGCACACGGGAAGCAATGTGCGAATGCGCATGCGCCAATGCGCGAACACGCCAATGCGCGAACGCGCCAATGCGCGGACGCGCGAACGTGCATACGCAACGTGCGCACGCAATTGGCGCCAAACGGCCTATTTATACCAGGCGGTGACAGGAGCACATTGCTGAGTGATCTTTCAGCTTGTGTTCCTGTTTACCTGTGCCCTGACCTGCTTGTGGATTTCCCGTTACACCGACCCGGCTTGCCTTTTGACTCTCCTTGGATTCCTGCCTGCCTTGTGACCTCAGCCTGTCTTTGACCCTGCCTTGCCTTATGCCTTTGTACCTTGCTGCCAGACTGTGTACCGACTTCGGCTTGTATCCTGACTCCGCTTCTGCCTCACGTTCCTGTACCCGTGCTGTCCGGCTGTTGACAACCCCTTGGCTTGTGTTCCGATTTCGCTCCTGCCTTCTCATCCAGCATCACCGAGGTCCAGTTTCAGGTGTTCATCCGGTGATCCACAGCCATCAGTCTTCTGCCAAGACATCACCTGCTATACCGGCCCTCGTGCCACTCTGTGTCCTACACCGCCTGTCATCTCTATCAGGGGTGTTGGACAGGAGGTGCAAGAGAAGCCCCCTCTACAGCTTGGTCTCCACCAGGTACGTGATAGTACCACTCAGCCAGATGTCGGAGACCGAGAGAGGGGCTTCACCTCTAGAGGCAGTATGCCAGCAACTTGCTTCGCTTACCCAAGCAGTCAAATCCTTGCAAGAGGGTTACTTCCAATTAGAGGGTCGCATCCAATCCATGGCTTCTACCCCGGCAACCCCGGCACCTGGGACCTCCATGCCCGAACGGGCTCTATCCACACCTTCAGTGGTTTTGCCACCACCGGAACCTTGGGTACCTGCTCCAGAACGATTTTCGGGTGACCGACACAAATTCCGGGCTTTCAGGAATTCTTGTGAGCTATACTTTGCCCTGCAGCCACGGACTTTCTCACTTGAATCCACCAAGGTGGGGTTCGTAATCTCTCTACTTCTCGGAGAGCCGCAATCCTGGGCCCACCGTCTCCTGGAACAAAATGATATAGCCTTGAACACCATCTCATCATTTTTCGAAGCGATGGCGCAGCTTTATGACGACCCCCAGCGATCTGTTACAGCCGAAGCAACCCTACATACATTACAACAAGGCCGCCGCCCTGCTGAGGACTATGTCGCCGAATTCCGCAGATGGGCTTCCGATACAGGCTGGAATGATGCAGCCTTACGGCATCAATTCCGTCTCGGCCTATCAGAGGGCCTTAAGGATGAACTTGCCAGAGTGGGTACGCCTGATTCTCTTGATGACCTTATTAGTCTTACTATCCAGCTTGACCGCAGGCTCAGGGAGCGGAGAGTGGAAAGAGCTGGAAGTTCCAGACCTACCTGGATGTTGCCTCAAGTGCCGTCACCTCCGGCTTTTCGTCCACCTGTCGCTTTCCCCACAACCTCCAGTGTGGGGCCCATGCAACTCGGACTTTTACGTTCTCCACTAACCACTGAGGAGAGATTGCGAAGACGCCGAAACAACTTATGCCTCTATTGTGGGGAAGCCGGACATTACCTTCAGACCTGCCCGGTGCGGCCTAGTAAGTCTCAGTTTGCTTTTCCTTCTTACCTTGCAAACAGTTCTGGGAAGGATCTGTCCACTCACATTACTCTACCTCTCTCACTACAGATTCTCGGAAAGACCATCCAAGTCCCAGTCATTATTGACTCCGGCGCTTGCAGCTGCTTCATGGACAGTGACTTTGCTCAGCGTCATCAGATCCCTCTGCAAGCGAAAACCCGTCAGTTATCTATCCATCTAGCTGACGGATCCCATCTCAAGTCCGGGCCTATAACCCAAGAAACCTGCCCATTACTGGCTATCTCTAATAAAGGCCACCGAGAATACTTGTGCTTGGATATTATCCCATCTCCTCTGTTCCCTATCATTCTCGGTATCCCATGGCTACAAGCACACAATCCTCAGATAAACTGGAAGTCAGGAGAAGTGGCATTTCCATCCACCTATTGTCAACAAAACTGCTTCCAGCCCAGTCCAGGGAAACCTGCATCACTTTTGGGCCTGCAACCTGATCCCTCTGCATCCCAACTTGTGCCTGCAGCTTACCATGAGTTCTTGGAAGTCTTTGATAAACAGAAAGCAGACATCCTACCACCTCACCGGTCGTATGACTGCCCAATTGAACTTTTACCAGGTGCTGAGATACCGTTTGGGCGTATCTTCCCCCTCTCTAAACTAGAACTTGAGGCATTACGCCTTTACATCGACGAAAACCTGAAAAAAGGCTTCATCCGGCCCTCTACGTCCCCCGCAGGGGCTGGTATTTTCTTCGTTGAAAAGAAGGATCATTCTCTACGCCCCTGTGTTGATTATCGGGAGTTGAACAAGGTTACTGTCAAAAACAGATACCCCCTGCCCTTAGTTCCTGAACTTTTCCAACGTTTCAGGGCAGCCACGGTATTCACAAAACTTGACCTACGTGGAGCATACAACTTAGTACGGATCCGTGAGGGCGACGAGTGGAAGACCGCCTTTCGCACAAGATTCGGCCACTTCGAGTACCTTGTCATGCCCTTTGGATTGTGCAATGCTCCAGCTACTTTTCAGCATTTCGTGAACAATATTTTCAGAGACTTCCTTGATTTGTTTATGATTGTCTACCTTGACGATATTCTTATCTATTCAGGTTCCATTGAAATGCACCGTGAACATGTCAAGAAGGTTCTCGGCCGCCTAAGAGACCATGGATTATACGCAAAGGCTGAGAAATGCGAGTTCGAAAAGGAATCAATCCAATTCTTGGGACTCGTCATTTCCACTTCTGGGATCTCCATGGACCCCCAAAAGGTCAAATCGATCCTCGAATGGCCCACTCCCACAGACAGGAAGAGCACACAAAGGTTCATTGGCTTCGCTAATTTTTACCGCAAGTTTATCAAGAACTTCTCCGCCATTATGCTTCCAGTCACCCAGCTAACAAGGCAAGGCACCCGTTTCCAATGGACACCAGCAGCACAAGCTGCGTTTGACCAGTTGAAGATTCTATCCACTACTGCACCTATCTTACGACACCCAAATCCCGCTCTGCCCTATGTTCTCGAGGTGGATGCTTCAGAAAATGCCATAGGTGCCATCCTGTCACAGCGTTCAGGTACGAAATCTCTTCTTCATCCTGTTGCCTTCTTTTCCAGGAAACTCAGCCCAGCAGAAAGGAACTACGATGTTGGAGACCGGGAATTACTGCCCATCAAGGCGGCCTTGGAGGAATGGCGCTACCTATTAGAAGGAGCATCTCACCCTATCCTGATCTTTACCGACCACAAAAATCTGGAGTACCTCCGAACAGCTAAGAGACTGAAACCACGTCAAGCCAGGTGGGCACTGTTCTTTTCTCGTTTTACCTTCCATATCACCTACAGGCCAGGCTCCAAGAATGGCAAACCTGATGCACTTTCCCGCATGTACCCAGAGGACGAAGAGTGTCACCCAGTAGACACAATCCTGCCATCCCAAAGTTTTCTACTTTTACAAGCGGATCTGTTAACGCAGCTGAAGCAGGCGTCCACAAGGGATGTTTTACCATCAGGTATGTGCCTTCAGGAAAAAGAAGGTCTGTTTTTCTATAACCAAAAAGTGTTTGTACCTCCAGGTCTACGTGCCAAGATCCTCGGCCTGTGCCATGATCACCCCTTGGCAGGGCACTTTGGGATATCTAAAACGGTTGACCTGGTACAACGGTCCTTTTGGTGGCCTGGTCTGAGGTCCGACTGCCGTAATTATGTTAGCACCTGTACAATCTGCATCCGGAACAAGAATGACAAGGCCAAAGCCTTGGGTTTGCTAAGACCTTTGCCCATTCCCAAGAGGCCTTGGGAAATGATAAACATGGACTTTATCGTTGAGCTCCCTCCTTTTGAAGGATTCACGACCATCTTTGTGGTGGTCGACAGACTAACAAAGATGGCCCACTTTATCCCTATGTTGGGAACTCCCTCAGCAATGGAAACTGCCCAAACCTTCATCAAGGAAGTGGTTCGGCTCCACGGGGTTCCTAGTAATATCACTTCAGACCGAGGGGTGCAATTTACTTCGAGGTTCTGGAGAGGCCTTTGCAAAACATTAAAAATTGACACATACTTTTCCTCAGCTTATCACCCGCAAACAAACGGGCAAACGGAGCGTACAAACCAGACCCTGGAGCAGTACCTCCGGTGTTTTTCATCTTTCTCACAAGACAACTGGGCATCACTTTTACCCCTAGCAGAGTTTGCATATAATAACGCAGTGCATTCAGCCACGGGTCAAGCCCCGTTTTTTGCAAACTATGGGTACTTCCCAGCCTTTATGCCTGACGTAATACCTGATTCCTTGGTTCCCGCAGTCCAGGAAAAAGCTACATTTTTGCAAACCAACAACAAATTATTGCAAGATGCCATTGTCAGAGCACAGCAAGACAACAAAAATTTTTTTGATAGGAAGAGGAGGGGAGATCTAAACCTCAGACCGGGAGACAAGGTTTGGTTATCCTCTATCAATCTAAAACTGTCATGTCCGTCTAAGAAACTGGGGCCTAGATATATCGGTCCATTCTCTATTAAGAGACAAATCAATCCTGCTGCCTATGAACTTTCACTCCCGGAAACATACAGAATTCATCCTGTTTTCCATGTGTCCCTACTGAAGCCTACCAGACCTAATCCATTTCCTGACCGAGAGTCGGATCCACCTCTGCCTGAAACTATTGATGGCAACGAAGAATACGAGGTTGAAGCAATATTAGACTGTAGGAAAAGAGGAGGTACTGTCCAGTACCTGATTAAATGGAAGGGCTATGGCCCGGAAGAAAATTCTTGGGAACCAGAAGCCAACCTCCATGCTACGGATCTAATTCAAACCTTTTTCAGCTTCATCCTGAGAAGATGTTGCAGATGGGCATCCGGAGGCCGCCCATTGGGGGGGGGCAATGTAAGAGACGCTCAGTGCGCGTGCCCAGGCACACGGGAAGCAATGTGCGAATGCGCATGCGCCAATGCGCGAACACGCCAATGCGCCAATGCGCGAACGCGCCAATGCGCGAACGTGCGTACGCAACGTGCGCACGCAATTGGCGCCAAACGGCCTATTTATACCAGGCGGTGACAGGAGCACATTGCTGAGTGGTCTTTCAGCTTGTGTTCCTGTTTACCTGTGCCCTGACCTGCTTGTGGATTTCCCCGTTACACCGACCCGGCTTGCCTTTTGACTCTCCTTGGATTCCTGCCTGCCTTGTGACCTCAGCCTGTCTTTGACCCTGCCTTGCCTTATGCCTTTGTACCTTGCTGCCAGACTGTGTACCGACTTCGGCTTGTATCCTGACTCCGCTTCTGCCTCACGTTCCTGTACCCGTGCTGTCCGGCTGTTGACAACCCCTTGGCTTGTGTTCCGATTTCGCTCCTGCCTTCTCATCCAGCATCACCGAGGTCCAGTTTCAGGTGTTCATCCGGTGATCCACAGCCATCAGTCTTCTGCCAAGACATCACCTGCTATACCGGCCCTCGTGCCACTCTGTGTCCTACACCGCCTGTCATCTCTATCAGGGGTGTTGGACAGGAGGTGCAAGAGAAGCCCCCTCTACAGCTTGGTCTCCACCAGGTACGTGATAGTCTCAATGCATACGTAAAGATGTGAATTATAATGCGCACCATGACGCACTTCTTAAAGCATTGATGATTTAAATGGTAAACACATCGAGCAAAAATGCAAAGATGTGAATCCAGCCAGTGGTAAATTTAATCTATGTGCATGCATTGATGCGTTACTGCGCCATTCATATTAAATAGAACCCCAATGCATTAAGACAATACAATGGCCAGCAACACATGGCATCGCACCATTGTGAAACGACATTTTGGTGCAGCGGACGCCCATTCATTTTATTGAGCTGACTTAATTCAAAGCATGTTAATGCATAAAGTCTGTAATTTCGAAGTAGAATCAAGTTTGGTAAAATCACTCCACTCATTTCTATTGGCTG
Organism: Pelophylax lessonae; assembly: GCF_965119305.1. Lineage (NCBI taxonomy): Eukaryota > Metazoa > Chordata > Amphibia > Anura > Ranidae > Pelophylax > Pelophylax lessonae. Next base: position 50,077,059 of record NC_138769.1, on the reverse strand, counting down.
CAAATATACGATGAGCGGGGGAAGTGCGGCACCTGAAGATTATCAGATTCCTTGTGCAGGGTGATGGGCTGCCTGAAAAAAGAACATGATGCTTCAGATTCTGCAGGTTTATTGCAATTATAATTTCTGATGTCCTAGAGAGAATCATGAGAATTTTGGGCAGTCCAGTGTGCCAGTCATGGGTAGATTTTCCATCGTCTTGCCTATACTGACTCTTCTATGGCTGACGCCTGGCTATATGCACTCAATTCTGTAGGTAACTGAAGTCATCTGCTGGTGAGTTTCAGTATTGCATCCTACATACATGGGTGCTTCAGGAGCGCCACAAAGGTGGCTGGTGATTTATTTATTTATTTATTTGGAGCTAGAGGTTGTAGGGTAGTGGTCTCCAGACTGTCGCACCGGGGCTGGATGTAGCCCTTTGCTTTGCTTGCTTGCAAACTGTGGCCAACATCAATAGGGCACCAGTCTTCCCACTGACACCCTCAATGGGTAGGGCACCAGTCTTCCCACTGACACTCTCAATGGGTAGGGCACCAGTCTTCCCACTGACACCCTCAATGGGGCACTATTTCTCCTACTGACACCATCAATGGGGTACCATTGCTCCCAACTGACACCATCGTCGATGGGGCACCATTCCTCCCACTGACACCATTGATGGGGCACTATTCCTCCCACTGACACCATCAATAGAGCACTATTCCTCCAACTGACACCATCGTCAACGGGGCACCATTTCTTCCACTGAAGCCATTGATGGGGCACTATTCCTAACACTGACACCATCAATAGGGCACCAGTCTTCCCACTGACACCCTCAATGGGGCACTATTTCTTTTACTGACATCATCAATAGGGCACCATTGCTCCCCACTGACACCATCGATGAGGCACCAATTCCTCCCCCCTGACACCATTGATGGGTCACAATTCCTCTTAACTGATAATATTTTTCACCTTGCCACCATCAATGGGGTTCTTTTCCTCCCACTGACACCATTGATGGGGCACCATTCCTCCCCACTGACAACATTGATGGGGCACCATTCCTCCTCACTGACACCATCGATGAGGCACCAATTCCTCCCCCCTGACACCATTGATGGGTCACAATTCCTCTTAACTGATAATATTTTTCACCTTGACACCATCAATGGGGTACTTTTCCTCCCACTGACACCATTGATGGGGCACCATTCCTCCCCACTGATACCATTGATGGGGGACAATTCCTCCCCACTGAAACCATTGATGGGGGACAATTCCTCCCCACTGAAACCATTGATGGGGAACAATTCCTCCCCACTGACACCATTTATCCCACAGACATCCATTGAAATCAAGAATGTGGCATTGTTTAACCACTTAAGCCCCGGAGGATTTGGCTGCTAAAGGACCAGGGTTTTTTTTGCGATTTTTTACTGCGTGACTTTAATGGACAATTGCGCGGTCGTGCGACGCTGTACCTAAACGAATTTGACGTCCTTTTTTTCCCACAAACAGAGCTTTCTTTTGGTGGTATTTGATCACCTGTGCGATTTTTTGATCACGCGCTATAAACAAAAAAAGAGCGTAAATTTTGCAAAAATAACAATATTTTTCACATTTTTTTATATGAAATTCCCCAAAAAAAAATGTAAAAATCAAAATTTTTTAACATTTTTCGGCCAATTTGTTTTATGCTACCTATGTTTGGTAAAAAAAAATCGCAAAAAGCGTATTTTGATTGGTTTGCGCAAAAGTTATCGCGTTTACTAACAAAGGGAAAGATTTTTGTCATTTTTGGTGTTTTTTTTTTAACGCGTAATGGCGGCGATCTGCGATTTTTTTTTCGGTACTGCGACATTGCGGCGGACTGATCGGACCCTTGACTGACATTTTTGACACTTTTGGGGGTACCAGTGCTATACATATGCACTGTTACTGCAAAAAGGACACTGGCAAGGAAGGGGTTAACTTTATTGGACAGGGAGGGGTTAAGTGTGTCCTAGGGGCGTGATTCTAACTGTGCAGGGACATTCCTATTGGTGTAAAAGCAAAGATCAACCGTTCTACATAGTAGAACGGACAGATCTTCACTTTTACACAGGGAGAACTGACAGGCAGCTTGTTTACACAAGCCGCTCTGTCTTTCTCCCTTCACAGGAGCGATCGCAGTGTGACTGGCGGACATCGAGTCACACGCACTGACTTGTCTGTGAACGAGCCGCGGCGGGCGCGCGCCTCGGCGGGCACGCACCCGCCCGCAATAGGCTCGCAAGTCAGTGACAGGCGAGTGACGTACCGATACGTCACTCTGCCTGGCCGGGGCTGACCGCCGCAGTATATAGACTATATACTGCGGCGGTCGGCAACCGGTTAATCCCACTGACACCGGCGCATTTTCTACTCCCAAAGGCCACAGTCTGGCCCCCCTAAAGCCTGAAGGACAGTAAAATGGCCCTTTGTTTATAAAGTTTGGAGACCCCTGGTATAGAGGGTCTCCTTATCCCTTGTCATAAATCCTTGCTTGCAATCTGCCTTGCATTCCTGAAAACTTTTAGAACCCCCATGAGCCTAAGACTGTGTGTCAGGCATACATCCCTGAATGTACGGGGTCCTAAAAGTAGGTAACCTCTATGGATGATTTCTGGCTATGTGTGCTCACCTCTGTAGGTCACTGGGGTCACCTGCTGGTGAGTTTTGGTATTACAGTCCATATACACCTTGATATGTTGCCTAGGGAGCACCTCAAAAAGTGACTGGCAATAGTCATTGTTACAGAAAGTATGTATAAGTTCTTATGTCAGATATAATTAAACAACAGGATCAAGAAAAAATAAGACTTCGTATGACTGGTACCGAGTAGCGGACCTATGACAATTTCCATAATACTGCATAAAGCAGTAAACATTCAAGAGTATATAGAGAACATATAGTTAAGTACAAAATTACTACAAATTACCAACTACATCTTTCACAATCACGTCGTAAAGATATATTTGTGTTGTTTACCCCACTGTTAATATACGCTTTCTTCAATTCAATTTTTTCACCCTAATAAAAAAGTTTGTATACAAAAAAAAAAGTGACTGGCAATTTTTTTATTTTTATTTTTTATAGCTAGAGGGTGTAAGGGGTATGCTTAGTATCTGTTATAGACGCATGCTTGAAATATGTTCTGCATCCCTGAGAACATTTGGAACCCCATGAGCCGGAGAATGCATTCCAGGCATGCATCCCTGAACGTATAGGGCCCAAAACGCCACCACTTGGCACTGCGTCCAGCTGTTGCGTATTGCAGTCTGTCTTCCCTTAAAATTATTGGATGATCATTTCTTTTTTTGCTCTCTGCTATCAGTTACTTTGTTCCCAGTTTTCTCTGTGGACTACAGAGCACCTCCTTCGGTGTCACCTGACGGCAGGATGTGTGTTACTGGCAGGATCACCAGGTAAACATAGAGATGAAAGGCTGAAAAAAGAAAACGAATGCAGCCATCACATCTGCCGACTGATAAGCTATCAGATACAGTGCCTTGAAAAGGTATTCATATCTCTTGAAATTTTCATCATTTTGTCACGTTACAGCCAAAAATGTAATTGTATTTTATTGGGATTTTATGTGAAAGACCAAAACAAAGTGGCACATAATTGTGAAGCTGAAGGAAAATAATAAATGGTTTTCAATTTTTTTTTTAACAAATAAATATGTGAAAAGTGTGGCGTGCATTTGTATTCTTTGTATTGTATCACTTGCACAGTGCTCCTTGGGATGTTTAAAGCTTGGGAAATATTTTTGTATCCAAATCCAGCTTTAAACTTCTCCACAACAGTATCTGGGACCTGCCTGGTGTGTTTCTTGTTCTTCATGATTTTCTCTGCGCTTTAAACGGACCTCTGAGACTCATAGGCGTGCGCACAGTGTGTGCCGGGTGTGCCTGGGCACACCCTAATCACCTAGGGCACATTAGAATTATCGCTCTGTTTGCCAGTGAGGAGATGGAAAAGATCTCCCTCGGACCTGCTCTGCCATAAGAAAAGTGCCACACACTTCTATTTCACTTTTCCAGAAGGGAGAGTAATGTACCGGGGCCATATACATGTAGGCAAACACATGCATGTGTATTTAAACTTTGGGGTGCACACCCTAATGCAATAGGCTGCGCACACCTATGCTGAGACTATCACAGTGCAGGTGCATTTATACGGAGACTTGATTACACACAGGTGGATTCTATTTATCATCATTAGTCATTTAGGTCAACATTGGATCATTCAGAGATCCTCACTGAACTTCTGGAGAGAGTTTGCTGCACTTAGGCTGCATTCACATGTCAGCTTATAATCGCGGGCAGAACCGCCGCGGTTCCGCCCGCGATTCGGAGATTTATTGCAAATCGCGGGACGCCTAGCGTTTCCCATTGATTTGCAATAGCCCCCCAAACGCTGAGCGATGTTGCCGCGATTTACGCCCGCTGAATCGCGGCAACATCGCGCAAACAAAATCGCGGGACGCAATACGCTCCAAAAAAGTACAAGAGCTTCTTTGGAGCGTATTGCGTCCCGCGATTTTGTTTGCGCGATGTTGCCGCGATTCGGCGGGCGTAAATCGCGGCAACATCGCTCGGCGTTTGGGGGGCTATTGCAAATCAACGGGCAACGCTAGGCGTCCCGCGATTTGCAATAAATCTCCGAATCGCGGGCGGAACCGCGGCGGTTCTGCCCGCGATTATAAGCTGACATGTGAATGCAGCCTTAAAGTAAAGGGGCTGAATAATTTTGCACGCCCAATTTTTCAGTTTTTTATTTGTTAACAAAGTTTAAAATATACAATAAATTTTGTTCCACTTCATGATTGTGTCCCACTTGTTGTTGATCCTTCACAAAAAATTACAGTTTTATATCTTTATGTTTGAAGCCTGAAATGTGGCAAAAGGTCGCAAAGTTCGAGGGGGCCGAATACTTTCGCAAGGCACTGTATGGGTGGCGGAAAACCAACACTGCACATAACCCTGAACACACCATCCGCACCGTGAAACATGGTGGTGGTAGCATCATGTTGTGGAGATGCTTTTCTTCAGCAGGGACATGGAAGCTGGTCAGAGTTGATGGGAAGATGGATGGAGTCAAATACAGGGAAATCATAGAAGAAAACTTGTTAGAGTCTGCAAAATACTTGAGACTGGGGCGGAGGTTCACCTTCCAGCACAACAACTACCCTAAATATACAGCCAGAGCTACAATGGAATGGTTTAGATCGAAGCATATTCATGTGTTAGAATGGTCCACTCAAAGTCCAGACCTAAACCCAATTGAGAATCTGTGGTAAGACTTAAAAATTGCTGTTCACAGACGCTCTCCATCCAATCTGACAGAGCTTGAGCTATTTTGCAAAGAAGAATGGGCAAAAATTTCACTCTCTAGATGTGTAAAGCTGGTAGAGACATCCCAAAAAGACTTATGGCTGTAATTGCAGTGAGAGGTGGTTCTAAAAAGCATTGACTCAGGGGGGGTGAATACAAATGCACGTCATACTTTTCATATATTTATTTATCATAAATTGTAAAAACCATTTATCATTTTCCTTCCACTTCACAATTATGTGCCACGTCTATCACATAAAATCCCTACAATTACGATTTTGGTTGTAACTAGGGTTGAGCGAACACGGACTGTATTATTCGTGTTCGTACCGAATAATTGGATTTTTGTTACCCGAACACGGACCCGAAAACTTTACTGTATGTATTTTTCGGGTAAAAATCCGTGTTTGGTCATTTTATTTCCGGGTTTTGTATGCATTGGCGCTCTTTTCATTGCGGGCTTTCAACAGCCAATCAACAAGCGTTTAACTGGTGTGCCTTAAGCCATCCCAGCCATGCCTACAAATGTATTAGTAGCTGTGATTGGCCATCTGAAGCATGTGACCAAGTCTTTATAAGACGGAGCGCCGCTGCGTCATTATGCTGTAGTTCAGGGACAGAGCACACATCATACGTGCTGGCTGCTGATTAGGGACAGACAAGCAAAAATCATTTGTGTCCGAATAGAATTGAGGGACAGGTCGGAGTGTGTTAGGCAGGGCGAGTTGTAGGGCATTTTAGGGCGAGGCTGCTGATTTTTAGGGTCAGTGTTCTACAATCGATTTTGCTGTGTGTGGGGGGGGGGGGCTTGCAGTGACCGATCTTATCAATCCTTTTAGGGAGAGGCTGGAGATAGGCAGGTGTCAGTGGTCCACATCGATTTTGCTGTGTGTGGGGTGCAGTGAACACAATCTTTTTTGCCCACTGAGGAGGAGGGAGAAAAGTATTTTTTATCAGTCACTGTGTGCAGCATTTTTCCTTCAGTGCTGCTGTGCTGACTGTGATAATACACTGCTGTGTTGACATGTGCTATTATTGAGTGATTTCAAAAGTTATACACTTTTTTCTATTCCACTATTCAATATACACCCTTGGGTTAAAAAAATTAAATTGTGGCATAGTCTGTACTAATCTAGTTAAAAATTACAAACTTAAAAGGGGAATTTTTTTTTTCCCTCCATAGCCTGCAGCAGAGCTGACTGATATAAGACACTGCTGTGCACATGTGCTATTGATAAATCACCAATTTTATATCATATTTTCTATTCCGCTATTCAATCAAAACCTTTGGGTATAAACAATTAAATTGCTGGATAGTCTGTTTCGGTACGTGTGAGATACACCTTTCCGATTTTTGGGGTGCATCTCATACTTCCGAGGATTTGAGGGTGCTGCCTGTTCCGAACTCCTCCTACTCCTCATCCTGCCTTTGGGAGTACAAAAAATAGTAATTGGGGCCTAGTCTGGTTCTGTACGTGTGAGATACATACACCTTTTTTTTGATAATATTTTCTATTCCGCTATTCAATCAAAACCTTTGGGTATAAACAATTAAATTGCGGGATAGTCTGAGTCGGTACGTGTGAGATACACCTTTCCAATTTTTGGGGCGCATCTCATACTGCTGAGGATTTGAGGGTGCTGCCTGTTCCGAACTCCTCCTACTCCTCATCCTGCCTTTGGGGGTCCAAAAAATAGTAATTGGGGCCTAGTCTGGTTCTGTACGAAGATACAGAACTGTTGTGTATGAGATACATACACCTTTTTTTTGATAATATTTTCTATTCCGCTATTCAATCACAACCTGTCAAAATTTGTCCTATTCCGCTATTCAATATACACCCTGTTGGAGTGTAAAAAATTAAATTACGGCATAGTCTGTATCGGTACGTGTGAGATACACCTTTTAAATTTGTTTGGCGCATCTCCTCCCACCGCCAAGGATTGCAGGGCGCTTCAGTTTGCCTCCTGTTCCCAACTCCTCCTACTCCTCTTCCTCATCCTCCCTTTAGGGTACAAAAAATTTTAATCGGAGCCTAGTCTGTGTTTGTACGTGTGAGATACACCGTTTTTTATCCTTTTTCCTATTCCGCTATTCAATATACACCCTTTTGGGGTAAAAAACATTAAATTGCGGCATAGTTTGCATATTTGACTGTGAGATACACCCGTGCGATACTGTTGTTGTTTTGTTCCGCTATTCAATAAACACCTTTCTAGGGCAAGATCATAAATTACAGAAATATGAGGAGACCGTCAAATAGGGGCCGTGGCCTGGGTCGTGGTGCTGCTGGTAGAGCTCCTGTTGCAAGGAGAGGACGTGGTCGATCTGTGCCAGCTACACGCACAAGTGAAACACCTTCCTCAAGTGTGAGTAGGCGACAGAACCTGCAGCAGTATTTGGTAGGGCATAATGCGCCTCTAGACGTGATGAGGCCTGAAGAAGTACAGGCGATAGTAGATTGGGTTGCTGACAGTGCCTCCAGTTCCTTCACATTGTCTCCCACCCAGTCTACTGCAGAAAGGTCAGAGTTGGCACCTGCAGCCAATGTCCAATCGTCTTTCACCTCACCCCCTTGCAAATCAGGCAAGCAGTCTGAGCCCCAAGTCATACAGCAGTCTCTTCTTCTTTTTGATGACTCTGTCAGCAGGGTTTCCCAGGGCCATCCACCTAGCCCTGCCCCAGAAGTGGAAGAGATTGAGTGCAGCGATGGCCAACCACTTATTTCTCAAGATGAGTACATGCAAGGACCATCGCAGCACGTCTCCGATGATGACGAAACGCAGATGCCAACTGCTGCAGCGTTCAGAATTGTGGAGACCGACAAGGAGGGCAGGGGTGAAGACTGGGTGGAAGATGATGTGGAGGACGATGAGGTCCTCGACCCCACATGGAATGAAGGTCATGCAGGTGACCTGAGTAGTTTGGAGGAAGAGGCGGTGGTCGCACAAAGCCACCAGCACAGCAGAAGAGGGAGCAGGGTGCAGAAGCGGAGCGGCCATGCCCTAGACACTACGCCTGCTACTGCCCAACGCAGCAAGGGAACAAGCGCAGCAAAGCCAGCTCAAAGGAGTTCTCTAGCGTGGAAGTTCTTTATAAAATGTGCTGATGACAGGACACGAGTGGTTTGCACCCTGTGCAATCAGAGCCTGAAGCGAGGCATAAACCTTCTCAACCTGAGCACAACCTGCAGGATCAGGCATCTAAGTGCAAAGCACGAGCTGCAGTGGAGTAGACACCTTCAAAACCAAGAAACGTCTCTGGCTCATCCTGCTTCCTCTTCTGCTGCAGTCTCGGCCGCTCCATCCACATCTGTAGTGATACCGGCACCTGCCACCCCGCAAAAAGACGATCTGTCAGCAACACCACCACCTGGGAAACCAACCATCTCCACAATGTCCCGTGGAAGCGTTCAGCTTTCCATCTCCCAAACACTTGAGAGGAAAAGGAAGTACCCCCCTACCCACCCGCGATCCCTGGCCCTGAATGCCAGCATTTCAAAATTCTTGGCCTTTGAAATGCTGTCATTCCGTCTGGTGGAGACGCACAGTTTTAAAAACCTTATGTCGGTGGCTGTCACACAGTACGTCGTGCCCAGCCGCCACTACTTTTCCAGGCAAGCCATCCCTTCCCTGCACAACCAAGTGGGGGAAAAAAATCAGGTGTGCACTGCGCAACGCCATCTGTGGCAAGGTCCACCTAACTACCGATACGTGGACCAGTAAGCACGGTCAGGGGCGTTATATCTCCCTAACGGCACACTGGGTAAATGCAGTGGCGGATGGGCCTGAGGCGGATAGCAATTTGGCGCATATCCTTCCACCACCGAGGATTGCAGGGCGCTTCAGTTTGCCTCCTGTTCCTAACTCCTACTACTCCGCTTCATCATCCTCTACTGCCTCCTCATCCGGTCAGCCTAACACCTTCACCACCAACTTCAGCACGGCCAGGGGTAAACGACAGCAGGCAGTTTTAAAACTTGCCTGTTTGGGGGAAAAACCACACACCGCGCAGGAGTTGTGGAGGAGCATGGAACAGCAGACAAATGAGTGGTTGCTGCCAGCGAGCCTCAAGCCCGGCCTGGTGGTGTGCGATAACGGGCGAAATCTCATAGCAGCTCTGGGCCTAGCCAGTTTGACGCACATCCCTTGCCTGGCGCATGTGCTGAATTTGGTGGTGCAGAGGTTCCTTAAAAACGACCCGATATGTCAGAGCTGCTGCAGAAAGTGCGGGCTGTCTGTGCGCACTTTCGGCGTTCTCACCCTGCTGCTGCTCGCCTGTCAGCGCTGCAGCGTAACTTCGGCCTTCCTGCTCACCGCCTCATATGTGACGTGCCCACAAGGTGGAACTCCACCTTGCACATGCTGGAAAGACTGTGCGAGCAGCAGCAGGCCATAGTGGAGTTTCAGCTGCAGCACGCACGCGTGAGTGGCTCAGCGGAACAGCACCACTTCACCACCAATAACTGGGCCTCCATGCGAGACCGGTGTGCCTTGTTGCGCTGTTTTGAGTACTCCAACAACATGGCCAGTGCCGATGACGCCGTTGTCAGCTTAACTATCCCACTTCTATGCCTCCTTGAAAAAACAATTCGGGCGATGATGGAAGAGGATGTGGCACAGGATGAGGAGGAGGAGGATGAAGAGGTAACATTTCCAAGGCTTTCAGGGCAGTCATTCGCAAGGGGCTCTGAGGGTGGGTTCCTGCACACACAAACGCCAGGGACACAATTGTCCAGCAGGGGCACAGTTCTGGAAGATGAGGAGGAGGAGATGGAGGAGGAGATGGAACCATGTTCACAGCAGGGTGGCACCCAGGCCAGCTCATGGCCATCACTACTGCGTGGCTGGGGGGATACAGAGGACACAGACGATACACCTCCCACAGAGGACAGCCTTTCGTTGCCTCTGGGCAGCCTGGCACACATGAGCGATTACATGCTGCAGTGTCTCCACAACGACCGCCGAGTTGCCCACATTCTAACTTGTGCTGATTACTGGGTGGCCAGGCTGCTGGATCCCCGTTACAAGGACAACGTACCGTCCTTAATTCACTCACTGGAGCGCGATCGCAAGATGCGCGAGTACAAGCGCACGCTGGTAGACGCGATGCTGCTGGCATTTCCACCTGACAGCGGGGCCACAGTGGAAGCACAAGGCAGAGGAGGAGGAAGAGGTCGCCAACGCAACCAGGGCACCGCCAGCACCTCAGAAGGCAGGGTTAGCATGGCCGAAATGTGGAAAAGCTTTGTCAGCACGCCACAACAAACAGCAGCACCAGCAGCTCATATGGAACGTCTTAGCAGGAGGCAGCATTTCACCAACATGGTGGAGCAGTATGTGTGCACATGCCTAGACGTACTGAATGACGGGTCTGCCCCCTTCAACTTCTGGGTCTCCAAGTTGGGCACATGGCCTGAGCTTGCCCTTTACGCCTTGGAGGTGCTGGCGTGCCCTGCAGCCAGTGTATTATCTGAACGGGTATTTAGCATGGCTGGGGGCGTTATCACAGACAAGCGCAGCCGCCTGTCCAGAGACAATGTGGACAAGCTCCCGTTCATTAAAATGAACCAGGTATGGATCCCACGGGACTTTTCCGTACCTTGTGCAGAATAGCGATGGATACCGACCTTACCCAGCCATTGTTCTATTTTTGCTTTCTCACTCTTTTGGGGTGTACCCTCATTTAAAATTTCTGAAAAAAAGCAGTGTTGGCTACCTCGTCCTCCTCAGGGTCAGATTAACGTAGGGGCTATTGGAGCTGCAGCTCCAGGCCCCTACCTTTATATAGGCCCCGGGTTGGCCATATTCACTGTTACCGCTCTTCTGTCACTTGTAAACACAGAAGTCTGGCTTCTATGCTCGCTTCCCCAGGCAGCTCCCTCAGAACTTCCCCACACAGCACGAAGGCCGGACAAGGAGGGACAGTTGCCGGTGCATGGATGTGTTTATGGGCTTCAGAGACAACATCCCATGTTGAATTAGGCATGCATGGCTGCACTTTTCCTCCTCTGGGTGCATGCCAAGGCACGGCCCTTAAGGTCCTTCAAAATCCTCAGCACCAAGCCCATGATGCTCTTAATCCGGCCCTGGTCCTCCTCCACCACCGCTTCCACCTACACCGCCCATAGGTGTGCGCAGCCTATTGCATTAGTTGAAATACACATGCATGTGTTTGCCTACTTGTACATGGCCCCGATACATTACTCTCCCTGCTGGCAAAGTGAAATAGAGCAGAGCAGGTCTGAGGGAGATCTTTCCCATCTCCTCACTGGCAAACAAAGCGATAATGCTAATGTGCCCTAGGTGATTAGGGTGTGCCCAGGTACACCCGGCACACCCTGTGCGCACGCCTATGACACCGCCACATCCACCACCACCTCAACCTCCCTCCTACTCTATATGGGCCTCGTCCTTCAGAGATGAAGAACATTGTTTTATTTTTCTGTTTTTTTGTTGGTTGTTTTAAGTTATTTCCCTATCCACATTTGTTTGCAGAGCACTTGCCATGCTCTTAACTACGTTTTGCTGCCATTTGCAGCACTCTAGCCCTTTCCATTGGTGTTTTAGAGCAATTTTAGTGCCTGAAAGTTCGGGTCCCCATTGACTTCAATGGGGATCGGTGTCTGGGAAAAGTTCGGCAAAAGTCCGGGACACGGACCCGGACTTTTTTTTCAAGTTCGGCCGAACCCGCCGAACACGGACATCCAGGTGTCCGCTCAACTCTAGTCGTAACATGACAAAATGCGAAAATTTGAAGGGGTATGAATACTTTTTCAAGGCACTTTAGCTGCTATCATGATAGCATAACTGAAATTATTTCACACACTTGGCTGACCTCTAGTGGATATTTTCAGAATTGCAAATACTGCCAACACATCTTCTGTATATCTCTTGTACTTCCCATTTGCTGTACATTTTATTGTACACAGCAGTTTTTCTTTGGATTCTTTGCTTATATCACAAATTAAATAAGCCGTATATATGAATGGTCGACACTCTATTCCAACCCCCAAACGGGCAATGCACAGCATGGTAAAAGCTAGAAAAACTGCACAAAGATATCCAAGTAGCAGCAAAATTCTGAACAGAGCTCTCTCCACATTTTTGTTTTTCTCTTCATCGCTCATACCTTATCCCTTGCATACCTCTAAAAGGTCATTCACATGGACGGTTATAGTTGCTGCCCTCTGAAAAGTGACTTGCGGTTGGGGTGTAGCCTCAAACATTTAAATGCTTTGCATTTGGTGGAGTTAATGCAACATTTTTTTTTGATGCAACATGTGTACAGCCTGAGCTATATCCTATGTCCTATAAGTGGGCAGTTGAGGGGCAATAAAACCATGGTCCACCTGCTTTACTGCATGACTACTACATGACTGGAGTGCATGTAATTTCGGCGGCACACGCGCACGTGCTGCCGGAGCTGCGCTCCTGCTGTGTTTAGACATAGCGGGAGGCGGGCCGCGGGAGGAGCGGTGGCGATTGCCGCTGCCCTCCCGTGATCATCCGGGAAACGGAGAGAAGACCCGCCTCCTTATGTAAACAAAGCAGGCGGATCTTCTCTCAGACAGGCAGGGAGAGATCAGCAGCTAAGCTGAAACTGGGATCTGTCGGTGCCTGTCACAGAAACCCCCCCCCCCCCATCCGAGTAAGCCTATTAGGCATACATTTAACCCCTTTGATCACCCCCAGTATTAACCCCCTTCCCTGCCAGTGTCATTTATACAGTAACAGGGCATATTTTTTTTAGCACTGATTACTGTAGTAATGTCACTGGTCCCCGAAAAGTGTCAAAAATGTCAGTTAGGGGTCCGATCTGTCTGCCGCAATGTCGCAGTCCCGCTAAAAATCGCAGATCGCCACCATTACCATACCTGCCAACTGTCCCGTTTTTCCCGGGACAATCCCGGCAAATAGGAGCCTGTCCCGGGTAATTTACATTGTCCCTGTTAATCAGGGACAATGTAAATCATAAATTCTTTTTTTTAATTTAGTTCCACACAGTGTCGCTCTCACCCCAGCTAGGTGTTGTAGTTCTGGCAGCAGGTTGTCTCTCTCTCGGTGCCCGCTCACTCTTCCCACTTGTCGCAAATTTAACGCGTCACCGGAGGCAGGGTGTCAGCATGGTGCACTTTCCGAAATCCGCCAGCAGGGGGAGGCAGAGCACCTTCCGACAAGCTGACACTTTAGAATTGCAGGGAATTGTGATGAGAATTTTAAACTTTAGGCAGAAGTAGTGCAGCTGAATGGGAGAATTATTCCAACTCTGCTACTTTGGCCTCAAGTTTTCAATTCCCTTTTCAATTTCCTGTAATTCTCTCTTTATGAAGTAGACGGAGATTAATTATGCAGAGTGGGTGGAGCTTTGGGGAAGTGGGTGTGGTAAGTAATTGATAGCTGTGCTGCAAAGTGTCCCTGGAATTTTTTTTCAAATGTTGGCAACTATGCTTTACTAATAAAAAAATAAATAAATAAAAAGTCCAAAAATCTATCCCGTAGTTTGTAAACGCTATAACTTTTGCGCAAACCAATTAAAATATGCTTTATAAACACACTGATCAGCCATAACTTTATGTCCACTGACAGGTTAAAGTATAACTAGAAGCAAAACCTTTTTTTTTTTTTAGTTTTTGATAGACTGGAAGGCATTAGAACACCTGTCAGATTTTATTGCTGTGTCCCCATTATGTAGATTTATCATCTCTATTCTGTCCAGTTTACCATTATCATTGAAAATTAAAGTAAAAGCAAATTCCAAATGTTGTCCACGGAAAAGTAATAGGGGAATTTTCCAATGGGGACACTAGTTCTGGAGACCTGGAAGAGAGTCCCTTAATTTGCAGCAATTTCTTCTCACTTCCTGTTTTGGCTGTGGGACAGAAAGTGAAGGTTAATCTCCCTATTGGGACAAAGAGGGCAAAAATAAACCTTACAGGGATTATAACCCCTATAAGCCCTACCTATCTCTGGGCAAAGGGAAAAATGCTTGCCCTGCACTGCGAGGGTTAAATTAAGGTGACCAGATTTTTAAAATGAAATCTGGGGACATACTTTTTTTTTTTAAACATATTTTCCTCAAATGATATATGCAGTGTATGTGGTATGTGTTTTTGGAATGATTGTATGGGATATGTGTTATTTCCCACATTTCGTCCATGAAAAAAAAAAAAAAAAGAGAGATACTTTTTAGAATGTTTGGGGGGATATGACTACCAAATGTTAAGAAGATCGAGAAAAAACTTTTCAATGCATATTTTGTATTTTATGCTTACCAAAGAAGAGCAGAGGTGTGCTATGTATAGAGTGCAAAGTTCAGGGGTGCGCTATGTGCAGAGTTCAGGGGTGCGCTATGTGCAGAGTTCAGGGATGTGTTATGTACAGAGTGTAGAGTTTAGGTGTGAGCAATGTACAGAGTGCAGAGTTTAGGGGTGCGCGATGTACAGAGTTCAGGGGTGTGCGATGTGCAGAGTTCAGGGGTGCGATGTACAGAGTGCAGAGTTCAGGGGGTGCGCGATATGCAGAGTTCAGAGTTCAGAGGTGCACAATGTGCAAAGTTCAGGGGTGCGCGATGTGCAGAGTTCAGGGGTGTGTGATGTGCAGAGTTCAGGGGTGCGCGGTGTGCAGAGTTCAGGGGGTGCGCGATATGCAGAGTTCAGAGGTGCACAATGTGCAAAGTTCAGGGGTGCGCGATGTGCAGAGTTCAGGGGTGCGCGGTGTGCAGAGTTTCAGGGTGTGCAATGTGCAGAGTTCAGGGGTACGCGATGTACAGAGTGCAAGGTTCAGGAGTGCGCTACGTACACAGTGCAGAGATCAGGAGTGCGCTACGTACACAGTGCAGAGATCAGGAGTGCGCTACGTACACAGTGGAGAGATGAGGAGTGCGCTACGTACACAGTGGAGAGATGAGGAGTGCGCTACGTACACAGTACAGAGATCAGGAGTGCGCTACGTACACAGTGCAGAGATCAGGAGTGCGCTACGTACACAGTGCAGAGATCAGAAGTGCGCTACATACACAGTGCAGAGATCAGGAGTGCGTTACGTAGACAGTGCAGAGATCAGGAGTGCGCTACGTACACAGTGCAGAGATGAGAAGTGCGCTACGTACACAGTGCAGAGATGAGGAGTGCGCTACGTACACAGTGCAGAGATGAGGAGTGCGCTACGTACACAGTGCAGAGATGAGAAGTGCGCTACGTACACAGTGCAGAGATGAGGAGTGTGCTATGTACACAGTGCAGAGATGAGAAGTGCGCTATGTACACAGTGGAGAGATTAGAAGTGCGCTACGTACACAGTGCAGAGATCAGGAGTGAGCTACGTACACAGTGCAGAGATCAGGAGTGAGCTACGTACACAGTGCAGAGATGAGAAGTGCGCTACGTACACAGTGCAGAGATGAGGAGTGCGCTACATACACAGTGCAGAGATGAGGAGTGCGCTATGTACACAGTGGAGAGATGAGGAGTGCGCTATGTACACAGTACAGAGATGAGGAGTGCGCTATGTACACAGTGGAGAGATGAGGAGTGCGCTACGTACACAGTGCAGAGATCAGGAGTGCGCTACGTACACAGTGCAGAGATGAGGAGTGCGCTACGTACACAGTGCAGAGATGAGGAGTGCGCTATGTACACAGTGGAGAGATGAGGAGTGCGCTATGTACACAGTACAGAGATGAGGAGTGTGCTATGTACACAGTGCAGAGATCAGGAGTGCGCTACGTAGACAGTGCAGAGATCAGGAGTGCGCTACGTACACAGTGCAGAGATGAGGAGTGCGCTATGTACACAGTGGAGAGATGAGGAGTGCGCTATGTACACAGTACAGAGATGAGGAGTGTGCTATGTACACAGTGCAGAGATCAGGAGTGCGCTACGTAGACAGTGCAGAGATCAGGAGTGCGCTACGTAGACAGTGCAGAGATCAGGAGTGCGCTACTTAGACAGTGCAGAGATGAGGAGTGCACTACGCACACAGTGCAGAGATAAGGAGTGCGCTACGCACACAGTGCAGAGATAAGGAGTGCGCTACATACATATAGCACTGTCCCTGTAGGTCTTCCTGTGTGTTGACTTCTTAGGCCTCCCTCTGCTTACCTGCAGACAGTTGCTGGGGAATCTTTCACATATTCCTCCTTACTCCCGTTTTGCTTGTTACTCAAACAGTACAGGGGATTTTGTTTTTTGTATTTATTGTGGAGCTTGACTGGGAGAAGGGAATAGTGGGATACTCCAACTGGAATTATTCACAGTAGATAAGGACAACTCTCACTTGGCCTCACCAGATTACTTGTGGAAACAGACACACTGATTTTACCATAATGCCACTTTTATGGAAGAATTTCAGTTCTTTTGCTCTCTAGCAGCAGACTTGATGCAACTACTTTATCTTCAGGACACTCTCTAGCATCCCCTTCACTGACACCCATCCACTGACTCTTCCACTGAACAGATGGCCCTCACAGGACCGGCCCCATGACACAGATCTCTACTCACTGTAGGTAAAATCAGATTCTTTCCAGTGTCTCCCTTCCAGTCAGCTCTGCAGGACATTTGGGTTCAGCTTCTATCTGGCTTTCAGGCCCTCAGGTCGACTACCTGAGGCCGCTGCTACAGAAGAGGGGCAGCCGCCCCCTCCCTCCCGGACCCTGCTTTCCAGCTGAAAGACCCCAAGCACATGTGCTCCTGGCATTTATACAGTATCCCACCATGCATCGAGGCACATTCCTCTGCCAATCACCAGGGCTGTACTAAATTCCTGTGCACTCATTTATCAGGTTTCCTCCCACTGTCCGATATGCCTCCCTATTGGACCAGTGTGAAACACTCTGCAGACAAACGGAGCTGCACCTGAGCACCACGAGCAGTCCGCACTAGCAGATCCTGCTCTCTGGTAGGCAGAGAGCAATATAAATTTACCTGCAATCCCTCCTGTAAGCAGAAAGACCCAAAAACTTTACTCTCTCGCTCTAGCACCTACCTCAGGAAAAGTTAGAGTGCTCATTTACATACTTGTTTCTTAGACAGCCAGGCATCTAGCATTTACAGGATCAGATGACCGCCTCTCTGTCTCCTTCAGCACAGCTTTCCTTTAAAGAAGGGACTGATATCACAGCAGCTGTATTTTGCTTTTCTAAAAACATGCCAGGCTTTAAAATCTGGATAAATTCAGTTTTTATTGTGTCCAGACATGTTTAACTACCAAGATGACAGTAAACAGATTCCGGATGTCACGCGGCTTTTTCAGCAAGGCAAAAAGCAGTCGGCTGTAACCAGCAGGAGCTTCGTGGAAATCTCACTGACTGTTAAAGGCATTGCCTTACTGAAAGCAGGGTCATCCACACCTGTGTGCTAAGGTGAAGTTGATTACCAAGCAGTAACCCAGCGGGACAACCACAGAACCAGTCCCACGGCCTGCAATGCAACCACCAACTGCCACCCCCCCCCCCCACCCAACTACCACCAATGACAGAACCCTTTCCCCAACCACCGCCCCTTCTCACAGACCTTCACCCACCCAACTACCAACCCCTAATGACAGACCCCCCCCAGCCAATCTTAAAGCTACAGCTTCTGTGAAATCCTGTATCCCCACTAATGAGAATAGTGATGACTCGTGACTGTGTCCACACTCGGCTGCAAGGTGCCCCAGCTTGCGCTGTGCCAGCGTCCCCACTGACCATTCGGCATGTAAAGAGTTAACTGAGTTCAGTTACCTCTTCGGGTGCAGCTTGGCTCGATTTGCCTGAATCCGGAGCAAGTGCAGTTGCTGCAGAGGATACAGATCTTCACGCTACATTGGGAGAGGAGATACAGGCATGGCCACACAGTGGGAGGCCAGTGGCGACAGCAGCCTACGTGAGCCCCATCCGGACTGAGACTGCCGCCCAATACCCACCGCATGGCCTGATCACCAACAGGCTGCTCCTGCCAGGACATGCGGCCCCAGCCCACCAGGCACATGTCCAGTGTGCCCTATAGCCAGTCCGGGCCTGCAACTGACTGTCATGGATTGGCCAGATGGATCCATAGAGGAGACAGGAGGATCCACCTGAAAAATTGACAGGTGGACCTGATCGGTCCACCCATGTGAAAGGACTCCAAGGGGGCAGTGTTCCTGCTTTATGTTCCTTTTTTTTTTTTTGGAGGGGTTTTTACTTGGATACCGTAGGCGGTCCAGGCAGAAGTTTGACCCCCCTCTCTTTTACCCAGCCTTGTGGGACAGGTCACAGGTCCCAGGAGGCTGCGGGACCATTTACAATGTGCAGCACGTCTTGGGCATACACAGTGGGAAGGCAACGGTGAAGCCGCAAGGTGTCACAGGCGGCTTAAAGAAGTCATACCAATACAAGATAAATTCTGATTGTTTGCTTTGAATACTGCACTGTGTTCCTTGCACAGTTTTATTGGCCCCATACAGAGCGTTTCTCATGTAAAAAAGATGAAGGACAGGTCATAAAATGTACCTGTCATTCATTTGTGGGGACGTAGCATGACAGTTGGTATAAAAAAAAAAAAAAAAAGATTTAATTACATGTTATTAAAGACAGTCTATTGGTTGATAAGACAGAATATATGATTGGTCATTTAACTCTATTATTGATTGGACAATGACAATGTAATATTACTGGTTACTTTTTTATTACCTGTTGTTGGTTGGTCCAAAAGTGACAGAATTTTCACCTTGAGCCGTTTGGACTCCCCTATATAAAGAGGAAATCTAACGGTTAAAATTCATTCAGCAGCGGGAGCAACAGACAATAGCTTCAGGACTTTTTGTTGTTGTTACTGACCTGCTATGGAATCCCTTCTCCAGCAGATCTTGAACCGGGCCGGGGAAGCTGATGGTGTCGAATGGATGCGGCGTTGCCTGTCCTTTTCTTCGATCCCGGAGCCGGTGGAGCCTTGCCGATCTTCTTCGGCTGTTACTGATGACGTTTCTCCTGTGTCTGTGGCGCTCCCTGCTGACGCGGGTCATGTTGGCCGAGGTCGTCCAGTCAGAAAGGCTGCCCGTGACCCCAGTGATGCAATTCCTGCCTGTCGGGACCGTGACCCCAGTGACGCATTTCCGGATCGTCAGGTCTTTGACCCCGATGACGCAGTTCCGGATTGTCATTTCCGGGCGACGGTCGCAAAGAGGCAAGATGGACGCCAGCTCCGCTCGGTGAAGCGACCGGGTCGTTTTGGAGATGATGTCGCCGCTTCCTGCAGGAATTCCGGGAAAAAGGTTGTCGGTCCGGAAGTGTCAGCGGCTCGGCCTACCATCCCGGTTCCTGTCGTTCCAGTTTCCTCGTCTGACTGCTCTGCTTCAGGGATCCTGCCTGGGTGTTCTACTGGTACTGTGGTCGTTAATGACGCAGTACCTGAAGGTCAGTCTCATATGCTCAGGAATTTCTTTGCCATGTTGACTGACTTTTGTTCTCAAATGTCTTCTCCTGTTGCTGTGGGTTCTACTATGCCTGTTGACAAGGTTATTGTTTCTAATGTGCCTGTCCAGGGGCCATCTGTTGCGGACCCTCTGACCGAAGTTTGGTCTGAGGCGTTGCTTCCTACAGATCGCCCTGCTTTGCATGATGTATCTACCCCCTCTGTTCCTGTTTCTTCTCCTTTGGTACCTACTGTTTGCATGAAGGAGAGTATGCCTTGTGATATTTCACCTTTAGGATTTCATTTACCTTCTTCGGTTAAAGAACGGATTTGGAGGGGGGAATTTGTTGATCTTTTGACTTTATTACCTCATTACAGAACTGCAGGTAAGGATGGTGAGAAGCAGTGTGAGGATAGACTTAGGAATATTCCAAAGTCTTTTAATAATTGGCTGCAGGGTTATTGTATTTTTGCGAGTGTTTTAGGTGAAAGGCGTCCTGAATTATGTTCAGGTCTTTTTCAACATCTCGACATTGTCCTGGAGGCTTACAAACATTTTCAAGGATTTGGTTGGTACAGTTATGATGAATCCTTTAGACAGAAGCTTTCTATTCATCATTCCTTAAAGTGAGGAGTAAAGGATGTGGGGTTGTGGATTAATTTGTTATTGCCACAAAGATCATCTGCCCCTTCAAGATCATCTGCCCTTTCTTCCAACTTTGGGCAATTAAGAAAGGGAGTGTGCTTTGCTTTTAATGAAGGCATGTGTTCCCGTTCTAATTGCAGATTTAGACACGAGTGTTCACATTGTGCAAATAATCACCCTATTTCTCGTTGTTTTAAAAAGAATAATCCGCCTTCTGTCCCTTCAGCTAAGGATCAGCTTTTTCAAAAGAGCGGCAACTCCGGTGAGCTGGGAAAAAATGCTTCCCTGGCTCATGGAGTACCAAGACAGTGACAAAGCTTTGATTTTGTATGAGGGTTTTAGATTTGGTTTTTATTTGCCCCCATATTCTGGTTCTGGATGTTTTGTCGTTGAAAATTTACCTTCTGTACGTGAATTCCCAGAGTTGGTTCGTGAAAAACTTTTTAAAGAAATTGATGCTGGTAGGATGGCTGGCCCTTTTTCTTCTCCCCCTTTTCCAGATTTCCGCATTTCCCCATTGGGGCTTATCCCAAAGAAGGAGGTCGGCGAGTTTCGCCTTATCCATCACTTGTCCTACCCTGACGGGCTGTCTCTTAATGATGACATTGACCCTTCTCTTTGTTCTGTATCCTATTCCACATTTGAAGATGCATTGAAGAAGATTAGGGGTGTTGGGGCCTCTGCTTTGTTAGCCAAGTCTGATGTGAAGTCTGCGTTTAGACTCTTGCCTATAAACCCTTCTGCGTTCAACTCCTTAGGAATTTTTTTTTGTGATCAGTTTTTCTACGACAAATGTTTGCCTATGGGGTGTTCGCTGTCCTGCTCTTATTTTGAGCTCTTTTCTTGTTTTATTGAATGGGTAGTATCCAGTAGGGCGTCTTCTGGTGATGTTTTACATTACCTTGATGATTTCTTGTTCATTGGGGGTGCTGATTCTCTGGATTGTCTGAGAATCTTTACTGAATTCAAATTTATTTGTTATGAGTTTGGGATCCCCTTGGCTAATGAGAAGACTGTATTCCCTACCACCAGGCTTGAATTTTTGGGTATTGAAATAGACACTGTATTGATGGAATTTCGCCTCCCAGCTGCCAAGATCTCAAAGATAAAATTTTTGTTGCAATTCATTTTGTGTAAGAAAAAAGTTCAGTTGAGGACTATTCAGTCTCTTCTGGGACTTTTAAATTTTGCCTGTCGTGTGCTGCCTATGGGCAGGGTTTTTTGTAAACGTTTGTATAGAGCCATTTCTGGTTTTTCATCCCCTTTTCATTTTGTGAGAATTTCTTCTGCTATATCTGAGGATTTGCGGATGTGGTTAAGGTTTTTGGATGACTTTAATGGATCTTCTGTTTGGCAGGATGATTTTTGTTCTGCTTCTGCTCTTAATTTATTCACAGATGCCTCTGCAGCACACGGTTTTGGGGCTTATTGGGATGGCAATTGGTCTGCTGCTTCTTGGCATCCTGATTGGATTAGTAGGGGTTTGACTTCTAGTATAGTGCTTTTGGAGTTGTTTCCTGTGCTTGTTGCATTGGAATTGTGGGGACAGCAATTTAGGAATAAGAGGATTATTTTACATTCTGACAACCAAGGAGTTGTATTTGCTGTCAACTGTTTGTCCTCTCGTTCCTTACCTGTCATTTCTCTATTACGTTTCTTAGTTTTGCAGTGTCTTCGATTGAATGTTTGGTTAAAAGCGAAGTATATCCCAGGTTTTTCGAATGATATAGCTGATTCTTTATCCCGCCTGCAGTTCCACAGGTTTCGGATGTTGGCGCCCCAGGCTGCTCCAATTGGCCTGTCTTGCCCCAGCCACTTGTGGACCCTTGTTTGACTGACGTTGCATCGGCTATTCGGAATTCATTGGCTCCTTCTACTTGGTCGTCTTATCTGTCCTCGTGGGGGTTATGGTCCTCTTTCTGGTTATCGAGAGGGAGGGCTGTACTTCCTGTGGATGAGGGGTCTGTTATGTTGTTTTTGAATGACTTATGTATTCATTCATAATGTGTTTTTTTCTTTTGCTTATGTAAATAAAACTTTGGCTGGAATTTCATTTTTTGCACGTTTGAGTGGTTATCCATCATGTGCTAGTTATTTTTCTGTGAAAGTTGTTTTGCGTGGTTATCGTAAGGCTCATGTTGTTTCTGATAAGAGGTTTGCCATATCATTGTCCATTTTGAAAAGTCTTTGTGGTGCTACATCTTCAGTTTGTTTTTCAAATTTTGAATCTTTATTGTTTCAGACTGCTTTTTGTGTCTGTTATTTTGGAGCCTTTAGAGTATCCGAGTTATTTGCTTCGTCTTCTACAGCATGTAATGGTTTGCTGTTTCAAGATGTATCTTTGGTTGACGGGTCCTTGAGGATTTGCTTGAGGCAATGTAAAACTGACCAATCTGGACAAGGTTTTTTGATTTCCTTGAATAAACAGGTTGATACTACCATTTGTGTTGTGTTGCTGGTGGAACAGTATTTGAAAGTTAGGCCTCTGTTTTTTGGTCAATTTTTCATTCACCAAAATGGTCTTCCTGTTACTGTCTTTCAATTTAGTGCTATTCTTAAAAAATGTTTGGCTAACTTGCATTTGGACCATTTGCCAATCACGTCTCATTCGTTTAGAATTGGGGCTGCCACTTCTGCTTCTGTTGCAGGTTTTTCCAGTGGCTCTATTCAAAATATTGGCAGGTGGAGATCAAATGCTTTCAGATCTTATGTTAGACCTAACCTTTCATTTTGAAATTGCAGGTAGTGCTAAAATTGTATGGATTTTCGGGCATTCCTATATTTTTTGGGCCCACAGAAGAGCTGTTTTAAGGACTTATGGCAGTAATCTAGGATTTCCTTCTACATAAGTGAAAATATATTGGTGTGGTGTTCGTGGTCTTCTATGGACTGATATGCGTTCTATGTTTTCTGCTCTTTGCATGAAGTGGCCCGTTCCTGATATTATTATTCTACATGCAGGTGGTAATGATTTGGGGAATCGCAAGAATATTGATATTATTTTGCAAGTCAGGTCTGATTTCGTGTATTTTAATTCTATTTTTCCTTCCTGTAGGTTGGTGTTTTCAGAGATGGTTTCGCGTTTGCTTTGGTTCTCTGAAGGTAAATTGTTTTTGGAGAGAAATCGCAAACGTGTAAATCGATCCGTGGCTAAATTTATGCCCTCTGTAGGTGGACTGTCTTATAGACACTCTGACCTGGAGGGGGTATTAGGCGGTTTTTATAGAAGTGATTTGGTTCATTTTTCAGATGTGGCGAATTATATTTTTAATGTAGGCCTACAATCTTGCATTGAGTTGGCCTTAGGCCTTGTGGTGGTGCCATCCCCTTAATGGGTTTGGCGTGTGGGATGTTTAATTTTATTTTGTGGTATAGGCTGTGCTTTTTGGCTAGCCTACAGTATATATATGTATTATTTGTTTATTTTTCAGTGGTGGTTAGTTTGGGCTTTAGGGCCAAGCTATACCTTTGTTTAAATCCCACATAGTATTTTAAAAATATTTAATAAAGGCCGTGGCCGTTTGTACCAATGCAAGTCTGTAGTGTCATAATTTTATATATTTAAAGCTAATGTATGGGTTATTTTAATTATTCATTCCTTATTGAAAGAGTTCTGCTTACGGCACCAAAAAGATGAAGGACAGGTCATAAAATGTACCTGTCATTCATTTGTGGGGACGTAGCATGACAGTTGGTATAAAAAAAAAAAAAAAAAGATTTAATTACATGTTATTAAAGACAGTCTATTGGTTGATAAGACAGAATATATGATTGGTCATTTAACTCTATTATTGATTGGACAATGACAATGTAATATTACTGGTTACTTTTTTATTACCTGTTGTTGGTTGGTCCAAAAGTGACAGAATTTTCACCTTGAGCCGTTTGGACTCCCCTATATAAAGAGGAAATCTAACGGTTAAAATTCATTCAGCAGCGGGAGCAACAGACAATAGCTTCAGGACTTTTTGTCCCTCCCGCCCGCCCTGTTTTTCTGTTTTTGTCACGGCTTAGTGGTTGTGGGATGTTTAATTTTATTTTGTGGTATAGGCTGTGCTTTTTGGCTAGCCTACAGTATATATATGTATTATTTGTTTATTTTTCAGTGGTGGTTAGTTTGGGCTTTAGGGCCAAGCTATACCTTTGTTTAAATCCCACATAGTATTTTAAAAATATTTAATAAAGGCCGTGGCCGTTTGTACCAATGCAAGTCTGTAGTGTCATAATTTTATATATTTAAAGCTAATGTATGGGTTATTTTAATTATTCATTCCTTATTGAAAGAGTTCTGCTTACGGCACCATTCAGTGTACACAAAAAGCACAGCTCACCTCCTTTCCCTGCAAGTTGAAGCACAAACACATAGATGCTATTCCAAAGGGTTTGAGGCGCGTTGCATTAGAAAGCACCTAAACACATTAAAGCGGAACCAATCCCATCAATTTAACAGTTTAAAAAAACAGTTACATCCAGGGCATGCCGGGATTGCTGTCACATTTGGTTGTGCTGTCAACCAAACTGTCAATCATCAAATGGCTGGTGTCATAACTGATCACCCCAACAGCACCATGGCAGTTGCAGATCAAACAGAAACCAAGATGGCAGCTTTCTTGGCTAAAAGAATAGGAGGGTTTAGTTCCCCTTTAGATATGCTTGTATTTTTCAACACACAGGGGCAAATAGGCCCTCAGTTTGATGGAAATGCTTCACAATATACAAAAATGATAAAAATTAATACACATCAGATAAACAGAAACAGATTCAGATTTGGTAAATCACTTTTTATGGATTCTTATTTGGCCACAATGGCTTTGAAGGATGCAGTATTACAGAAAATATTAACATATAATTACAGCAGCAAGAAAAAGATTAGACATCTCTCCTCAATCATCACAACTCGTACCCAACATATACGTGATAAAGCCTCATTGTACAATGGAGAACTTAAGAGTTAATCCACTTCAAAATTATATTTCAGTTTTGGTAGAGCGAGGCAGCTTGACTCTCCTCCTCCTATCTTCCTGGAACTCTAGTGTGGATATCCGTGTGCTTGAGTCCCCAGCTTCACCCATTGGCTGTAGGTATTCAGAAACCCCATGATCCCTGTTTGAACTTTCCATTTGTTTTTAATATAGAGAATGCAGCAGGAAAAGTGAGACTTTCCATGCCACAATATGAGGTGTGAGACCCTAGTGATACAGTTAGACAAAGCAAACTGCATTGGTAGGCAATCTCTCGACTTGAACCTTGGGTGATACCTGTAGCCAGTTTGTGATTCAACGTATTACCATCTAAATTAGGGGTCTCCAAACTTCCTTAACAAAGGACCGTCAGACTTTAGGGGGACCAGACTGTGGCCATTAAACAATGCCTCAGGCTTGGTCAGTTGAAGATATAAAAAAAAATGACAGAGCGCCTACGGTCAGTAGGAGGAATAGTGGCCCATAACTGTTATTAGTGGGATATCTGGTTTCCCATTGTTGGTGTGAATGGGAAGAATGGCACCCCATTGTTGGGGTCAATGAAAGGTATATCACCCCACCATTGGTGTCAGATGGAAAAATAGTGCCTTGGATCAGTGCAACCCAAAGGCCAGATAAAGGCAAGCAAAGAGCCGCATTTGGACCACAGTTTGGAGACCCCTGATCAAAATGATCAGCTTTAGGTGGTTTTTGTTGGTGTGTCTGCACACATCAGATACTCAATTTCCTGTTCTGGTGACACCCTGGAAAGTACATTATGGTAAATCTCCCCAATGGAGACAGGAGCAAAAATAAAAACCAGACACTTTCTAAACGTTCCACATTCTATGAAAAAACAGAAAAGAGGTTCTGTGTGGCATCAATGCAGGCGTTGTCCCATGTGTTCATATACCACCTCACCAGACACTTGTGGGTCTCACTCTCTTCCCACCAGTGTGGCAGGCCCTCTTCATCAAATAAAGGGGAAAAAGGAGGCCCTGGATTGGCATTATTAAAAGATCAGTCAGATCCTGATAAGTCACAATGGCTCCGGTGTGGCGGTTCTTGACAATAACGGGACATCCATCAAACTGGAAGCCAGGCCCAAATTTGAAGATTTACATGTAAAACAATGTATTGATAGCACCAAACAGCCTAAGAGTCCAAAAACATTTAATGTTACTATGTGTTCACAAATGAAAACATTAGACAAAAATGAAAATATGTTTCATGGACTCAAAGACTTACTTCTTCAGGGCCTAAAACATAATAGAAAGTCACAAAGACTCAAAAATGGCACAAATCAGAGTTATTTGATGTATATGATGGTTGATTGACTGTAAAGAGCAAATAATTACATCTTGTTGATTTGTGCCACTGAAACCTTTAACCTTTAAACAGTACAGGGTTTCGTAAGGCAAGAACCAGTGACAAACATGACATTGCCGAAATACATCAACCATCCATAACTGGAGGACCCAAGCATGCTGGTTTGCTCCTCCTTTGCAGCATTATGTTCAATACTAAATTACATTTGTTCTGTAAGTGCTACAATGCCTGAGGGGATAAAGCATTCAATAGCCAGCATACAAAATACAAAGACCAGCTTGTACAAGGATCACCACTGGTTTGGTAGAGCCTTTGATCCGTACTATAAATCAGGATGGAATCTGAGTAAAATGATGTGTACTGTTCTCAGAGCTTTGCTAATGTTCGATCGTACAGTCTTAGTTTTATGAAATGTTCTCCATGATTTACCTGTTGGCATTTTAGCAGCCATATTGTAACGGTAGTGTTCCAAAAGTTAAAAATTACAAGAGACATTTACATCAGCCTTGCTCAAACTTTGTACCCCAGAGGAACCTCAAACAATTTTCAGGTCTTGGGGAAGGATTACTACAGGTTCCATAGGACAAATTTCCTCTACATTGTTGGCAAGTAGGAAGATTGCAACCCTTATAGTGGTGATCAGAATTGCCATCCTTAAAAAACAGAAGTTAAAGAAGTTAAAATGCTGCTTGGCTTGCCAGGTGGTGTTGGTCCTGGAACCATGCGGGCAATACCAGATGGGAGGACAATTAGCAACAACTCAAGCAACCTCTGGAGGAACCCTAGAGTTCTACAGAACGCTGGCTGAAAATGGCTTATTTACACAGTTGAAATATTCTATATGAACTGGTCACCTGCCAAAATATTTATGGTCCTGTTCATCCCATCTTGCAGAGCCAGGCAGGAGGCCTAACTTTTTGAGTCTCAAAGCTTCCTTTGTCACTGGCTTTATGGTGATGCCAATTTATTGAGCATGAAGCGGAAGGAGTGTAAATCACAAGACGCTATGACACATACTCTCTCATTGGACTTTTCTTTTTTTTTTTTTTTTCAACACTGCTAAACAGAACAATTATTCTTGCACCATCTTAAATGTATGCAATTTAAAGCTGAATTCCAGGAGTTTAGCTTCTCTGTAGGTGCATGAAATCTCCTGGGCTTATCTCTAATATTTACATCTGACAGTTTTATTGCACTCCCAGAAGATGGCTAGCACTGTTTTTCCAGGAGTCCAATGCTGATGCTTTAGGTCTAAGCCTCTTCAGCATTAGAGTCAGTGCAGCTGCTATGCCTGCCCCTCCCCTCCTTATTCCCAATCACAGAAGCTTTTGTATTAAGTGAAATCTCTCACAAAATACAAAGGCTTCCCTGAATGGGCATCTTCGGGGGAATAGCTCTCTTTCCTCTCTCACAGCCCTGAGAGTTGGTGTATGCTCTGCTCTGATGGAGCCATAAATTTGTCAGATATAAATTATAGAGATAAATTTAAAAGAGGTCATGAACCTCCTTAGACGTAACTCAGTGTGCCTGTGCTTTTTACAAAGTGGCTAAATTCCTGCAATTCTGCTTTAACTTTCAGCCATTGGCGTGGAATCCCATGAAGGTAAGGTTCATACCTGAGCAAAGGGCCCCAGAATCACTTTCATCTAGGGTAAGGTCATCATTTGATCATGGGGCCCTATATGCATTGAATGTTACACATTTTTTACACCTGAGTTTATATAATTGTTGCACAACTGGCCATTATCCTGTCACCTTGCAAAAAGAAAAGAGACCAAGGGCAGACTGTAAAATAAGATGATCAATACATCAATACACACCTGTGGGGTGGCTGGAATGTCAAATTCTGCTTTACTTCAAAGTTTCAGGGGATGCTGCATACTGTGGTTTCTCCCATTATGTCAGCCGGTGAAACCACAGCACATGAGGGAGGGACACACACTCGAACACTAAAGGGTTAATTTATAAAAAAATAAAAAAAACCCGGGAAAAGGGGTTGCAGCAAGAGGGGAGTGGTGGTAGTTGCAGCCTGTCACCTCGGGTCTCACCAGTGCTATTAGATCAGATTAGACAGAGAAGGAAAATTGTAGTTGTGCTTGGAGAAGGGGAGCAGGTGCTCTCTAGTGTTCGGAGGGTGGCAGTGCAGCTTGTGCCAGCTTGCTCTGCCCTCGGCCAACCGCCTGCTGCACGGCCGGCTCTCAACAGGACACAGACTCGCCGGTCCAGGGCCCGAGGGTTGGGGACCCCTGTATTACAGGCACTACGGGGAAAATTAATCCAGCCTACATGTTTTCAAAATAGACCTCAGAGTGCCAATTCATTTTCTTCAGGGGATACCAGTGTATCATGACACACTGTACCAAAGACACATTTATGAGATATGAAATATGAGCTGGCAGGATTATAGTATGTGCTGGACATGCTTTCCGATGAAGCCAAAGTGGATAGCAGTGGTTCCTGAAGAACCGCTGGAGGAACCCAGCTTGAGAAACCCTTCTCTAATTTAATTTACCAGTGCTTGGATAGGGGCTGCCATAGATCCTCGATTTAGCTCTGTGGCATCCCCGTCGACAACCAGTCTTAGCACAATTGATTTCAAATAACATCCAGTCTTCCAACAGTCCTTGCTCTGCATTGTGGGCTAATGAGCTGAGGTCTATAAAGCCTTCTACAGTCTCTCTGTGTGAGTGTAATGGTTTATAAAGAACAACATCTGTAATGAGAAGAAGACATCAACTGGGTTCCAAAAAGTAAGTGCAAAGAGATCAATAATCTACAAAACTTAAAAGTACACCTGTACCAAGATTAAAAGGAATAACAAACTGAACAAACCGCATTGTAAAAGGTATCCAAGAACAATTAGAACTATTTTGGAAACCCCTTCTAACCACTGCTCCAGTCCTACCAAATATCCTATGAAAAGATAGATTTTCTATAAGCTGGCATTGATCAGGTAGAAGTCTACCATAAACATATGGAAAGGGAAGTAATAGAACCTTTTTCAGGTATATCTGCCATTTTCCAATTGCGGAGATTTAACATCACTTCCTGTTTTACGTGGAAATGGTAATTAGGACACAAAGTTAACTCTAAGTTCTAACCCTTCCACATTCTACTAAATCAGTGGTCTCCAAACTGTGGTCCAGGGACCGGATGTGGCCTTTTGCTTGCCCTCAACCAACTGACACCAATAATCGTGCACCATTTCCCCAACTGACAACATCAGTGGGGCAGTACTGTTTTCATTGATGTCAACAATGGGGCACTAGTCCTACCATTAAGACCAATGATGGGGCACTGATGCCGAGGCATTTTCTACTCCCACTGGCCAGAGCCCAGCCCCCTAAAGTCTGAAGGACAGTAAACTGGCCCTTTGCCTAGAAAGTTTGGAGACCCCTGTACTAAATGGATGCTACAGTGCCACCTGATACTGGTGGGACCATTAAGCAAAACACAAAAATATTGGCCATATCTTGCTTAATGCATTGATTTCCTATGATCGTCAGCGCCATCTTGTGGCCATAAGGTGGTATTTGCCTGATTGAGTTATTTCAGGAAAATATGTACATTATGGCCACTGGATGGAGGTAACAATCATAGGAAATCAACCTATTAAGCAAAATGTGTCCAGAATTTCTGAGGATTAGGCGAATGCTTTTGACTTTACCCAATACATGCTTTATCCATAGTGAGGGCAAGTATAACCCAAAAGAGGACAGAGACAAAAATATAAGCCTTGCAGGGGATCAAAAAAATATATGTTGTAGACTTCTACTTAATGCAAGGCTTGCCTCCAGACCCATAAGTGGCAACACGTGGTATTGACTATAGGCTGCTCAGGTCATTGTGGTTGGGACATTCTGGCTTATCCTACACTGCGAAGGCTGGTGTGTAGGGGGTTGAAGTTCCACTTAGAAGGGGTTCCAGGAATGTCAGAAATGTGTGTGGGTGCCTTAAGATTCAGACTGTTCAAAATCCATGTAAAGTTTACTATGCCTCCTAAGTAGAGGTTCACTTTAAGAGTAGCAAGGATACCAACATTATGGCTTAAGTGGTCATGGCTTTTTTTTTTTTTTTTTTTCAAACATCAAAGTCCACAGTGCATCCAGTTAGAAAATGATCAGTACAGTAGTAAGACATCGCCCTGGTGGCGTACTTTGAAATTTGTACGGAACGTGAAAAGGTAATAAGTTACAAATGCCACTTGCTGTGGACAGCTTTGGTTGTGACTGCGACATTCCCAGCAGCAAAAAATAAAGTAACTGGGTGAGAAAACACCATGTCCGCTGGCCAAAAGCTCCTTTTTGGTGTACAGAGTCCTCTTGGCTATTTCCAACGATGGCGTACCAGAGAAGACTCATCGTTGACAACCTCTGGGTCGTCATTCCGTCTGTTAGGAATAAGCAGCAAGACCACCAGCACCAGCAGAATAATGCCGCAAAAAGTCATGAGAGCATACGATACAATCCACATGATGGGCTCTCGGAGCGGGTTGCTGGCGATGCAGTTACTGGATATGTCCGCGGTGCTGAACGGACCGGCCATCTCTGAGACCCGTATGCCATTCACTTCTGCAAACAAAAAACAAAAGAAAGATGAGAATAATCTTGTGTAATCTCCAATAATTGTGACATTTCCACTTAATGTGATACTAAACACGCACTGTTTAATTGACCTTGTCCCTTCTATTTCTGTATATGGATGATGGCACTGTAATTATTTTAATAAAGAAAATACTAAACAAGTACCTTTTTCCTAATCAATATACAGCTGTCACATGATCCAGCTCTCTCCCAGCCTGTCTGCAGGGAAACATAAGCAGGAGGAGCTTCTCATCCTCTGCTGCTGGTCACTTGTTCAAAATAAAATAAAAAAACAGCCTTTGGAATAGAGACTAAAAGTAAACAATTCATATCAAACTGTTTAAAATTGTCATACAAATACAATATCTCACAAAAGTGAGTACACCCCTCACATTTTTGTAAATATTTTAATATATATTTTCATGTGACAACACTGAAGAAATTACACTTTGATACAATGTAAAGTAGTGAGTGTACAGCTTGTATAACAGTGTCAATTTTCTGTCCCCTCAAAATAACTCAACACACAGCCATTAATGTCTAAACCGCTGGCAACAAAAGTGAATACACCCCTAAGTGAAAATGTCCAAATTGGGCCCAATTACCCATTTTCCCTCCCCGGTGTCATATGAATCGTTTGTGTTACAAGGTCTCAGGTGTGAATGGGGAGTAGGTGTGCTAAAATTGGTGTTATCACTCTCACATACTGGTCACTGGAGGTTCAACATAGCACCTCATGGCAAAGAACTCTCCGAGGATCTGAACAAAATTTTTGCTGTACATAAAAGATGGCCTAGACTATAAGAAGATTGCCAAAACCCTGAAACTAAGCTGCAGCATGGTGGCCAAGACCATACAGCGGTTTAACATGACAGGCCTCGCCATGGTCGACCAAAGATGTTGAGTGCACATGCTCAGTGTCATATCCAGAGGTTGTCTTTGGGAAAAAAATGTATGAGTGCTGCCAGCATTGCTGCAGAGGTTGAAGGGGTGGGGGGTCAGCCTGCCAGTGCTCAGACCATATGCCACACACTGCATCAAGATGGCCTGCATGGCTGTCATCCCAGAAGGAAGCCTCTTCTAAAGATGATGCACAAGAAAGCCTGCAAAAAGTTTGCTGAGGACAAGCAGACTAAGGACATGGGATTACAGGGACCATGTCCTGTGGTCTGATGAGACCAAGATAAACTTATTTGGTTCAAATGGTGTCAAGTGTGTGTGGCGGCAACCAGGTGAGCAGCACAAAGACAAGTGTGTCTTGCCTACAGTCAAGCATGGTGGTGGAAGTGTCATGGTCTGGGGCTGCATGAATGCTGCCGGCAGTGGGGAGCTACAGTTCATTGGAGGGAACTATGAATGCCAACATGTACTGGGACATATTGAAACAGAGCATGATCCCCTCCCTTCGAAGACTGGGCCCCAGGGCAGTATTCCAACATGATAAGGACCCAAAACACACCTCCAAGATGACCACTGCCTTGCTAAAGAAGCTGAGGGTAAAGGTGATGGACTGACCAAGCAAGTCTCCAGACCTAAACCCTATTGAGCATCTGTGGGGCATCCTCAAGCAGAAGTTGGATGAGCGAAAGTTCTCCAACATCCACCAGCTCCGTGATGTCATCATGTGGGAGTGGAAGAGGACTCCAGTGGCAACCTGTGAAGCTCTGGTGAACGGCATGCTCAATAGGGTTAGGGCAGTACTAGAAAATAATAGTGGCCACACAAAATATTGACACTTTGGGCCCAATTTGGACATTTTTACTGTGCAATTGTCCCTATCTCTTCCTCCCATCCAGCTCCAGCAGAGCATCTGCTCAGAGTGGTAGAGACAGCAGTCGGCAGCGGGAGGAAGAGTGTCAGCGGAGGAGCGGCTTCTGGACAGGCAGAGGTGGCAGGATCTCAGCACCGCTCTGCAGTGCAGGTAGCCCCACGAGCCAGGGTCAGTCCTGTGGGTGGAGGATGTAGGCAGCCAGTCGGGGGATGATGCGGGCTGGAGACAGGAAGATGGTGCCTTGGGAGACAGCCCAGCAGAGGATGACAGTGACTCTGGGCGTGAGGAGCGGGAGGACGTGTCTGCGGTGGAACTCTGCACTACGGCTGGGGGACCCTCTATCCCAGCGCAGCCTGGTAAGTCTCCTTTCTGAAGGTCTTCTTATTGTCATTAAGCCTTGGAGGATTTGTTGGCGATTTGGGGGGGGGGGGTAACGGCGGTTCTGGGTCTAGTAGTGAGGGGGACTATGGGATGAGGGAATTGCTGGCGGGTGTTCATGAACTTCTGGGCTGCTTGGAAGCCGTGTTGTGCCAGGGTTTGCCTCATGGGCTGTTGGGGCCACTAGTGGCTTGGTTGTTGTTGGGCCATCTACGATAGCCATTTCTCCTCCTTCAGCGAGTGTGGATCCGGTTCCTGCTCGGTTACGGAGGCCCCTCGTCCTGCTGAGGAGGTCCGGACATTGGATCAGACAGGTAAGGATTCCGCGACAAGGGCTGACAGCATTAGGCTGGCAGATTCTGTAGGATGCAAAGTTTGTTTGCTTCGAGGGTCCGTTAGGGGCACATTTAAAGCCGGAGGTGAAGGATAAGATTTGGAAGGGTGACGTTGACATCTTCTCGTTGCTTCCACTTGAAAAGTTCAACCTGGATAGGGGTAAGTCTGACGACAGCAAAAAGGAAGACAAGGAGAAGCGGCGGTATCGCCTGATCCCACCTACCTTCACAAATTGGTTACAAGCCTTTGCAATTCTGGCGGGCGTCATAGGGGAAAAGGCGCCAGAGCATTGCTCCTTGTTGTTTTATTATTTGGATGCGATAGGGGAGGCTCATTGTATTTGCAGGGGACTGGCCTGGCTGTACTACGATGAACAGTTCCGCCAACGGAAGGCTGTCTGTCAATCCTTATGCTGGGATCATAAGGACATCTGTGGATGCGGCTGATAACATTGACGCGGGCTAGTAATCAGTTTTTTCAGTCTGGGGCCGGTGGAGCCCATACCTCGGGTCAGCTGGCCGGTAAGAAGGGGTATTGCTGGCAATTCAAAGGGGGAAGCTGCAAGTTTGGATCCAGGTGTTGATTCAAGCATAAGTGCTCCGGCTGCGGAGACTTTCATTCATATACTCGGTGTGCCCAAAAAGGAAAAGGTAGGTCTAGCAACGCTTCGGGGAAAAAGGGAAGACTCCGGTGAGAATGGCAAGGATGCTTCCTTTTCTAAATAGATACCAAAAAGCGGCTTGTCTACTGCAACAGGGTTTCTCATTTGGTTTTCGGATCCCCTGCAGTCTTGCTTCCACCCCTTCCCCTTCAGACAATTTACGCTCGGCGGGCACACGCTGCTGTGGTCACGGAGAAACTTTAGAAGGAGGTGGCGTTGGGTTGAATAGCGGGTCCTTTTAGCTCTCCTCCTTTGCCAAATTTGGTGATTTCTCCATTGGGGGAAGTCCCAAAGAAGGAGCCCAACAAGTTTTGATTGATTCATTATTTTTGTTTTCAAAAAGTGGATCGGTTAATGAACATATTGATCCTGATTTGTGTTCGGTCTCCTACACCTCTTTTGACGCAGCGGTTTGTTTGGCTCGGTGCTACGGTCAGGGGACTCTGTTGACAAAACTGAAATTAAGGCGGCCTTTCATCTCCTTCTAATTCATCCAGACAGTTTTCATCTGCTGAGTTGTAGGTGGTTAGACGGTTTTTATGTGGACCGCTGTCTGCCTATGGGCTGTTCCATCTCTTGCTCGTTGTTTGAGACATTTAGTTCTTCTTTGAGTGGGTGGTGCGGGATGTGTCTGGGATTCCTTCCGTCATTCACTACCTGGATAACTTCCTGTGTCTTGGTCCTGCGTCTTCTTCTCATTGCCGGGTTCTTCTGATGACGGTGCAACATGTAGCTGATCGCTTCGGTGTTCCCTTGGCTCCGGATAAGATGCAGGGCCCTTCAACGGTTTTAAGTTTTTTGGGTATTGTGATTGACACAGTGGCCATGGAGTGCCGTCTGCCAGAGGACAAGTTGGAGGATTTAAAAACGACAGTTTCGTTGACAACGAAGAGTGATAAGGTAACGCTACGACAACTTCAATCCCTTCTCGGAAAGCATAACTTTGCTTGTCGTATCATGCCCATGGGCAGGATGTTTAACCGGCGGTTGGCAGCGGCTACAGCAGGGGTTAAGGCTCCTGGGCATCACATCCGACTTACGAGGAATCTCAAGGCTGACCTGCTAGTTTGGGAGACTTTTTTGGAGTTTTATAACAGCAGGTCAGTGTGGATATCGAAAGCAATGGGCAATTGTGATTTGGAACTTTTGACGTACGCCGCTGGATCAGCCGGATACGGTGCGTATTTTGGCGGTTGGTCATGTGCAGGGCCTTGGCCTGAGGAGTGGAAGGCAGCGGGCCTTACTAAAAACTTGGTGCTGTTGGAATTGTTTCCGATTGTGCTTTAAATGGAATTGCTGGGCTCGTTTTTGCAGAACAAGAGGGTCCATTTTAATTGTGATAATTTAGGAGTGGTCGGGGCGATCAACAGGGTATCTGCGTCATCCCCCTCCAGTAGTTTGTTTGCTTTGGCATTTGGTTTTGACTTGTTTACTCTTTGTATGGTGTGCATATTCCGGGCTGTACTAATACACTGGCCGACGCTCTCAGTCTCAATGGAACAAGTTTTGTTAGTTGGCACCGGAGGCGGAGCAATTGGAAGTTCCTTGTCCGGAATGGCTGTGGAAGATTACTTTGTAATAACAGCCGCTGGTTCACCGTTCGGTGAGCGAGACTACGCGGTCAGCTTATTCCAAGGTGTGGACGGAGTGGTTTAGCTCGGTGGGTGGTGAGCGCAGGGTGTTATTGGAACAGGAAGCTGTGTTGCGGGTATTGCATTTTGTTTGTAGAAATTATCAGAATGGGGTTTCAGTGTCAGTGCTGAACCGTAAATTGTCGGGTTTAGCCTTTTTATTTAAACTTTTGGGCGGTACTGACTATACTAAGGATTTTTTGGTTAGGCAAGAGGTGCGTGGGTACCGGAAGGGGAGGCGCCCAGCAGAAGCACGACGGCCTGTGTCGTTTGAGTTGCTGGGTTCCTTGTTCAACATTCTCCCTAGGGTGTGTTCATCCTCTTATGAGATAGTATTATTTAAGGCGGCATTTGCATTGGCCTTTCTCTGGGCTTTGCGCATTGGGGAACTGGTTAGTTCTTCAAAACGGGGCCGGGTGGCCTTATAACGTCTGACGTGGAAAGTGGTGTCTGGTCAGTTGCCTGGGATGGTGTGCATTTGAATGAGGTTGGGATGGACTTGTGGTGTTTTGGGCCTGTAAGAGGGCATTCAAAGGGCCCTGTGGGTGTGGAGGGCCGCACAAACATAAGGTGTCATGTTTGTGTGGTGGTGGCGGGGTGCAAG
Source organism: Pelophylax lessonae (assembly GCF_965119305.1). Classification (NCBI taxonomy): domain Eukaryota; kingdom Metazoa; phylum Chordata; class Amphibia; order Anura; family Ranidae; genus Pelophylax; species Pelophylax lessonae. The sequence goes on along the minus strand of NC_138769.1, from coordinate 50,040,442 downwards.
GTCCTTGTAGGTTACTGTGGGCACCAAAAAAAGGTACTTGGTAAGGACCCGTCTGAGGTACAGCTCCCAGTTGTGCTAATGGAGGTATCTGCGGCGGGTTGTCTTGAGTCGGTGGTGCTGCGGCTGGAGGTCTGTTAAGTAGGTCGCAGGTATTTTTCTTGTGAGTAACTCCTTCTAGGACCTTGAGGCTCCAGTTACACTGTATTTACCTGGTATTTAAGTTATGTTGTTTGTTATTTATTACTTTGGTTAATAAAAGGCTACTTTGGCCATGAACTCCACCTGGTTGTCAGTGTGATTATTGAAGGGGTTGGAGGGTATGGTACAGGTCAAAGCGGAAGCACAAGACGTCTTTAGTACCCTAGTCAAGGAATTTTTATCACTCCAGGCGCAATCTTATTTTTAAGTTGGTTCAACTTTCTGTTTGCCCGTTTAATTGCCCCAAACCAGCGCATAGGTGCAGATATCCTCTGAGGCATTTATACTTCAAATTAAATCTAAGAGGTCTTATTTAAGTTGTTGGTAAACGTTTCCTCCTCCAGAATAAAGTCCGATGTAAAGAGGTTTTTAGAATACAGGATTTGGCTGCTACAAAAACACATTATGAAGCTTTTAGAAAAGACGGGGCAGCGGAGGACGCCAATATAAACAGAGATCTAGCCAGCAGGTAAACAGAACAATTCAAGATTTACATTTCTGCTCTGCTAGGATTACCTGTGATACACACACCATATATATCCTAATACTACAGAGCCAATTCATTTTTAAAGGGACCCTGTCATCAATTGCAAGAAAAAAAAAAAAAGGCAATCAAATATTATAAATGCTTAACCACTTCCATACAGGGCACTTTTCCCCTTTCCCGCCCAGGCCAATTTTCAGCTTTTAGGGCTGTTGCATTTTGAATGACAATTGCGCGGTCATGCAACACTGTACCAAACCAAATGTATGTCATTTTTTCTCCCACAAATAGAGCTTTCTTTTGGTGGTATTTGATCACCACAAATAAAAAAAGACCGAAAAAACAAGCTATAAAATTTTGTAAATTGATACGTTTTTTTCCTGCACTGATGAGCACTGATGAGGCTGCACTGACAGGCACTGATGAGGTGGCATTGATGGGGTGGCACTAATATGCGGCACTGATATGCAGCATTGGTGGGCACTGATAGGCAGCACTGATCGCCACTGATAGGCGTTAATGATCGGCACTGGTGGGCAGCACTGATAGATGGAAATGATGGGCACTGGTGGGCAGCACTGATAGATGGCAATGGTGGGCAGCACTGAGGGGGAGGGCACCACTGGCAGGCTCCCTGAGCCCTTATTGCCATCCCTGGTGGCCATAGTGGGCATCCCTGGTGGTCATTGGTGGGCATCCCTGGTGGCTCTAGTGGCACCCCCCCCCCCCCTGTCAGGAGAGCCACAGGTCAGCTCTCCTCTACTCTTGCCTGTCAGGCACGAAATAAGGAAAGCCGATCAACGACTCTTCCTATTTACTATGTGACCAGCTGTGATTGGCACAAAAAAAAAAAAAAAAAAAAAAAAAAAAATCGGCCCACGTTTGAGGCGCCATTTTCCATTAGGAAATGATGGCATCGCAAACACGTGGCTTGTCGCAATCCTGGAATTGTGTTGATTCCGCCCACTATCTGGATCACTTAGGGGTGATCAGAGCCTTAGTGTTAGGGGGGCATTATTAAAGCTAGTTAGATTGAGGCTGGAATTGTACTTCAAGGAGTCTAATCAGCCCTCCCTGTTCTTATATTGGAATAAAGAACAATTAGTCCCTATGTAGTGGAGATGAGGAGAGAGGAGAGGAGAGGAGAGGAGGAGGAGAGATTCAGTAGTTTACCAAAAGACAACTGGGCAGGGCTGACACCATTTCTTGCAATCTCAGTCTAGAAGGCGCTGTGTTGTCAGCCCACAAGAGTGCATTTCTGGTAGATTAAAATTTAGTTTTCTGTACATGTAGGATCTTTAAAAGGGAAATGTGAATGTACTGCAGGGATGCATGTTTTCTGTTTTATTTTGCAATGACATCAATTAAACATTTTAAAAATAAAAAGTCCCTGAGATACAAGTTCAGTTTTTGGGGAGTGGGGATAGACATTCCTGTCCACTTTTTATTTCCATTTGTGACACATCACCATTGGCAAGATTTTCTCTGACTTCCCGATAGGAGGAAATCTCTTTGCGCAGCTTCACCCACCTGCACAGCTGCTGACTGCAAAACCGACCCTCTTCTCTGCTCTGTCAAATATGACGTAGAAGCCTTCCATGACGGTGGCCCCGATAACCAGCGCGTTGGAGGAGGGCGAGATGCCGAAGCGGTAACAATTCATGTCCGTACGGAAGGTCATCACGGACTGGATATACAGCTATGGAAAGTAAAAATGTCATCACAACAGTGCGTGTACAGATTTATACACAGACAAAAATACCATATTACAGGAAAGAAAAAGTGCACTCGCCTAATTTAACCGTTTCCTATGAATACAACAAATATAAAAATAATTTTAAAAAATTATAATATATATGTATATAAACACATAAAAAATATACATATCTATCTATCTATCTATCTATCTATCTATCTATCTATCTATCTATCTATCTATCTATCTATCTATCTATCTATCTATCTATCTATCTATCTATCTATCTATCTATACACACACACAGACAGACAGACCGCTCAAAAAAATTAAAGGAACACTTTTTAATCAGAGTATAGCATTAAGTCAATTAAACTCCTGGGATATTGATCTGGTCAGTTAAGTAGCAGAGGGGGGTTGTTAATCAGTTTCAGCTGCTTTGGTGTTAATGAAAATTAACAGGTGCACTAGATGGGCAATGAGACGACCTCCAAAAGAGGAATGTTTTTTCCTGACTGTTTTTCATTTGGCTAGGGTCAGTGTCACTTCTGATAGCATGAGGCGATACCTGGACCCTATAGAGCGAGGGTCTCCAAACGATGGCCCTCCAGTTGTTCAGGAACTTCAAATCCAATCATGCCTAATCATGTCTGTAGGAGTCAGAGTTTTACAATGCTGCATGCAATAAGTAGTTTAGCAACAGCTGGAGGGCCGTGGTTTGGAGAACCCTGCCATAGAGGTTGCACAGGCAGTCCAACTCCTACAGGGTGGCACATCAATATGTGCCATTGCCAGAAGGTTTGCGGTGTCTACTAGCACAGTCTAAAGAGCATGGAGGAATTTCCAGGAGACATACAGTTACTCTAGGAGAGCTGGACAGGGCTGTAGAAGGTCGTTAACCCATCAGTAGGACCGGTATCTGCTCCTTTGTGCAAGAAGGAGCAGGATGAGCACTGCCAGAGCCCTAAAAAATTACCTCCAGCAGGCCACTGGTGTGAAGGACTCTGACCAAACAATCAAAAAAAAAAAAAAAAAAACCTCAAGGGGGTGGCTTGAGGGCCTGACGTCCTCTAGTGTGCCCTGTGCTTACTGCCCGGAACAGTGGAGCTTAAATGGCATTTGCAATTAAAAAAAAAAAAGAATTGGCAGGTCCGCCACTGGCGCCCTGTGCTTTTCACAGATGAGAGCAGGTTCACCCTGAGCACATGTGACAGACGTGAAAGGGTCTGGAGAAGCTGTGGAGAATGTTATGCTCCCTGTAACATCGTTCAGCATGATCGGTTTTGGTGGTGGGTCAGTGATGGTTTGGGGAGGCATATCAATGGAGGGACGCACAGACCTCTGCAGGCTAGATAATGGCACCCTGACTGCCAAAACATATCGGGATGAAATCCTTGGACCAATTGTCAGACCCTACACTGGTGCAGTGGGTCCTGAGTTCCTTCTGGTGCACGACAATGCCTGGCCTCATGTGGCGAGAGTATGCAGCCATTTCCTGGAGGATGAAGGAGTTAATACCATTGAATGCCCCCCACGCTTGCTTGACCTAAATCCAATAGAACACCTCTGGGACATTATGTTTCGGTCCATCCGACACCAGCCAGGTTGCACCTCAATCTGTTCAGGAGCTCAGTGGTAAAAAAAATACTGAGTACCATTTTGAGTTGCTGCATTGAAATTTCAGCAAAATGAATTAGCCTGCTGCATCATTTTTTTCACTTTGATTTTCGGGGTGTCTTTGAATTTAGCCCTCTGTAGGTTGATCATTTTCATCAAATGATGTGGCATCCTTTTGTTTCCAACACATTACCCAGTCCCTATCAGTATAGATATCCAGCATGATATTTTTCCCCATTGAGATCTGATGCGTTTTCAAAGTGTTGGTTTAATTTTTTTGAGAAGTGTGTGTATATATATATATTTATATTTATATATTACACACATACATACACACACATATAAAACTAATGGCACTTTTCCACTGCAAGTACCGGCTCAGTTCTACTCGGCCCTGCTTGGCCCGGTTTGCTTTTCCACTGCTGGTACCGCATGGTACGGTGTTGGAACGGTTCGGTACGGTTTGGTATGGTTTGCTTTTCCACTAAAGTAGTACTAAATTTAAGTGGGTGGGATAACAACGATTCTCTGACCAATCAGTGGCTAGTAGTGACTGCATGCAAAGGATTGTGGGATATGGTACCGGGTATGGTACCTCTTGGAACCACAATCGAGGTGGTACTGTTTTAGAGAGCGCCGCCGTACCGTATCGAACCGTTCCGACACCGTACCATGCGGTACCAGCAGTGGAAAAGCATAAAAGCGAGCCGAACCGTTCGGTTCCATGCAGTGGAAAAGCGCCATTAGTAGCATATACACACACACACACACATAAAACATAGTAGCATATAACTCCACGGATCAACAGAAACTGAATACTGGAAGGATAAAATGTCTGAAGCACACCTCTAGCATCCACAAGCAGCAAATACTGTAACAGCCGACGCGTTTCAGGGGTCCCACCTTTCTTTAGAGCCTCATACAACATTACAAAAAAATCTACATACACAAGAAAATATCCATCTGTATACTTAAAGCCCAACTTCAGGCTCTGAACAACTCCATCCTCTTCAGCTGTACTCCAGTTGATGCCATTTTGCCTGTAAGCTGGTGATCGGAGAATCCCAGCTTATGATGTCATTACGGTAATGCACACAAATACCAAACGCTTTACTGCAATGAGTTGCAATGCATGTTATATGCCTTCATGGGCATGAGCTGCAGTGGAGCACAATAGGTGTCCATGCACGTTAGGTTGGCCATAGAGAACTTTGTTTTTTCAATCAGCCATTAACGGAACAGACTCCCCCATCCACACACTAGAGGTGGATGGAGCTGTGCCATTGTATTCTGACAGCAGGACTCCTCCACTGTCAGAGTACACAGATCAATGTGGCTGCAGCTGCTGATAGACAAAAGAAGTTCAATCGTAGCTGGAACGTTGATACAAAGATCGAAATTCGGCCAATTCAGCAGCATCTTTGGCCAGCTTTAGTGTGGTATGGTGTGGTGTGGTGCGCTGGCAAAAAATAGTTCATGCACCAGATTTTGGCAGTGCATTGCTGCGTGTTACACTGCACTGCACACATTTGTCGCAAGGTGCGTTGGAACGTCGTTCAGATACCACACAGCATAGTACCAATGCACTGAACACGTGTTACGGTAAAACAAACCATCATTGGCAGCGCCATATTTCTCATATAATGGGCTCCTTTTTAGGATGAACTAAATTAAAGTATATAAACCCAAGAAGAAAACAGTTAATATATTGCAGCTCATCAGTCCTTAGATGTGGTGATTGCATTTGTTTTTCTTTCTGCAAATACAGAAAATTCCTGTGTCCTCCCAACTTCCTGTGCCCTGAACTGATCCCTCAAAACAATGTTATCAGCCTTCCCAGACACCGTCTATGAACTACAGAACACCTCCTCCCTATGCAATGCAGATGAGGAAGGGGGGGGGGTCAGTAGTCCCATCCTAGTTCTCCACAAATATAGTACATTGACTGAGTACTGACACAACTAGGACAAGTAGTGCTTTACTGGCAGGATCAACAGGTAAAAATAAAGGAAGAAAATCCGGAAAACGAACGCAGTCACCAAATTTAAGAACTGGGGAGACGTAATTTATTATATGATGATTTTTTTTTTTTTTTTTTTTTTGGGGTTTGGATAAACTTCAAACGACAATGGACCAAATCTGTTTTCCATGCAGCTTTCTGTATGCTGTTTTGAGAAGGGTTTGTGTCTCACTGTCTGCAGGCTTGGACAGGCTAAAGCCTATTTCACAACATGGAAAAAAATGTTCTAGTTTTGTATGGAGCGGTTAGCAAATCACAAACTAAAACAACAGATTACTTCTCTGAGTGCAAACATTGGTGCTTTATAGACAGAAATCCAGCTCACCCAGAACCTGGCTGGATGTGGAACATGTCCTGGCTGCTTCGGGTCAGTAGTTCTCAACCACCAGGCCATAGCCAGGATCCTCCCTATCAGGCCACCAGCCAGCTGCAGATCTTCGAACCTCCCACAGTGCTTCCCAACACCTATGGGGTCCCCAACCCTCCATAGTGGATTGCAGAGCCCCTTTAACTTCCTCAGTGTCCCTCTCATCCCACAGTGCCACCCAGCCCCCTACAAAATCCTCCAGCTACCCATAGTCCCCCCAACTTTCAATTGTGGCCTGCAGTGCCCCTAAACCTTCCACAGTGGTCTACAAACTCCCCTACAGTGCACAGTACCCCTACAGATCATCCATCTACCCATAGTGCCCCTAAACCTCTAACAGTCGCCCCCATTCCCAGCCTCCAACAGTGCCCCACCCCCTGCAGCAACCCCAGACTTCCAATGTCAAGCCCTAAACTCTTGAGAGACCCACAGCCCCTCCAGAGACACCATACCCCACAGGTTTGACAGTTTCTCTCCCCCCCCCCCCCCCCAGAAACATGATTCCCTAAAGGGCCACCAAGTCAGTTGCAGAGTCTACTCACCCCCTCCAGAAGTGACACCCAGCCCCATCCAGAAACTTCCAGAATTTCAATGCATATTCTGTATGTCCATGCTTTTATGTTTGAGTACCTAACTTCTTTTACTTTTTGGGGGGCATGGAAGTATTTGGAAGAATTTACCAGGTCCGGCTCTAAATAAGGTTGAGAACCAGTTCCCTAGATAACATCTATTATAGAACTCCCCATGATTACAGAGCTTTACAAATATAATATACATGCATTTATATTTATTAAAGACGTTCTCCACTTCTACAGGGCCTTAATAAAGTATTCATACCCCTTGAAATTTTCAACATCAGGCCATGTTACAACCAACAACGAAAATGTATTTTATTGGGATTTAATGTGATAGACCAACACAAAGTGGCACATAATTGTGAAGTGGAAGGAAAATGATAAATGGTTTCAATTTTTTTTTACTAATACCTGAAAAGTGTGGCGTGCATTTGTGTTCAGCACCCTTTACTCTGATAACCCTAACTAATGCCCCGTACACACGATCAGATAATCGGATGACTTATCATTCGCATTTTGTTGCATGATACTAACATCGAATTCAACTATGCGTACAAACCGTATGATTTTTGTTGTACAATTCTGGAAAAGTTTCCTGGTTGCTTAGCTACGTATCAGATGGTGCAAAACAAAAACAATGGCAGCCAGGCTTTTTCAGTGCTATTTTCATGTTTCTAATCATGCGCGGTCTTTGTCGATCGATTTTTATCGGACACATACTGTACTGATGAAACGATTGTCGTTCGCAGGGCTATCGTACAACAGACGTTTTCCTGTTTGTCCCTTCGGATTTTGTTGGACCAACTGTGGTAATCGGCTGTCGAAAGCTGTGTACTAACGAGCAGATTATCGTGCGATCAGGTCAAAAGCCAGTTTTATCGTACAATTATCGGAACCTGTGTACGGGGCATAAAATCTAGTGGAACCAATTGCCTTCAGATGTCACCTAAATTAGTAAATAAAGTCCAACTGTGTGTCATTTGATCTCAGTATAAATACAGCTGTTATGTGAAGCCCTCAGAGGTTTGTTAGAACCTCAGTGAATAAACAGCATCATGAAGGCCAAGGAACACATCAGACAGGTCAGGGATAAAGGTGTGGAGAAGTTTAAAGCAGTGTTAGGTTAAAAAAAAAAAAAAACTTTGAACATCTCACGGAGCACTGTTCAATCCATCATCCGAGAATGGAAAGGAGTATGGCACAACTGCAAACCTACCAAGACATGGCCGTCCACCTAAATAACAGGCCAGGCAAAGAGAGCATTAATCAGAGAAGCAGCCACAAGGCCCACGGTAACTCTGGAGGAGCTGCAGAGATCCACAGCTTAGGTGTGACGAACACAGGACAACTCATAGTTGTGCGCTGCACAAATTTGGCCTTTATAGAAGAGTTTCAAAAAGAAAGCCATATGAAGTCCCATTTGCAGTTTGTGAGAAGCCATGTGGAGAACACAGGTAACACGTAGAAGAGGGTGCTTTGGTCAGATGAGATCAAAACCAAAGTCCAAACCTAAATACAATTGAGATTATGTGGCAAGATTTGAAAATTGCTGTTCACAGACGCTCTCCATCTAATTTGACAGAGCTTGAGATATTTTGCAAAGAAGAATGGGAAAAAATGTAACTCTGTAAATGAGCAAAGCTGGTAGAGACATCCCCAAAAAGACTTGAAGCTGTAATTGCAGTGAAAGTTGGTTCTACAAAGTATTGACTCAGGGGGCTGAATACAAATGCACCCCACATTTTTCATATATTTGTAAAAAATTGTAAAAACCATTTATCATTTTCCTTCCAGTTCCCAATTATGTGCCACTTTGCGTGATTTATCACATAAAATCCCGATAAAATACATTTAAATTTTTAGCTGTAACATGACAAAATGTGGAAAATTAAAAAAAAAAAAAAAAAAAAAGGTATGAATACTTTTTCAAGGCACTGTAGTAAGAGATCGTGAAAAACAACTGCACAAAGCTCCTTGGGATTCCATGTTTTAATTTACCCTAAGTCGATTTTCCAAAATTTGCTGCCTTGTAATAGAACATATAAAGCAAAAACCACCAGCAAGCTCCGGGCTCCATTCATCTGGGGCAGAAGGACTGTCAGAGGTGGGATGGGTGTTCAGGCAGAGCCACAGTTTGGCTGAACCATGGGAGAGCACCTATGTGACCCACCACAACGCCTGAACCATGTGAGAGCACCTATGTGACCCACCACAACGCCTGAACCATGTGAGAGCACCTATGTGACCCACCACCACGCCTGAACCATGTGAGAGCACCTATGTGACCCACCACAACGCCTGAACCATGTGAGAGCTCCTATGTGACCCACCACCACGCCTGAACCATGTGAGAGCACCTATGTGACCCACCACCACGCCTGAACCATGTGAGAGCACCTATGTGACCCACCACCACACCTGAACCATGTGAGAGCACCTATGTGACCCACCACGCCTGAACCATGTGAGAGCACCTATGTGACCCACCACAACGCCTGAACCATGTGAGAGCACCTATGTGACCCACCACAACGCCTGAACCATGTGAGAGCACCTATGTGACCCACCACCACGCCTGAACCATGTGAGAGCACCTATGTGACCCACCACCACGCCTGAACCATGTGAGAGCACCTATGTGACCCACCACAACGCCTGAACCATGTGAGAGCACCTATGTGACCCACCACCACGCCTGAACCATGTGAGAGCACCTATGTGACCCACCACCACGCCTGAACCATGTGAGAGCACCTATGTGACCCACCACAATGCCTGAACCATGTGAGAGCTCCTATGTGACCCACCACCACACCTGAACCATGTGAGAGCACCTATGTGACCCGCACCACCACCTGAACCATGTGAGAGCACCTATGTGACCCACCACAATGCCTGAACCATGTGAGAGCTCCTATGTGACCCACCACCACACCTGAACCATGTGAGAGCACCTATGTGACCCGCACCACCACCTGAACCATGTGAGAGCACCTATGTGACCCACCACAACGCCTGAACCATGTGAGAGCTCCTATGTGACCCACCACAATGCCTGAACCATGTGAGAGCACCTATGTGATCCACCACAACGCCTGAACCATGTGAGAGCACCTATGTGACCCACCACAATGCCTGAACCATGTGAGAGCTCCTATGTGACCCACCACCACACCTGAACCATGTGAGAGCACCTATGTGACCCGCACCACCACCTGAACCATGTGAGAGCACCTATGTGACCCACCACCACGCCTGAACCATGTGAGAGTTCCTATGTGACCCACCACCACACCTGAACCATGTGAGAGCACCTATGTGACCCACCACCACACCTGAACCATGTGAGAGCACCTATGTGACCCGCACCACCACCTGAACCATGTGAGAGCACCTATGTGACCCACCACAACGCCTGAACCATGTGAGAGCTCCTATGTGACCCACCACAATGCCTGAACCATGTGAGAGCACCTATGTGACCCACCACAACGCCTGAACCATGTGAGAGCACCTATGTGACCCACCACAATGCCTGAACCATGTGAGAGCTCCTATGTGACCCACCACCACGCCTGAACCATGTGAGAGCTCCTATGTGACCCGCACCACCACCTGAACCATGTGAGAGCACCTATATGACCCACAACAGCACCTGAACCATGTGAGAGCACCTATATGACCCACAACAGCACCTGAACCATGTGAGAGCCCCTATGTGACCCACCACCACGCCTGAACCATGCAAGAGCACCTATATGACCCACCACCACACCTGAACCATGTGAGAGCATCTATATGACCCACCACCACACCTGAACCATGTGAGAGCACCTATGTGACATACCACAACGCCTGAACCATGTGAGAGCACCTATGTGACCCACCACGCCTGTACTGTAGATAGACAGCCTGGGGCTGTCGGTAGCTGAGCATTTGACTGCGTTACATATCATATCAGCCAAAGGGACTTCAATGGGGATGAGATAAAATAAGTTTAGGCTGTTAGCTTATGTCGACTTTGAAGTGAACCCGGCACTTATCTGATTTAGGGCAAACAGTTTCCTCTCAATAGCACTAATGTGTACTGCTCTATGCACACTACAACCGGGGATCCTGATGCAAGGGCAGACACTGACGGGGATCCTGATGCAAGGGCAGACCCTGACGGGGATCCTGATGCAAGGGCAGACCCTGACGGGGATCCTGATGCAAGGGGAGACCCTGACGGGGATCCTGATGCAAGGGCAGACCCTGACGGGGATCCTGATGCAAGGGCAGACCCTGACGGGGATCCTGATGCAAGGGCAGACCCTGACGGGGATCCTGATGCAAGGGGAGACCCTGACGGGGATCCTGATGCAAGGGGAGACCCTGACGGGGATCCTGATGCAAGGGGAGACCCTGACGGGGATCCTGATGCAAGGGCAGACCCTGACAGGGATCCTGATGCAAGGGGAGACCCTGACGGGGATCCTGATGCAAGGGGAGACCCTGACGGGGATCCTGATGCAAGGGGAGACCCTGACGGGGATCCTGATGCAAGGGGAGACCCTGACGGGGATCCTGATGCAAGGGGGGACCCTGACGGGGATCCTGATGCAAGGGGGGACCCTGACGGGGATCCTGATGCAAGGGGGGACCCTGACGGGAATCCTGATGCAAGGGGAGACCCTGACGGGGATTCTGATGCAAGGGGGGACCCCTACGGGGATCCTGATGCAAGAGGAGACCCTGACGGGATCCTGATGTGAGAGGAGACTCTGGCGGGGATCCTGAACAAGGGGAGACTCTGATGGTAAATCCGATTTAGGAAGGACTCTGATATATAAAACATACAATGCGACCCTTGCACTGAAAAGTTTGGAGATCTCTGTACAAGGTCATGCATAGCTAGACATTTATGAGAAAAATTTAAATAAGGGTCAGTCTGACACCCAAGGTCAGCATCCATACCTCTTTGCCACAAATCAGGCCTGCTTATGGCCACCTCCTGTCTGGAACTATGTTAAACAGCAAAAGTTTGAGATAACAGAAGCAATGAACAGAAAGACAACCTGAGGCTTCATGGTGAGGCGGAAGGAGCGGCTGGCGTTGTCGCTGTCACGCAAGTAAATGGAGAGATCCGGGAAGTACGTCCATGGCTCCTCTGTTTTCTCCCAGCACGCCAACTGCAGACCCGTCCAGAATTCATTATTGAAGTTCTGAATCTGTAGGACAGAGGGACTCGTTACATCTGGAAAAAGGACACTTGCTGGATGAGAAGATAATACAAACAGAATCATTGTATCAATGGTCACTGTAATGCTGAACTCCAGGCACAAATGTATATAGCAATGAAACAATGTAATCTTTAATACATCATTACATTTTTTTTTTTTTTTTATTGCAAGCAGTGCAAGTCCCTTAATTCAACCTGGTATTAGCCATTCACATTCTCTGTACAGCAAAGAGAAAGCAGTACAATGAGCCAATCAATCAGTTTATGCGCTGACAAGGAATATGCTGAGAGGAGGAGAGAGCAGATTGACAGAGAGATGAGCTCATCACAGTGCGGCTTTTTCTTTCACTGTCAAGTCACAGGATGGGGGTGGGTACAGGATGACCTGGGCTCAGAGGAAGTGGGTTGAATGATGTCATCAGAGCGAGGACATCTAGTGGCAGAAAAAAAAGTGCTGTGGGGAAATCTAAGGACTGAAGCTGAATATTGTAGCAAAAAAAAAAAAATGAATTTGACTTACCTGTAAATTCCTTATATTGGAAGTACAGTACAGTAAACAGCCTATAACTAGAGTCTAGGAATATTCAGCCTACCTCACGTACTGTCCATTCAGGACAGCTGGTTTTATTTTTTTTTATTTTTTTTTTTTAATGGGCTATTCACGTGTATCTCTTTATTTTTGACTGGCGATCAGCTTTATATATACCTATAAATGAACAATACTTCATCAGGAACATCAAAATAATTGCTTAGTGTTGCTGGAAGATGCTGTCCTATCCAGCGCAAACAATAGAGACATACAGGAGCTGCCACTACCAACTTGTTTTTCAAGATGCAAGTTCCAGGGCTGTCTTCCTAGGACTTGCCTCACCGATCTGGAACAAGCATGGAGCCTGGGATTCCCACATACACAGGATGAATGCTAGTTTCAGGCCAGTGACTTTTGACACCCTACTTGTGTCAAATGTGTTTTCAAACCCAGATATTACTTTGAAAAAGTACCAGTGACATCATCACTGTGCTGTACTTAGCCTGAGCAGAGAGCATAGCTGTGGGAGGGGCCCAGGAGGCTCCACCCACTACAGGCTGACTACAGGAGGGGGCGGAGACAAGACCAGTCCCTCTGCACAAGGAGAGAGAGCAGCAGTGAGCGGTCTTTATTACAGGAAGCTCCTGCACAGATGCAAAGTCTCACACTGGATTACTGCATAGATCTGGAAGAAATTCACAAAAACCAAGAAAAGATTTACTTATCCTGAAATTCAGTCTCAAATATACCATTGAAAGTGTTTTTTTCTATCAGTAAGTGCCAAAAAAAATACATGTTACTCATGTAAAAAATTTAGAGTCTACTTAGCCCTTCTAGTTCTGATCTTGGATGTACAGAATGATTAGCTTCTATGTTGTGGCGATGTCAGAGTGGGTGGGTTTGGGTAGTATCGCAAAAGACAACTGGGCAGGGCTGACACCATTTCTTGCAATTTCAACCTAGAAGGTGGTATTGTGCTGTCAGCCTATGGCAGGACTTTAGGAGCCAAGTGATGGCAGATCCGTAGGTATTTTTCTGTACTTGCAGGGTAAAGTATGGGGCATTGTACATGTGTTTATGCTATGAAATGGATTTAAGCTACTTTAAAACAATAATCTTTTATTATCTATATAAGTGAAAAATGTAGACTTTGGTTTCTTCTAAGCCCTGAAAATGGCAAAATGGAAAAACTTTCTGTAGAATTTTCTGTCTTGCAGCCTCTGTGGTTCTAGAAAGTGAGGTTGCGCTATTTCATCACAACGTCCCCCTTTTTAACAAACAAAAAACACGTCATTGGAAAATGCCGCCTCTGATCCGGACAGACAGCTCTGACATTTCCTTGTCACTGGAATTTAATGAACTGCATGCACCCTTCCACATATGGGAAAATATGAAAAAAGAATTTACTATCTACATATTGTTTCCATATGTCCCTGGAGCCCAACCTTCTGCATACTTTTAGTGTGGCCCTCAGGGCCCCTACAGTCACTTATCTATTTCCACATTCCCCTGGTTATAGTAGTGATCTCTAGCAATCTTGTGTAATAAGTCTCCAGACTATGACTGTTTTTTGAAGCATGTTACCCAACCTCTCTTATGTCATGCCCGTAGTCTCTGACCATCTCTTGTGTCATGCCCGTAGTCTCTGACCATCTCTTGTGTCATGTCCTCAGTCTCTGACCATCTCTTGTGTCATGTCCTCAGTCTCTGACCATCTCTTGTGTCATGTCCTCAGTCTCTGACCATCTCTTGTGTCATGTCCTCAGTCTCTGACCATCTCTTGTGTCATGTCCTCAGTCTCTGACCATCTCTTGTGTCATGTCCTCAGTCTCTGACCATCTCTTGTGTCATGTCCTCAGTCTCTGACCATCTCTTGTGTCATGTCCTCAGTCTCTGACCATCTCTTGTGTCATGTCCTCAGTCTCTGACCATCTCTTGTGTCATGTCCTCAGTCTCTGACCATCTCTTGTGTCATGTCCTCAGTCTCTGACCATCTCTTGTGTCATGTCCTCAGTCTCTGACCATCTCTTGTGTCATGTCCTTGTCATGGTCTTACCTTCTTGCTGTTCTCCTTCGTTTGACATGTGCTGGCGGCCATCTTGGTTTCTGGGTTTCTTGTAGCCTCCCACCCTGCGGCTCCTCCTTCCCACTGGGAGGAGCTGGATGCCTAGCTCATATATATATAGGAGGTCTGTGGCTTCAGTTCCCTGCTTGGTCCTCCTGTGTTCACATGCTACTAAGACTGCTGCTACTTCTGGTTCCTGTTCCTGGCTTCGTCTGACTACCCTGTTGGTTCCTGATCCTGGCTTCGTCTGACTACCCTGTTGGTTCCTGATCCTGGCTTCGCAAAGACTCTGCATCGGTTTC
Source organism: Pelophylax lessonae (assembly GCF_965119305.1). Taxonomy (NCBI): domain Eukaryota; kingdom Metazoa; phylum Chordata; class Amphibia; order Anura; family Ranidae; genus Pelophylax; species Pelophylax lessonae. The sequence goes on along the minus strand of NC_138769.1, from coordinate 50,025,368 downwards.
GCCATCCGTTTGGACTTTTGCTTTATAGCTTGTTTTTCAATAAAGCTGTCTTATTTTCACTTATCTGTTGTTGTACGTCTGGTTCATGGTTCCGTGACATTAGGACCAAGCCATGAATTCTGACGGTACAGGGCCATCCTCACTACCCACGCTGGTTGCCAGACTTGATCAGCAGGATCACCTGTTGGGTCAGTTCGCCGTGGCGTTGCAAACCCTGCTTGAACGCACGGTTCATTTCGCTCCCCGTTGCCGATGGGTCGGTTGTCGCTCCTGGGTCCGCTCCTACTGCCGCTCCGGTTGTTGCGCCAGAGTCTACCCCGACACCTGTTGTTGCGCCCGCGGTGTTTCGGGGTATGTCCGGTTCTGCCCCCCTTCCACAGCGCTTTGGGGGAGAGCCAACTCAGTGCCGAGGTTTCCTTAACCAGGTGGGCATTTATTTCGAGTTGCTGCCACATGCCTTTCCTACTGAGAGATCAAAGGTGGGCTTCTTAATCTCGCTGCTCTCGGACAAGGCCTTGGCCTGGGTCAGCCCTTTATGGGAGAACAACAATCCGGTGGTTGCCGAGTTTTCCGGTTTTGTTGCTTCTCTTCGGAAGGTATTCGATGTGCCGGCTCGTGCTGCCTCTGCTGCGAAGCTCCTTATGTCCATCAGACAGGGTTCACGATCCGTAGCTGAATACGCCATTGAGTTTCGTACCCTGGCAGCAGAGGTGGGCTGGAATAATGAGGCTCTGGTCGCTGCTTTCTCTCATGGTCTCTCGGATGCCTTGAAGGATGAGGTTGCAGCTAAGGACCTACCAGTGGAGCTCGAGTCTCTTATTTCTTTCCTGATTTTGATTGACACCAGACTCAGGGAGAGACCTTCCTTTAAGGAGAGTCTGCGGAGGCCTCCTAACAGATTGGCGCCTACCTTTGTTGTCCCACCCGTGCCTCCCTCTCCTCCCACGCCTCCTGGGGATGACTTGTCTGGGGGTGAACCCATGCAGCTGGGGTTTGCTCGCCTGTCCGAGGGGGAGAGGGTACTCCGGAGACGCGAGGGCCGATGCATGTACTGTGGTCTCGGTGGGCATTTTCGGTTGGCATGTCCGAACCGTCCAGGGAAACGCTCGCACCTGAGATCCTGTCGGGGGCAGATCTTGGGTGGAGTCTCCTCGTCCCCGGTTTCCCGTGTTGACAAACCACTGATCACTGTTGTCCTTTCCTGGGTCGGGGGCTCGGTGACGACCCAGGCGTTGGTGGACTCTGGTGCTGGTGGTTTGTTCATTGATAGTGTGTTCGCTGCCGCCAATTCCATTCCTCTGCAGGCTCGAGGTTCTCCTCTGGCTCTTGAGGCGATAGACGGCAGACCCCTTCTGCCGCCACACGTGACTCATGAGACCCTTCCAGTGGGGTTAGTTATTGGTGCCGTCCACAGAGAGTCGGTCTGCTTCCAGGTTATTTCGTCTCCACACTACTCGGTGGTCTTGGGGTACCCCTGGCTCCAGAAGCATAATCCGATTTTCGATTGGAGATCGGCCGAGATCCTCTCGTGGTCACCGCTGTGTGGGACTAGTTGCATCCATGGGCCTGTCAAGTTGCTGTGTACTTCCTCGGACTCTCTGTTGCCCCCTGAATACGAGGAGTACCGGGATGTATTCGATAAGGTGCGCGCGGTTGCCCTACCTCCGCACCGCCCATACGATTGTGCCATCGAGTTACAATCTGGTGTCGTTCCTCCTCGTGGCAAAGTCTATCCACTGTCGGTAGCGGAGAATGAGGCCATGGAGGAGTACGTGAGGGAGGCGCTTTCACGTGGACACATTCGCAAATCCTCGTCCCCGGCAGGGGCTGGATTTTTCTTTGTGAAAAAGAAGGGCGGTGAGTTGAGGCCTTGCATCGATTACAGGGGTCTCAATCGCATCACGATCAAGAACGCTTACCCGATACCCTTGATTTCCGAGCTGTTCGATCGCCTTAAAGGGGCCACGGTCTTTACCAAACTCGACCTGAGGGCGGCATATAACCTCGTAAGGATCAAGGCGGGCGATGAGTGGAAGACCGCGTTTAACACCAGGACCGGTCATTATGAATCCTTGGTTATGCCCTTTGGGCTGTGCAATGCGCCCGCAGTCTTTCAGGAATTCATCAACGATGTTTTCCGTGACCTGTTGCAGCAGTGTGTGGTGGTCTACCTGGATGACATCTTGGTATATTCTGAGTCCATGGAGACCCACATTCTGGATGTCAAACGAGTGTTGCAACGGTTACGAGAGAACAAGCTGTTCGGTAAGCTTGAGAAATGCGAATTTCACCGATCCCAGGTAACCTTCTTAGGTTACATCATTTCCGCTGAGGGGTTCTCCATGGATCCTGAGAAGGTTTCGGCTGTCTTACAGTGGCCCCAGCCCAGTGGTCTTCGCTCCCTGCAGCGCTTTTTGGGCTTCGCCAATTATTATCGGAAGTTCATCAGGGACTTTTCCATGCTAGCCAAGCCTCTCACGGATCTGACCAGGAAGGGCAGTAATTCCCAGGTCTGGCCGCCCGAGGCCATCCGAGCTTTTGAGGCTCTAAAGTCCGCCTTTGTGTCGGCTCCGATTCTGTCGCATCCCAACCCTGGGTTGCCCTTTGTCCTCGAGGTGGACGCGTCTGAGACGGGAGTAGGCGCCCTTCTGTCTCAGCGTAGAACACCAGAGGGTCCTCTGCTTCCTTGTGGGTTTTACTCCCGGAAACTGTCTTCCGCGGAGTGCAACTACCAGATTGGTGACAGGGAGTTATTGGCCATCGTGCAGGCTCTTAAAGAATGGAGGCACTTGCTCGAGGGTTCGGTGGTTCCGGTCCTCATCCTGACGGACCACAAGAATCTGACCTACCTCTCTGAGGCCAAGAGATTGACACCACGTCAGGCCAGATGGGCTCTGTTCTTGTCACGTTTTAATTACGTGGTCTCCTACCTACCCGGTTCCAAGAACATCAGGGCTGATGCCTTATCACGGCAGTACTCCGACCTGTCCAGGGAGGAGTCGATTCCGACTTCGGTCATACCTCCGAATCAGATCCTGGCTGCCATTCGCACCAGCCTGACCTCTCCCCTGGGTGAGCAGATTTTGGCGGCTCAATCTGGTGCTCCCTCTGGGAGACCCAACGGCAGATGTTTTGTGCCTGAGGAGTTGCGCACTCGGTTGTTGCGAACCTACCATAACTCCAAGACCGCGGGGCATCCTGGAAAGAATCAGCTGTCCTGGGCTGTTTCACGTCTGTTCTGGTGGCCTTCCCTACGTTCCGACATCGCCGCATATGTAGCGGCATGCTCCGTTTGTGCCCAGAGTAAGTCCCCTCGGCACCTTCCGTTGGGCCTTCTGCAACCCTTAGCCACCGGGGAGCGCCCATGGTCACACCTGGGGATGGATTTCATTGTGGACCTCCCTGCATCCCGAGGCCATACGGTCATTCTCATGATTGTGGTTCGGTTTTCCAAAATGTGTCACTGTGTTCCTCTCAAGAAGTTACCCTCTGCACAGGAGTTGGCCACGATTTTTGCCAGGGAGGTCTTCCGGTTGCACGGTTTGCCAAAGGAGATTGTGTCGGATCGGGGGAGTCAGTTTGTGTCCAGGTTCTGGCGCGCCTTTTGCTCCCAGTTGGGGATTCATCTCTCCTTCTCCTCGGCCTACCACCCTCAGTCCAATGGGGCCGCAGAACGATCCAATCAGGCCTTGGAGCAATTCCTTCGTTGCTATGTCTCCGATCACCAAGACAATTGGGTTGACCTCCTGCCTTGGGCTGAGTTTGCCAGGAACACGGCGGTGAACTCTTCCTCTGGGACGTCTCCCTTCATGGCCAACTATGGGTTCCAACCTGCCGTGTTACCGGAGGTATTCTCTCCCCAGGATATTCCGGCTGTGGAGGATCACCTTTCCATCCTACGTGCTTCTTGGGTACAGATCCAGAAGTCCCTTGAGGTCTCTGCGCAGCGCCAGACACTCCAGGCTGATCGCAGACGAGCGCCTGCTCCTTCCTACCAGGCCGGAGACCGTGTATGGTTGTCCACCCGCAACCTCAACCTTCGAGTGCCCACTCCCAAGCTGGCGCCTCGCTTTGTTGGTCCCTTCCGAGTGCTTCGCAGGGTAAACCCGGTAGCCTATGCCCTTGCGCTTCCTCCTGGCATGCGGATCTCCAACGTGTTTCATGTCTCCCTGTTGAAGCCTCTGGTGTGTAATCGTTTCACTTCCTCGGTTCCTCGGCCTCGTCCGAGTGGGCAATCGTGAGGAGTATGAGGTGAGCAATATCCTGGACTCACGCCTGGTCCGCGGTCGGGTGCAGTTTTTGGTTCATTGGCGTGGTTATGGTCCAGAGGAGCGTTCCTGGGTTCCCTCCGCAGATGTCCATGCTCCTGCCTTGCTCCGAGCCTTCCACGCACGCTTCCCTCAGAAACCGTTCTTTACTCCGCGGAGGAGGGGCCCTTGAGGGGGAGGTACTGTCATGGTCTTACCTTCTTGCTGTTCTCCTTCGTTTGACATGTGCTGGCGGCCATCTTGGTTTCTGGGTTTCTTGTAGCCTCCCACCCTGCGGCTCCTCCTTCCCACTGGGAGGAGCTGGATGCCTAGCTCATATATATAGGAGGTCTGTGGCTTCAGTTCCCTGCTTGGTCCTCCTGTGTTCACATGCTACTAAGACTGCTGCTACTTCTGGTTCCTGTTCCTGGCTTCGTCTGACTACCCTGTTGGTTCCTGATCCTGGCTTCGTCTGACTACCCTGTTGGTTCCTGATCCTGGCTTCGTCTGACTACCCTGCTGGTTCCTGACCCCTGGCTTCGCAAAGACTCTGCATTGGTTTCGCCATCCGTTTGGACTTTTGCTTTATAGCTTGTTTTTCAATAAAGCTGTCTTATTTTCACTTATCTGTTGTTGTACGTCTGGTTCATGGTTCCGTGACAGTCCTCAGTCTCTGACCATCTCTTGTGTCATGTCCTCAGTCTCTGACCATCTCTTGTGTCATGTCCTCAGTCTCTGACCATCTCTTGTGTCATGTCCTCAGTCTCTGACCATCTCTTGTGTCATGTCCTCAGTCTCTGACCATCTCGTTTGTCATGTCCTCAGTCTCTGACCATCTCGTGTGTCATGTCCTCAGTCTCTGACCATCTCGTGTGTCATGTCCTCAGTCTCTGACCATCTCGTGTGTCATGTCCTCAGTCTCTGACCATCTCGTGTGTCATGTCCTCAGTCTCTGACCATCTCTTGTGTCATGTCCTCAGTCTCTGACCATCTCGTGTGTCATGTCCTCAGTCTCTGACCATCTCCTGTGTCATGTCCTCAGTCTCTGACCATCTCCTGTGTCATGTCCTCAGTCTCTGACCATCTCTTGTGTCATGTCCTCAGTCTCTGACCATCTCTTGTGTCATGTCCTCAGTCTCTGACCAGCTTGTGTGTCATGTCCTCAGTCTCTGACCATCTCGTGTGTCATGTCCTCAGTCTCTGACCATCTCTTGTTTCATGTTCTCAGTCTCTGACCATCTCTTGTGTCATGGCTGCAGTCTCTGATCATCTTTTATGTCATGTCCACAGTCTTTAATCATTTTGTGTTATGTGCACAGTCTCTGACCATCTCTCGTGTCATGTCCTCAGTCTCTGACCATCTCTTGTGTCATGTCCTCAGTCTCTGACCATCTCTTGTGTCATGTCCTCAGTCTCTGACCAGCTTGTGTGTCATGTCCTCAGTCTCTGACCATCTCCTGTGTCATGTCCTCAGTCTCTGACCATCTCGTGTGTCATGTCCTCAGTCTCTGACCATCTCCTGTGTCATGTCCTCAGTCTCTGACCATCTCCTGTGTCATGTCCTCAGTCTCTGACCATCTCCTGTGTCATGTCCTCAGTCTCTGACCATCTCCTGTGTCATGTCCTCAGTCTCTGACCATCTCCTGTGTCATGTCCTCAGTCTCTGACCATCTCCTGTGTCATGTCCTCAGTCTCTGACCATCTCCTGTGTCATGTCCTCAGTCTCTGACCATCTCTTGTGTCATGTCCTCAGTCTCTGACCATCTCTTGTGTCATGTCCTCAGTCTCTGACCAGCTTGTGTGTCATGTCCTCAGTCTCTGACCAGCTTGTGTGTCATGTCCTCAGTCTCTGACCATCTCGTGTGTCATGTCCTCAGTCTCTGACCATCTCTTGTTTCATGTCCTCAGTCTCTGACCATCTCTTGTGTCATGGCTGCAGTCTCTGATCATCTTTTATGTCATGTCCACAGTCTTTAATCATTTTGTGTTATGTGCACAGTCTCTGACCATCTCTCGTGTCATGCCTGCAGTCTCTGAACATCTCTTGTGTCATGCTATGACTGTCTTTTGAAGTGTGGTACCAGGCTCTGACCATGTCCTGCAGCTTGCCTGCAGTCTCTGATCATCTGTTGTATTATACCTGCAGTCTCTGACCATCTCTGGTGTCATGCCCAGTCTTCAGCCATTTCTGGTGTCATGCCCACAGTCTCTGACCATCTCTGGTGTCATGCCCACAGGCTCTGACTATCTTTTGTATCATGTCTGTAATCTGACCAGCTCTTGTATCATCCCCATAGTCTTTGACTATATCTTGTTATGCGTGTGCTGTTTTATGTGTGGCCATTTGGTGATGTCAGGGGGCGCACTTGAGACCCCCCATATCCAGAAAGTTGACCATCATTGCCGTACATGCATCCTCCAGGCCTTTTAGGCAGCCAGTGGTACCAAACGCAAACATGCAAAATATTTCAAGAGTGTGAGAAGGAGACAAGGCTCTTTCTACATGATGGAGATCCTTTTACTAAATTAGCAGAGGCTCACTATGCACAGTAATCAGGGGAAAGCTGCTAACACGGGATTGGATCACCAGGGGCCCCTTCATACGTATGTGTTGCAGTAACGCCCCAAAGCAGCTCTGCATTGCACTGCAAGGGCACTACTGTGCATTGTGGTATGCGGTGTCAGAAAAAGGATCATTCGATGAAAAAAAAAAAAAAAGAAGAAGGTTATAGCTTGGGTTTAGATTAACCCCTTCCCACCACAGCCTCCCAGCCCTTTAAGGGGATTAAAGTGCCAAGAGGTGGAGGCATTCCGATCAGGTAACGGTTGTGATTGGCTGTCACAGCGATCACATGATCAAAAGCTCCCGATTGCAAGTGCATCGGGAGCTTTTCGTGACAGTTTAGTTACTGTGCTGGAAGCGCACTGGGAGGATGCTCTCAGCACAATAAATGGTTTACACATAGACATATATGCAGCCACTTGGTGTTAATGCCAACCAGCCGATGGGCCGCATATATGTGTGCAGCAGGCGGGAAGGAATTAAAAGGGGTGGAGGGACAAGTAGTTTTGAAGTGAGGTTTATAAAATGGCACTTCAGAAACCACACGCTTGCGAATGGCTAGTGACAGCTCAGATCACAGTCACAATGTACAGAGCCTCTCAGAGTACCTCTGTACCTTGTGAACACTGTAGGCCAATTACAGCCATCACAAGCATAAACACTAGAGATGTTTACAAACATTCAGCTCCCCTGATCCACTGTATATAGGCTGATTGTGTGTAAACACAGGAAGGAGGATTGTGACAGATTGAAAGTAAAGGTGAGGGATCTTAAAGGGCCACTGTCCACCAATGAAGATGGTATTGATTGATTAATAAAGGAGGAGATGGAGGGTTTAAAGTGCCATCTAAACAGACCCTTTATGTCTCACTGTTGAGTCCCTTTCTCTGCAGCTGCACTGGACAGTGAATGAATTGGAAGTGCTCTGTGCTGAGTGGCTTCCTGTTCATTCACAAACTGAAGCACAGCAAACACAGTTTACTATGCTTCAGTTATGAATGAACACAGTGAGTGCTCAAAGCTCATAAAGGGATAAAAATTCATCTGGGTACAGTGGTGCATGGCAGGGTAATTGGCATCCTATGCGTGAAGGTAAAAATTCTGTGTGCAGCGTCCCCCCCCCCCCACACAAATCCTTACCTGAGCTCCCTCTTATCTAGCAATGTGCACCAAAGCCTGGGCTGTCCAGGGACTCTCCCTCCTCATTGGCTGAGACAGACGCAGGAGGCCATTGGCTCCCACTGCTGTCAATCACAGCCAGTGAGCCAATGAGGAGAGAGCGAGCGTGTGAGGCCGAGCCACAGCTCTATGTGTCTTATAAATGCATAGAGCAGCAGCCTGGGAGCAACCACACAGTGGTGACCCTGGGGCAAGCTACTTTTTCTGGAGCACCAGCGGGGGACCCGAAAAGAAGAGGATTGGAGCTGTTCTGTGCAAAATCATTGCACAAAGCAGGTAAGTAGAACAGGTTTGTTTAAAAAAAAATAAAAATAAATGAAGCTTTAGTACCACTTTAAATGGTTAGGATACATTGCTTCACATTGCTAACATATTTACCTTAAAAAAAAAAAAAAAATAATGCAAAAGGTTGGAAAACATGACAGCTAAAATTTCACTTCCTGCATCAGCATGTCCAGCAAAATTTTCATCAATATGCAAAACCATATTTCGAATTTGGCTTTGAGTAAATCAGATTTTTTTTTTGCTGGGTGGGGGCCACACTGTCATAGTGTGAACTAGACCTATGGGAATGTCTCTATTATTCCTTCACTTTCTTGTAGTAAACCTTGTGGTATACCACCCGTGTGTTCATGAACATATGGGCTGCTTAGGACCCCCATGTGATGGGAGTCACTTTGGTTGGGGGGCCCGTGGAACCCAGCTTACCTTAGAGAGGTTGATAAATCCCTCTCTCAGCTCCCTAGGTCCCTCTTATGTGTAAGTCACCCTGTGTCTATTAGGGGCACAGGGTGACCAAGAAAGTGATGGACAACTACTTAAAGGACATTGAGAATGGTGTTTTTGATTGCTTCAAATGGGACATTGATACTTCTCCACAATATCCCTCAAAAAACCTATGATACATTAGTTCCACTGTATCAGAATGATAGAACATTGTATGAGCTTTGCCTCATAGACTGTTGTAGACCGTTGCCATAAAGTCTGTGACTTCTGAATAATCAGGGCTTTGCCTTGATGTGGATTCCATGTTCTTCAACGTAGGAGATGGACAGTCTGTTACTGGTGGCCTCCTGCTATTGTCTGTGTATGAAGGTGTGATGTGTTTACACTTATAATAAGGTGTATTGTACTTCAGTAGCTTGATGACGGCAAGTCTGCTAGTTAATAAGCTCAAGTTAATTAACCACTTCAGCACCGGAAGGTTTTACCCCCTTAATGACCAGGCCATTTTTTGCGATGCGGCACTGCCTAACTTTCACAATTGCGCGGTCCTGGGACGCTGTACCTAAATACAATTTATGTCCTTTATTCCCACAAGTAGAGCTTTCTTTTGGTGGCATTTGATCACCTGTGCGGTTTTTAGATTTTGCGCTACAAACAGAAAAAGAGCGACAATTTTGAAAAATTGTCTAATTGTGCTTACTAACTGTGGGGTGGTTGGGGGGCTCTGTGAAAGCTCAGCTGAGACACACAATCTCACTGTGCCAGTCTGACAGGAGAGCCGCATGCTTTGTTTACATAGGCAGGCAGCTCTCCTGTCAGTTTCCCCGAAGATCGTGGGAGGCCAGCGGCAATCCAGCCCACTCCTCCCGCTGTCTGGCTCCCGCTGTGTCTAAGACACAGGGAGCATCATTCCGGCGGCGTGCGCTGCCGAGACCGCGTGCACATAATCGCGTAGATCTACGCGATTATGTGCAGCCGAGCCGCCCTGCCACAGTAAATATGCGTGGGGCGGTCAGCGAGTGGTTAAACCACTGTCATCTATTAGTTGCTAGTGGGAAAGTAGGATACTGGTTGTGTTGGTTGTTCCTTAGATATTTTAATTATATTTCTGTACACAATTTCATTTGCATAGGATAATGTAATCAGGCACCTGACCCGGTGGGGTATATATTTGGTGTGAGTTGATCAACAAAGGTTCCAGATCTTATACAAGCTATTCTTGGCTAGTTTTGTATGGGGGCAGCTAGAATATCTGACATCTATGTTCAATACTGAAGGTAGATGTATTGTGAAGGAAGCACACAAGCACATTGTGGGGGTCGCGATTCGGTTACACCCCATATAGGGGACAGCAGTTATTCTTTATATAAAAAGAGCTTACCAAAGATGTCTGAACAATGGCTTCCACCATGGCATTGAAGACCTTGTCTGGGAGACGCAGGAGTGTCGTGCCGCTGTCCACAATGGCTTTGTCGGTGTTGTACTGGAAGAAAAGAAATAAGCCATAAATTGTGATCGTGTCACTCCGATGCAGAAAAAAATGCACTGGACTGCATGTGGTGTGAACTGGAACTAAATAAGGACATGTGTGTCCCAATGCATTTTTGGTGCATTTTATAGTGTTCCAGTACAGTCCAGTGCAGGAAAAATGAGGCATGTTCTACTTTTTTCTGGAACTGGAACGCACTGGAACTGTAAACACTGGTGTAAACTATGCCATTGAAAACTATATAACCTACTTTCCAAGCGTTTTTGCTGCAGAAAAAAAAGCACTGGGCTTTATGTGGTGTAAACTGGCCCAAAAAATAACAAACAGTAAGTAGCTTACTATGGGGGCACCCGAGCCGAGCCGAGCCACTGCTCTGTGTATCCGATCAGACACAGAGCTGTGGTTCAGCCCTTCTGTCCTTATTGGCTCACTGACAGCAGCAGGAGCCAATGGCGCCACGCTGCCGTCTCAGTCAATGAGGAAGGAGAGTCCCTGGCAGCAGAAACACTCCTGCAACATCACTGGATTTAGATCGGGCTCAGGTAAGTATTAGGGGAGCTGCTGCATACAGAAGGTTTTTTTATCTTGATGCATAGAATGCATTACGATAAAAAACCTTCTGGTTTTGCAACCACGTTAAATCCTAAACCACAAATAAAATATTTTGCAATCATTAGATGTGGTGGCTGCATTCGTTTTTTTTTTTTCCTCTTCTGTTTTCAGCTGATTATCTGCCCAGAAACACAGCTCCTGTATTAGAGAATCCCCACTCTGGATGAAGGCACAACACTAACCTAACCCCTAAAGTGAGCCCACCACTAATATAACCTCTAAAGTGAGCCCACCACTAACCTAACCCCCACAGCAAGCCCACCACTAACCTAACCCCTAAACTGTGCCCACCACTAACCTAACCCCCAAAATGAGCCCACTAATAACCTAACCCCTAAAGTGAGCCCACCACTAAGCTAACCTGCAAAGTGAGCCCACCACTAAGCTAACCCGCAAAGTAAGCCCACCACTAACCTAACAAGCAAAGTGAGCCCGCCACTAACCTAACCCGCAAAGTGAGCCCACCACTAACCTAACCCCTAAAGTGAGCCCACCACTAACCTAACCCGCAAAGTGAATCCACCACTAACCAAACCTCTAAAGTGAGCCCACCACTAACCTAATCCCCAAAATGAGCCCACTCTTAACCTAACCCCTAAAGCGAGCCTACTGCTAACCTAACCCCCTAAGTGAGCCTACTACTAACCTAAACAATAAAGTGAGCCCACCACTAACTTAATTCCCATAGAAAGCCCGCCACTAATCTAACTCGCAAAGTGAGCCCACCATTAACCTAATCTGCAAAGTGAGCCCACCACAAACCTAAACCCTACAAAGAGCCCACCACAAACCTAACCCCTACAAAGAGCCCACCACAAACCTAACCCCTACAAAGAGCCCACCACAAACCTAACCCCTACAAAGAGCCCACCACAAACCTAACCCCTTAGAAAGAGCCCACCACTAACCTAACCCCTACAAAGTGCCCACCACAAACCTAACCCCTTACAAAGAGCCCACCACTAACCTAACCCCTTACAAAGAGCCCCCCACTAACCTAACCCTTACAAAGAGCCCACCACAAACCAAACCCCTACAAAGAGCCCACCACAAACCTAACCCCTTAGAAAGAGCCCACCACTAACCTAACCCCTTACAAAGAGCCCACCACTAACCTAACCCAAAAAGTGAGCCCAATACTAACCTAACCCGCAAAGTGAACCCAACAAAAACCCAATCACTACAGCGAGCCCAACACTAACCTAACCCCCAAAGTTTGCCCAACACTAACCTAACCACTAAAGTTTGCCCACCACTCGCCCACTTCTAAAGTGAGCCCATCACTAACCTAACCCCTAATGTAAGCCTGGACATCAAGACCTACTCTTCTGCATACTCGCCTTCCCCTGCCCCGGGAGCCTCTACGGACTCGCGCAGCCAGAAAAACCTGATCCGACATTTAATGGTTAAACATATGGACACCTTGTTTACCAAGCACTACAGGAAATACAAGCAGATTAATCTGTAAACAGTTTTACAGTCTCATAAAACAAACTGCCACGCATAGTAATAATGTTCTGATTGTGCATATAAATACATATAAAACGTTGTTACGCACGCAGGCTTTCAGGGTCCCATCTTTGGGCTTTTAAATAATACTGAAATTGGTTACAAGGAGGAACAAACATTAACGATTTTATTGGGAGCTAGGGGGCCCCATCAGCTTGCATCAATTTAGCCAATAAAGAGCATCACTTAACGCAGACCTCCACCCTTTTAACCTTTTTTATTTATTTAATGTTTTTAAGTTAATTATCTTTCCCTACAGTTCAGGTTTGTCATTCATGCCTAGCCAGGGGCGATATATTCAGCCCCTACACATGTACGGAATACGGGGGGGGGGGTTTACTTTGGGATTCGTTGCAGCGTTTCTGCAAATGCACATGGTCCTACAAACTGCCTCCTAGGATTTCTACATCACTCATTTCAGGGTGCAGATTGCGGGATTATATGGTGCAGGATGTCTGCCAGAAGTTTGCGGTGCGTTTGCACATGCGCAATGGGTCCAGCGCATGCAACAGAGATCTGCCCGGTCTAGAACTAGCAAAGATCCCCGTTGTACATCTGTGCACGTGCCGGAAATGAATTAAAGATTATGGTGCCAGAAATAAGCAGTTTAGGGAGAACTTTCCCTACAAGCAAGACAACACCAGACTCCATGGACTAATAAGTATGTTTTTTTTCCCACTTTTATACAGGGACAAGTTTAAGGATTGAAATTTAAATTTTTGATAGCAAGAGTGGAGTCCATCTTTAAGCTCCAAACTTTCTGCATTACTCAATGGATAACAATGGCACAAAAAGTATGAATACATAAATAAGACAAATACTTTACACATCCTTAATAGACCTCGTACCTCTTTACAGTCCAGGTTCAGGTTCATCCCCCCGACCTCAAACTTGAGAACTTCCACTTGATAATACCACTCCTCAGTGATGGGGGTATACCAGATGTCCCCTGAGTACAGCGTTGGTTCTAGCCCACCCATGACCTGCAAATGCAAACAAATTGGATATGATCTCAAAAAGTAAAAATGTGCCATCTTCTAAAACTGTTAATTGTGTCCCCAAAAAAAATACATGGTTTGTCTTGAATTTTTATTGAGCAATAGAAGTGCACTTCCTGTGCCTTTAGCCTCATAGTTCTATATATCTGCAGTGTAGGAGCATCCAAGGCACTGCTGCATCCAACTGCCTGTCGCTCCAGGTTCAGGGTGAGATTTGGTAATCTCATAACTGTGCTGATCACGGTTCTCTTTGCTGGAGAGGAAGCTGTACCTGAGGACCTGCAGTGCAAGGATCTCCCTGCTCCGGCTTCATTCATTCTGTGCATCTGGGCTTCCTCTTATATTCCAAGAATCCCTACTAATTCTTGGATATGACCCCACCAGACATTTGATCACTGGTCATCAGGGGAGCAGCTTTGGCATGAGGAGTCCTTCTCTTCTACCATGATGGCCACCTTCACGCAGAGGCACAGAACAAGACATAGTAAGTCTATAATGGCGAAGCGATGAGCTGCAGGGAGACCACAGGCAATACTAGTGACTACCGCTTTGCCCTCTGCCTACATTTTTTTGGGTATTTCTTTCCATGGTGATGTCACAGGAAGCAATGAAATTTGTTTCTTGCTACAGGAACAATAGAAGAGAAAAACAAATTCTGGGACAAGATCTAAAGGGGGGAGAGGGAGGTTTGGGAGTAAATTTGGTCAATGTCTGGGAGTACACTTTAAAATGTATTCAATTTTGAACAAGGCTACAACAATGATTAAAGTGGTTGTAAACCTCAGACATGAAATATGAACAAAGCATATCCCTCTATTGTGTGTACTTGCCTCAATTAGGTGTAATTTGCTGCCTTGTTCCTCTGCTATCAGCATAAATCCCTTTTGACAAGTTTTCCTGCCACCAAAAGAAAAAAGGGGACAGGGGAGGGATCTCCAGCTGATTGACAGCCTCAGCTCTGTTCCTGTGTGCTGTGTGGATGCGGTGTCTCTCTTCCGTCCTATCAGCTCTCAGAGCTGTCCTCAATTGAGGAAGTGTATATTTTAGCTCTCCGCCCCCTTATTTCCAAATTCCGGACTTTGAACAGATGTAGAGGTGAGAAGACTGCAGATAGACAGGTACAACCTATGCAGGAGGATTTGTTTAATCTCTGTGTATCACCTAAGACCAGTCACTTCACTGGGTATATGTAAGGGCTTACAATCACTTTAAAGCCAACCATGTATCTATGAAATCCCATAATTTCCTGTTCCAGTGGCATAGCAGGAAATGAAGGAAAATCTCTCAGAGGGGGACGCAGACCATCTTAACTGAATTCCAAAACTTTGGGCCAACTTCAAGAAAGCCCTTCCAAGGCACTATGCTCCCACCCTTTAAGGCTGACTATATAATATACTTTTTATAAACTTTTTCTGATGGGTTCAGGCCAGTCACATCACATTGCAGGGTCCTGTCTGGCTATTCTCTAGGATGGCCGGTCCTTATCGATGCAGAAATTGGCAATGACATACTGACATCAGTAGTCATAAAAAGTGTTGCGCTATCCAAAAAATACAAAACAAAAAAGCAGCTCTGGCTGCAATACTTGTCTTTAGTGTAGAGCTGTCTCATGCAGTACCTCTTCACAACCACAAGATGTCCTCAGATAAGGCGACCAGAAAGAAAGAAAGAGTTGGGCTATGACTGTATGCCTATGGCATCATCCACAGTACATCACTGATGTCAGTATCAACAAAATATTACTGCACTTGTATTAAAAAAATAAATAGTGATTGGAAAGTTGCACCAGTAAGTGAGATATTCATCACAATAAAAATAGTCCTAAAAAGTGTTGCGCTATCCAAACAATACAGTGCATCAAAACATCACATTCACATGACACACATAAAGTCCAAAAATAGTGATGATGTAGGGAAAGGGTCCTCCTTTCCAAAGTGAAATCCCCCCACCACATATATGGATGTCCTCTTAGCAGAGAGTATGGACCTCCTATCACGGAAGATCAACTAGGCTAGTGCGTTTCCACTGATGTTGTTCCAACATAAAATTGAAAGGGACCATTTAGGATTTCCCACAAACTTGACACTATTCCAAACGCCTCAGACCGTCATAGCCATTGGTGTGAATCCAATAAAGAGATTAGCGCTGATAGTGTAAAACCTCTTATGAGTATTCTTTATTAATGATAAACCGTGCACTTACATGGTTCACGCTTCCAACAGGCATATAAACGAATCCACTAGATATGGCAACCGCTATCACTTCCCGGTAGCTGCGATGACAAGGATATGTACCTCCGCCCGACCAGTTTCGTCACAACAGGACTTCTTCCGGGGCAAGAGGTTTCGTCACAACAGGACTTCTTCCGGGGCAAGAGGTTTCGTCACAACAGGACTTCTTCCGGGGCAAGAGGTTTCGTCACAACAGGACTTCTTCCGGGGCAAGAGGTTTCGTCACAACAGGACTTTTTCCGGGGCAAGAGGTTTCGTCACAACAGGACTTTTTCCGGGGCAAGAGGTTTCGTCACAACAGGACTTCTTCCAGGGCAAGAGGGCATCCATATATGTGGTGGCGGTGAATTCACCAGGTGGAGAGATTTCACTTTGGAAAGGAGGACCCTTACCCTACATCACTATTTTTTGGACTTTTTGTGTGTCATGTGAATGTGATGTTTTGATGCACTGTATTGGTTGGATAGCGCAACACTTTTTAAGCGCCGGTTCACACTACCGCGACGCTACTTCCAGGGGCGACCTCCGAGATTGCGGTGCGAGCAGCGCGCCGCGACCTCGGAGCACCCGCCACGGACTTCATAACATTGAAGTCTATGGCAGTCGCCTCCTGGTCGCCCCAAAGAAGCTCCGGACCCTTTTTCTAGGTCGGAGCGACTTGTGTCGCTCCTATTAGAACGGGTCCGCAGCTTCCCTATGGGAGGCGACCTGCGGCGACCTGTGAGGCGACCAGGTCGCCTCACAGGTCGCCCTAGTGTGAACCGAGGCTCAGACTATTGTTTTTATTGTGATGAATAGCTAACTTTAGTGGTGCAACTTTCCAATCACTATTTTTTTTAAAACCAATGCAGTAATATTTTGTGGATACTGACATCAGTGCTGTACTGTAAATGAATGCAAGGTCATCATGCCATACAGTCCAACTGAGAGATTCTGGTAACCATATCTGAGGACATCTTGTGGTTATGAAGAGGTACTGCATGAGACAGCTCTACACTAAAGACGAGTATCGCAGCCAGAGCTTTTTTTTTTTTGGACAAAACTACATGAGGACATTAAAAAAAAAAAATAAATAAAAGTATAGGCTGAAAGCACTTCTGGATTTACTTACAAGACTGCCTCCATTGATTCCGGCCCCTGTCGTGGGCAGACCAGCCCCACACATCTGCATGGAGAAAATGTTCGGAATATCTGCCTGCTTTACCAAGGAATCAAAGAACGTTTCCACAGAGCTTGACGGCTGCAAAAGTTAGATAGAAAAAAATTAAAAAGGTTTCATACAATTACTTATAGCAATACATTTTCATTCACTTAGAACTGTCGACAAGTAAGTTCCTCATAACTAAGGCCCCATTCACACTTTGCGAAGCCGTAACTCGCATTCCCGCTCAAGATTTTGTGTGGGCAATTTTCCTGCATTGCACATAGGGCAGTCCATTCACTTCAATGGGCTGTCCTATGCGCCTTTGTCGCCGAAAAGAAGCTCCTGCTCCTTTTAGGTTGCATTCACACCTAAGCGCTACGTTTTTTTTACAAGTTCTTAAACCATTTGTATGGGCGTTTTTGAGCATTTTTGTACAGCGTTTTTTTATTGGCCAGTAGAGAAAAATATCAGTTTCATCATTTGTTGCTAGGTTTTTGAGCTTTTCATCCACTTTTATTTATTATTTTTTTTAACTTTATTTTGTAAGGGGTTAAATGTTATGGTAAGGGTTAGGGGATACATTTTTTTTTTTTATTTATTTACTTATTATTTATTTTGTTAGGGGTTAGGATTAGGCTTAATATTAGGGTCTGGGATTAATACAAGTGTTAGGGTTCTTTTTTATTATTTTTAGTATTATTTGGGTTTTATTTATTTATTATGCATTTTATTTAATTATTTATTTATTGCATTTGAGCAGAAAAACATTAAGAAATGCCTGACAAAACACACTAAAACACTCAAAAACGCTCAAATCAAGTATTTCCATGCATTTCTAAGAAACAAAAAATGCAGATTCGAGCTAAAAAAAGAAAAAAAAAAAAAAAAAAAAAAAAAAAAAAAAAAAAAAGAAGAAGAGCTCCAGAACTTTTTTGAGCTTCAGGCGTCTCATAGTTAAGATGTGAACCAACTCCATAGAGAAAAACGGATTTATTTCTCCTCCAGCGTTTTGGAGCTTCGAGCGCGGAGGTGTGAATGGGGCCTTAAGGCGACAAGTTTCACACGATTAATAAAGGCCAGTTTTGCCGCTAGATTCTATCGCACAACAATCGCGGGCAAATCGCATCACATTTAGAGCAATGGTTGTGCTGTTGATCTTGATGGTAAAGTCACATGGAGGGGATCCTTGAGGAGGAAATATTTCAAGCACAGCTTTAGAAAGATTGAGTTTGAGGAAGTGGTGTGATATCCATACGAATATGTCACTCAGTAAGTTTGTGATACGTGAGGAGATTGAGGGGGTAAGTTGAGGAGTGGAGCGATAGATCTGGGTGTAGTCAGCATTTAGGTGGTATTCGAAGCCATGGGAGGTCATCAACTGGCCCAGGGAAGAGATATAGAGAGAGAAAAGGAGGAGCCCAAGGACGGAGCCATGGGGTACCCCAACAGAAAGAGGAAGAGGCGTGGTGGAGATGGTGTTGTATGCGATACTGAAAGTGTGCTGAGATAGGTAGGAGGAGAACCATGAAAGAGCAGAATCACGGTGGCCAAGGGAGTGGAGTTTGTTGAGAAGGAACGGGTGCTCAACTTTGTCGAAGGCAGCAGAAAGGTCCAAGAGTATGAGTATGGAGTACTGGTCGTTGGTTTTAGCAGTTAGTAGGACATTGGTTGAGTTTTATTAGGACATTGGTTGAGTTTTAGTAGGGCAGTTTTAGTGGAATGCTGTAGGCGGAAGCCGGACTGTACGGGATTGAGAAGGTTGTCATCAGTGAGGTAGCAACTCATACGGTTGTGGACAAGGCGTTCAAGAAGCTTGGAGGCAAAGAGGAGCAGGGAGATGGGTCTTGGGAAGTGAAAAGTTGTTGGGGTGTACCTGAATGACCGAGGTTGGGAAGCACTGCTCTCATTGCCCTTTTTAGACATACCACCCCCTTTTCTTTCTCTAGTACCGGTGTGTACGAGGATTCCTGTGATAAGGTTGTGTGGCAATAAAAGAAGGTGGTAATGGAAGACATTTCGAAGTCAAAAGTAGCTAAAAATTATAACACGTCAGCACTGGACTGTAAGGGAAAAAGAGGAGGGACTTCAGTTGGGTAATGTCCCAACTCGGGGAAATGTAAAAATTGCAATGCATAGGATCAACTGCTTGTTAATTCTAGAAGACGTTTACTTACCTGATCCTCCACTCCCCCAGCAGACAATGCTCCCCTGCTTCGGCCTTGATGCCAGCAGGATTGCAGACCACTGAGGCAAGGGGGAGAAGACACTGTCGGGACCAGTCTAGCAACACAGAGGATCAGGTAAGTAAATCCCTGTCCCCTAAACTGAAAGTGGTTAACCCTTTCAGTTCAGGCACCGCCCCACTGCACGGGATAATTTTCTCGTTTCCTGCATATGGCTGTAAAGCAGGGCTCTCAAAACTTTCCAACCAAAGGGCCAGTTTACAGCCCTTCAAAATTTAGGGGGGCCAGACTGTAACCATTGGTAGTAGAAAATGCCCTGGCATTGGGGGGTGAGGGGGGGTCTAAACAATGCCATAGGCTTGGTGGTCAATGGGGGTAAAAAAAATTACCTCATTGGTGGCAGTGGGAGGAATAGTGCCCCATTGTTGGTGTCAGTGGGTGAATTAGTTCCCCAGCTCTGGTGTCAGCAGGGAGTTTAGTACCACATTGTTGGTTTCAGTGGAGAAATAGTGCCCCAAGGGCCAGATAAAGGCAGGCAAAGGGCCACATTTGGCCCACGGGCCATCTTGGAGACCTGTTTTAAAGGGTAACTCCACTTTCATGGGGAAAAACATAGCAGGTAAAAACAAAAAAATAATTTAGCATATACAATTTCTACACAAGTAATTTTGTAATTCAATGTTAAAGAGGTAGTATACTCCGCTATTTGACTTTTACCTATAGGTAAGCCTATAATAAGGCTTACCTGTAGGTACAATTAATATCTCCTAAACCTGCACGGTTTAGGAGATATTCAACCTGCATGCAACCGCTGACGTATGCGGTGCATGCGCTCTGAAGGTCCGGCGGACCTTCAGAGTTCCTTGCCGGATCTTGCGGGAAAGTGAAACTCCCGTGCACATGCGCAGGAGTGACGTCATCGCAGCTCTGGCCACTCACAGTGCCGGAGCCACCAAACCAAGAAGAGACACTGAGGGAGCATGTCTGCTCCCTCAGCGTTGTCCAGACGACCATGCTGGGGTTTCGTTCTAAGGGAAGTATTTCATAATGAGCTAGTATGCGATGCAAACTAGCTCATTATACCTTTGTCCTGCAGGGTTTTTTTTTTTTTTTTTGAGTATACAACCGCTTTATTAAAAAAATGTCCTTTCTTTTTCAGTCTGCAGCTCAGTAATTTTCTGTTAAATGCAATATGGCCACCTGGAGGCATTTTGTACAAAGATACTCAATGGGAAATCATATCTAAAAAGGGATGCAGACCCTGCAAGTGCAGCAGCTGATTGATAATTATAAAACCACTCCAATACACATTCACTTTGCATATGGACACAGACACACACACAGCCATTTCTTCAGAATAACAAAAAGGTAGGAATCTGCAACAACGTTTTGTTAAAATCCTTGTAATGTACAGAGATCACCCAAAGGGGAAAGTGCCCTTTGACACAAAGTCGATTGATCCGGTTTGTCCCCTTACTCCGACTTAACCCAAACCCCTCCTCAAAAGATGCATACTTACCTGAATCTGACGGCAGCGATTCTGCTGTGTTTACATCCAGTCATAGGTGTGCACAGCCTATGGCATTAGGGTGTGCACCCCAAAGCTCAAACACATACTGTATGTGTATGTGCATGTGTATATATACTGACAGTGTCTGTAGGCAGAGATTGGTGTCAGTAGGGCAGTGGATGGCGACTGTAGTTTTTTTATTAATTTTTTTAAATTATTTTTTCGATTTATTTTTATTATTTTTTTTTAACAATATTTTTAGGATCTAAACAGGTGAAATCTGTGCCAGATAGGATGATTAGGGTGTGCCCAGGCACATCTGGCACACCCTGTGCGCACGCCTATGCATCCAGTGCTGCAAGTCTTCACTATCCTGGCTGCTCCTGCTCATTACAGTCCCATGGACTTCTATGGGACCGGCTGTGATCATCTCTGGCCTTGGAACACAGTTCCATTGAAGTCTTTGGAGACCTAATGTGCAGAACTGCTGGCTGCTGCATCAAGGCAAGTATGCATTTGTGGTGGGGGACAGGGGTAGGTCAGGTCAGGGGAAGGAGGCAAAAAGGATAAAATAGAACGTTGGACCTAAAATTAGTTAAAAAAAAAAAAAAAAAAAAAAAAGCTTTCCTGGACAACAGTGCAGAACTTTAGCTTCTTAATGTGGCCATACACTAGTAGAATTTTGTTCAACATTTTTCTTTGTAAGAATTCTATAAGAACATTTGTTCGGTTTTCTAATCCTTAGTGGGGTCAGTCTGACATTTGTTTGTTTTTCTGCAGGAATGAGAAATTTCAAAGGGGCAGGATGGAAACTTTTCCTTGAACGTACGAATTCCTAAAAGTGAATAGTTTTAATTTTAGTTTTAATTTTGCTTAAGTCCATTTATTCCAAAATCAAATGTTAAAGCGATACTAAACACACAGTTTTATTTTCACTGTCGCTTCTATTTCTGTATGAGGGTAATGGTACTGTAATTATTTTAAATTTAAAAAAAACGAAGTACCTTTTTTTCCTAATCGATATACAGCTGTCACATGACCTAGCCATTTCCCAGCCTGTCTGCAGGGAAACATAAGCAGGAGGAGCTTCTAGTTCTCTACTGCTGGTCACATGCTCAAAAAAAACCCCAAAAACTTTGGAATACAGAGTATATAAAAAAATAATAATATCAAACTGATTTAAAATGTTATACCAATATATATTTGAAATCAAATCTTTATTATTAAGTGGCAATAACATGGTGTGGGCAGATTTCTGGCAGTCACTTAGAATAACAGGGAGGTGAAGCCTCCTTTAATCTACAGCTAAAATCTCGCCCCCATTTTGTTTAGCTGGTCAGTGGGCATGGAGGAGCGAGTGGGCTGTCATTTACCACTGTGTATATGTCCACATGTGCTACTCTATAGTCACACGGGCTGCTCCGATGCCATAGGGACACTTTAACCGCCGCACGACTATTTACTGCGGCGGTCAGCCCCTCACAGGCAGAGCGACGTAGTACTACGTCGCTAGCCTGTGAGGGTCTAGGGAGCGAACGCGCACCCCCGGAGGCACGCTCCCCCTCCCCCGCGTGTGACCGGCGGACCCGATGTCAGCCGGTCACTCGGCGATCGTCGGTGCAGAGGGAGAAAGGCAGGCGGCTAATGTAAACAAAGCCGCCTGTCATTCTCCCCTGTGTATGAATGGTGATCATACGGTTCTACTATGTAGGACCGTTGATCACTGTTCATACACCTCAAGCCACAGCCAATCACAGTTAGAATCACGCCCCTAGGGACACACATAACCCCTCCCTCTAAAAAAAAGTTAACCCCTTCACTGCCAGTGTAATTTTACAGTAACAGTGCACATGTATAGCACTGATTACTGTAGAAATGTCACTGGTAACCCCAAAAGTGTTAAAAATGTCAGTCAAGGGTCCGATCTGTCCCCCCCAATGTCACAGTACCGCAAAAAAAAAAAAAAAAATCGCAGATCGCCGCCATTACGCGTTAAAAAAAAACAACAAAAATGACAGAAATCTTTCCCTTTGTTAGTAAACGCGATAAATTTTGCGCAAACCAATCAAAATACGCTTTTTGCGATTTTTTTTTACCAAACATATGTAGCATCGCCTGTCACCGGGTTTTGAGCCAATAGCGGGTGAGCGCGCGCCCGCCTCGGCTCGTTCACAGAGGAGTTTTTTGTGACCGGCGGACCCGATGTCCGCCGGTCACACTACGATCGTTGGTAGAGCGGGAGAAAGGCGGAGCAGCTTATGTAAACAAGCCGCCTGTCATTCTCCCCTGTGTAAAAATGGAGATCAGACGGTTGAGACCGTTGATCTCTGTTTTTACACTAGTAGCCATGTCCCACTACAGTTAGAATCACGCCCCTAGGACACACTTAACCCCTCCCTGTCCAATACAGTTAACCCCTTCCCTGCCAGTGTCATTTTTACAGTAACCGAGCATATGTATAGCACTGATTACTGCAGTAATGTCACTGGTACCCCCAAAAGTGTCAAAAATGTCAGTCAAGGGTCCGATCTGTCCGCCGCAATGTCGCAGTACCGCAAAAAAAAAAAAAAAAAAAAAAATCGCAGATCGCCGCCATTACTCGTTAAAAAAAAAAAAACACCAAAAATGACAAAAATCTTTCCCTTTGTTAGTTAACGCGATAACTTTTGCGCAAACCAATCAAAATACGCTTTTTGCGATTTTTTTTTTACCAAACATATGTAGCATAAAACAAATTGGCCGAAAATGTTAAAAAATTTTGATTTTTACATTTTTTTGGGGGGGAATTTCATATAAAAAAAAAGTGAAAAATATTGTTATTTTTGCAAAATTTACGCTCTTTTTTTGTTTATAGCGCATGATCAAAAAATCGCACAGGTGATCAAATACCACCAAAAGAAAGCTCTGTTTGTGGGAAAAAAAGGACGTGAAATTTGTTTAGGTACAGCATCGCACGACATTTGAATGTGCTGCCGTAACCCAAAAGGCCATAGACCATGATCTCTGACCATCGGGTTATGACTGGGTTTATAGGTAATAGGTCAGTACTTGGGTTACGGCGGCACATTGAAGGACAATCCTGATGTCGGAATTGAGGGTGGTATCATAAACTAATAGTCAGAGATCAGGATCTCTGCTGTGTCCTTCAATGTGCCGCTGTAACCCAAGTACTGACCTACTACCCATAAACCTGTTCATAACCCGATGGTCAGAGATCATGATTTCTGGCCTTTTGGGTTATGACGGCACCTTTAAATCAGAGATCAAGATCTCTGCTGTGTCCTTTAGCCCTTGGTCACACGGTACGACTTCAGGCACGACATACGATTTACAAATTGTACCTAAAGTAGCATTTAATAGTAATAATAAAATAGTAGCACTGAAGTGGCAGTGACTTAGTAGATACAATTTCAAGTAGTACGATTTGAGAAGTAGTTCATGTATTACTTTTTCAGGACTTCAGCAGGATTTTACTGCCATAGATTATAATGTAAATTGAGCTGCAAATCCTACCTGTGCCTATATCAGCACTACTTGAGCTCTGAAAGAAGTTAAATATTAACCTTTTGCTAGTTTCAATTTTGTTCATAACATCACTTTTACTCAGTGTGACATGGACAGCCCCTATCCCTGAACTAGCCATGAAGTCTTATCAAATCGTTACAAATCTCAAAGAAGTATTGCTGAAGTAGTGTTGAAGTCATACTTTAAATTGCACTACTTTAAATCATGACCGCAGGCTTAATGAGCAGAAAAGCAAGATAACTTTCCCTTTGCCTGGCAGCAGGACTCTCTCACATACTTGGGAATTCAGATCCCTTCCAACCTTCACCATTTGTTCGCCTGCAACTTCCCCCCGATCCTAGCCAAAATTAAGACAGATTTGTCCGCATGGACCAAGCTCCCTCTCTCCTGGTTCGGGAGGTCTGCAGTCCTCAAAATGAACGTCCTGCCTAGGCTGCTCTACGTCCTCCAAACAATCCCGATGACTATCCCGAAGCCCTTCTTCCACACCTACAAACAGCTAACGACTGCGTTCCTTTGGCAGAACAAGCGACCTCGTATTCACTACGATCTCCTTTCCCTGCCCAAGCATAAAGGGGGATCGGACTCCCGGATATCCGCAATTACCATATCGCGTGTCATCTCACGGGGATTATTGACTGGAATGTCCACAAACCCTTTTAGGATTGGGTTTCCATAGAAGGAGGTTATACCACACTTGACTTATCCACAACTCCGTGGAGTAAGGCTTCCCTGATTCCAAATGCATTGTGGCAACACCCATTGATAAGTTCGACACTTCGTACTTTTCACCAGGCGTGCAAAACGAGAGCGGTCTCGGCACACTTGGGCCCGATGACCCCAATTAAACTCAACCCTGATTTCCCTCCGCGTATGCTCCGCACCTACCTTGCCAAGCACTGGCCTGACGCCCAACTGCGTATTCATCCCGTCAGTGATGGCGTGAAGCTCTTTCCAGCTTCCTCGATCGCGAAAAAGGCCAAAAGCCCTCCCATTCCACCCTGGACCTTCCTGCTTCTCAGCCACTTTGTTACATCTTTTATTCGCAAATTCCCATGCAAAGACTCTCTATCCCCATTTGACGAACTCTGTCAGCAAGAGGGTCCTCTTCGCAGACTTATCTCGATAACCCACTCCTTCCTGTTTGAGCATTCGGGACGGACTGTGAGTAAACGGTGCGAAGCATGGGAAAAAGAGCTGTCCTGCTCGTTCTCGGAGGAGGAGTGGGAACAAATCTTTATTAAGAATTTACAAATGCTCACGGAACGTATCGGCTTAAGAAAATGGATACAAAATTGTATCCAGGTGGTACCGTACCCCGACGCTTTTGCACAAATTCTCCCCTTTTGTCCACTCCACTTGCTGGAGGTGTCTGTCTGATACTGGATCCCTCCTTCGCGTTCTGTGGTCCTGCCCGAAACTGCATTCGTTTTGGCAGGAAGTGCACAGAATAGTGACACAGGTGACCACATATGCTCTGAAATTTTCGCCTGCTCAACTTCTTCTGCACCACACCCCTGCGTCGCATGCTTCCTACACAAAATCACTTACGATCCACATGATCAATGCTGCCCGACAATGTATTCCTGTGCTATGGAACTCTACGCAGCCCCCGACGATCAAACAGTGGCTTCGTAGGGTGTCCGTAAATAGCGGAGATGGAAGAACTCATCCATATTGCTCAGGATACCCCCGCTAAATATCATAAGAAATGGGCGTGCTGGCTTCATTTCGCTAGCACGGCGGAATTCTCTACACTGAGTTTTTAATGTGGCAACCGTTTGCCCCTATCTCTTGGCCTGTGAATCCCTGCTGATGTTCGCCTTGCTTGTGCTCTTGCTGGCTTATCCTCGTAAATGGTGATCTCTCTTTCGGTTCACTATTACTATCTTACGGCTTTTCCCTTGTTTGTTCATGTCTTGACTGTGTGCTCCCATCCCCCCCCCCCCCACCCATTGAGAAGTTCGACACTTCGTACTTTTCACCAGGCGTGCAAAACGAGAGCGGTCTCGGCACACTTGGGCCCGATGACCCCAATTAAACTCAACCCTGATTTCCCTCCGCGTATGCTCCGCACCTACCTTGCCAAGCACTGGCCTGACGCCCAACTGCGTATTCATCCCGTCAGTGATGGCGTGAAGCTCTTTCCAGCTTCCTCGATCGCGAAAAAGGCCAAAAGCCCTCCCATTCCACCCTGGACCTTCCTGCTTCTCAGCCACTTTGTTACATCTTTTATTCGCAAATTCCCATGCAAAGACTCTCTATCCCCATTTGACAAACTCTGTCAGCAAGAGGGTCCTCTTCGCAGACTTATCTCGATAACCCACTCCTTCCTGTTTGAGCATTCGGGACGGACTGTGAGTAAACGGTGCAAAGCATGGGAAAAAGAGCTGTCCTGCTCGTTCTCGGAGGAGGAGTGGGAACAAATCTTTATTAAGAATTTACAAATGCTCACGGAACGTATCGGCTTAAGAAAATGGATACAAAATTGTATCCAGGTGGTACCGTACCCCGACGCTTTTGCACAAATTCTCCCCTTTTGTCCACTCCACTTGCTGGAGGTGTCTGTCTGATAATGGATCCCTCCTTCGCGTTCTGTGGTCCTGCCCGAAACTGCATTCGTTTTGGCAGGAAGTGCATAGAATAGTCACACAGGTGACCACATACGCTCTGGAATTTTCGCCTGCTCAACTTCTTCTGCACCACACCCCTGCGTCGCATGCTTCCTACACAAAATCACTTACGATCCACATGATCAATGCTGCCCGACAATGTATTCCTGTGCTATGGAACTCTACGCAGCCCCCGACGATCAAACAGTGGCTTCGTAGGGTGTCCGTAAATAGCGGAGATGGAAGAACTCATCCATATTGCTCAGGATACCCCCGCTAAATATCATAAGAAATGGGCGTGCTGGCTTCATTTCGCTAGCACGGCGGAATTCTCTACACTGAGTTTTTAATGTGGCAACCGTTTGCCCCTATCTCTTGGCCTGTGAATCCCTGCTGATGTTCGCCTTGCTTGTGCTCTTGCTGGCTTATCCTCGTAAATGGTGATCTCTCTTTCGGTTCACTATTACTATCTTACGGCTTTTCCCTTGTTTGTTCATGTCTTGACTGTGTGCTACCACCCCCCCCCCCCCGTGTTGTGGTGTGTATTTGTTGAGTGTGTTTTTCTTTTTACCCCCTCCTCCTCCTCCCTCCCCTATCCCTCCCAGTCCCTCTCATGCCTTGCCCTCCCTCTTCTGGCTTATGTGCTCTTTTGCTGGTTGGCTTTGCCAGGTAGCGAGCACCTTTACACCTCCCCTAATGCCCACTTAAGGTACTAGGCCTTCTAGACCCCCCTCCCCACCTCCTCCCCTCGCGTGTCTGGCCTGCCGAAACCCTGGGTGGGGGAGGACGCCACGTCAGGTCCCCCCTGGAACACTTGTACCCCTGTAGCCTCAACGTCTGTACCTACTGTATCTATGCACTACATGTGTCCATGGACACACTCTGATCTTACTGGGTTACTTTAGGTTTCTGTTTACTATGTTGGTCTCTACCTCCATGGACCTCATGTTGTCTATGCCTGATGGGGAGGTCTTCTCCTCTTATGCTGCTCATAGGCTGACATGTAATGTGTGTTTTTGATTGTAGTGTTTTTGATTATACTGTTGTATATGGCGTTGATTTTCTGTA
This sequence comes from Pelophylax lessonae, assembly GCF_965119305.1. NCBI lineage: Eukaryota > Metazoa > Chordata > Amphibia > Anura > Ranidae > Pelophylax > Pelophylax lessonae. The sequence continues at coordinate 49,997,772 of NC_138769.1, read as the reverse complement.
ATGCTCCTGATCCTTTTTTCAATAAATTGTTTCAAAAATTAAAAAAACTCTGACTTGAAGATGGCATAATAAACCAACGGTCAGAGATCAGGATCTCTGTTGTGTCCATTAATGAACTGAAAAGTAATACAAAGCTGATGCAACCACCACATCAAAGGACTGGTAAGTTGCAGTACATTAAAGGATAAGTTAATGAACCATATTTAGGGTGTAACATGCAACGTGTTCTGAATGCACGACCCCCCCTACCGATCACTGCTGTGACCTGGGTTCCTCTACCCCAATTCACAAAAGTCCTCTGTAAATGGAAAACTTCAAGGTCCAGGAGCCTTTGCGGCTGTCGGCTTGTAGTTTTCAATGAGCTACCAGGGCGCTGTGGTAGTTCATAGAGTCCTCCAGTCAAAATGTATTGGCTTCCTCGTACGAGGTACAAGCATGCCGATACAAGCTGATCACTGGTGCAATGCTTTCCAGGCTCCTGTAACAAAAAATAATAAATGCAAATTCTTTTTTGCCTGCAAATAAATGTGAATTTACTTTTTTTTTTTTTTTTTTAAGTAAACTTATCCTTTAAATTTTTGTTTTTGGATTTAAATAGGAGAATTTGTTAAGTGGAGGGAGATTATTACAATGATGGTAAAAAATGTTGTTTTCCTTTTATATCTCGAATACTGTCACCAAGTAACAGTCTGTTGCACCTTACACTCCTTTACTCTAGCGATGACGGAGCAGGGAGTCTACCAGCATGTGTAGAGGGAGGGAGTCTGAGGGACGAAGATAAGCAGTTCAGGTAAATGACTTCATATGTGTGGACGTTGTGTTGACTTTGGGTGTAGAGAACTATTCTAACATAGAGCAAACATAAGTATTGACATATCGCCTATAAACCCGACACAGGAAAAACACAGAAATCAGGTTTGGCTTTTTACGCAATCCGCTGTTTTAGCAACTCCCCGTGCCTTGGGTTGTCCAGCTTTCTCAAACACAAGTTCTGCATGGCATCACTACAATGAAATGCCATCTTAAGAGCATTAAAGGGCCCCGGGCAATGCAGTGCACTGGGGCCCTGCCTACACAATCACCCATGAGAATAAAATGAAAATTATCAATAAGGCGATATTTATTCGTATAGCAGTGCCAGGCTAATGACAGCTTCCAAGTTCGGCTACTGGGTCCGGTGAACACACACGGATGGGAGTCAGACTCGACTGTCCTGTGTGTGCCTGATCCCGTGGAGGCAGACAGGGATTCCTGCAGTTGTGGGCTCCCCCTTCACTGCCCAAGTGGCCTAACAGCAGCGCAGGGTCGATAGGCGCTTGGCACCTAAGTTCGTGGCGGGATGCACATGAGAATTGGGACTAGAGCTTGGCTTGGGCTGGGTCACTGGGCAGGTGCCCAGCATGCCCATTCGGTAAGATGGCCCTGCTACAATGCCCAGTCCCTGCCCCCATTGGAAATCATTACCTTCTAAGCTCCAGGTTCACCACATTGTAGATTTCTATCTATCCAGGACAGGTTAGGGTGGATGAAAGAAAAATAATAAAATTTACCTTATTCCTCATGCTGGCATGCTTCCTCCATGCCATGTGACTGGTTCCCTGAACATGCAATATTCCCCACACACACACATTCAAGATAACCGACAGTTCAGTGATGCTGGGTGCTGTAATGACCATAGGTTGGAAACTGTGGATACTCAAAGTGAAGAGATGTCATCAGCACACCAAGGATTCCTCTAAAGGGTCCAAAGTTTTATTTCTTGGTCACATAATAGATATGTAGCAACATTTTGGAGCCACGCAGGGCCCCTTCATCAGGCAGGGGCCCTGCGTGGCTCTAAAACATTGCTACACATCTATTATGTGACCACGAAGTAAAACTTTGGACCCTTCGAGGAATCCTTGGTGTGCCGATGACATTTCTTTACTTTGAGTATCCATGGTTCCTCGAACACTCTCCTCTAAGGCAGTGGTCCTCAACCCTGGCCTACAGGACCCACTAACAGGCCAGATTTGCAAGATAACTGAAATACATCCCAGGTGATATAATTTGCTGCTCAGTGATTGCAGCACTCTAGTCTGCATCTCCCCAAGGTAATACTTAAAATCTGCCCTGTTAGTGGGCCCTGAGGACCGGAGTTGAGGACCACTGCTCTAAGGTACTCTGGCTGGCTATCACACTGTGACATCATCACATACAAAGAAGAACCAATAGCCCTGCACTGTATCAGAGAACAGCGTGGGTCTGCCCACAACCTGAAGTGTTGGTGAGCTTTGGAAGCTTAGCGAGGCAAGGAATAAGATATCACAGTTTATTCTTCTACCCCTGGAAGAAAGGAGGAGCAAAGCACCACACTGCCCTTCTGCACAGTGCAGGATTATTGGTCTTGCTTTGTATGTAATGATATTGAAGAGTGACCACCAGCCACTGAGAAGAGTCTTCGAGGGACCGGTCACACTGCATGGAGGAAGCCTGCCAGAGCAAGGAATAAGGTATTACAGCTTATTCCTATACCCCTAGACCAGCGATGGCAAACCTTGGCACCTCAGATATTTTGGAACTACATTTCCCATGATGTTCATCCACTCTGCAGTGTAGTTGAGCATCATGGGAAATGTAGTTCCAAAACATCTGGGATGCCAAGGTTCGCCATCACTGCCCTAGACCTACCATGCATTTAACCCTTGCAGTGCCAAGGGGTGGGGTGCAAGTTTGGCACTGCACAAGAATTTATTATTTTTTTTTTAACCACTTGACCTCTGGAAGATCTACCCCCCTTCATGACCAGGCCATTTTTTGTGATACAGGACTTTCGTTACATTAAGGGACAATTGTGCGGTCATGCAATGCTGTACACAAATAACATTTCTGGCATTTTTTTTCCCACAAATCAAGCTTTCTTTTGGTGGTATTTGATTACCACTGTGTTTATATTTTTTGCGATATAAACAAAAAAAAAAAAGACCGACAATTTTAAGAAAAAAAAAACAAAACAATATTGTTTACTTTCTGCTGTTAATTATATCTAATAAAAAAATGAAAAAAAAAAAAAATTGAATCTCTTCATAAATTTAGTCCAAGATGTATTCTGCTACACATTTTTGGTAAAATAAAAATCCCAATAGGCGTATATTGATTGGTTTACGTGAATATTATAGCGTCTAATAACTATGATATATTTATGAAAATGTTATTTTATTTTTTTTAAACTAGTAATGGTGGAGATCAGGGACCTGTAGCAGGACTGTGATACTGAGGCAGACGCTGACGTTTTTGACACTTTGCAGGAACCAGTGACACTAATACAGTGATCAGTGCTAAAAAAAAAAAAAGGCACTGTCACTGTACTAATGACACTGGCTAGGAAGGGATTAAACATCTAGGGTGATCAAAGGGTTAACTGTGTGCCTAGCCAGTGTTTTTGTGATGTGCGCACTGCTTTTACTAGGGGAAGAGATGGATTTTATCCCCTGCTTTGCAGGGACACAAAACCTATCCCTTCCTCTTTGTCAGAAAGGGGATCTGCCTTATTTACATAGATAGATCTCCAATCTGTGTGTTATATTGATTATTGGCAGGTGCGTGCCGGCGAACATCCAGTGCCCGGCATCCGCAGATCAGCTTCTGCTGTGATTAATATATACGTGATCATGTGCAGGAGGGCTACCCTGTAGAAGTTAATCTGCTATAGGGTGGTCCAGAACGGGTTCATTTTTAACTTTAACCGCTTGCCGACCACTGCAAGTACATATACTGCAGAGGTCAGCCCCATGCAGGCAAAGTGACGTATGGGTACGTCACTCGCCTGCGAGCCAATAGGGGGCGAGTGCGCGCCGCCGTAGGCGCGCTCCCGCCCCCGCTCACTCACTGGGATCCCCGCGTGTGTGACCAGCGGACCCGATGTCCGCCGTCACTCGCGATCGTCCGTTACAGAGGGAGAAAGGCAGGCGGCTAATGTAAACAAAGCCGCCTGTCATTCTCCCCTGTGTAACAGCAGAGATCATACTGTCCTGCTATGCAGGATTGTATATCTCTGTAGTTACACAAGCAGCCACATCCCTTCACAGTTAGATTCACGCCCCTAGGGACACACTTAACCCCTCCTTCTCCAATAAAGTTAACCCCTTCCCTGCCAGTGTCATTTTTACAGTAACTGTGCATATGTATAGCACTGATTACTGTAGTAATGTCACTGGTACCCCCAAAAGTGTCAAAAATGTCAGTCAAGGGTCCGATCTGTCCGCCGCAATGTCGCAGTCCCGCAAAAAAAAAAAAAAGTTGCAGATCGCCGCCATTACTCGTTAAAAAACAAAAAAAAAAAAAAATAAAAATGACAAAAATCTTTCCCTTAGTTAGTAAACGCAATAACTTTTGCGCAAACCAATTAAAATACGCTTATTGCGATTTTTTTTACCAAACATAGGTAGCAGAAAAAAAATTGGCCTAAAATGTTAAAAAATTTGGATTTTTACATTTTTTTTGGGGAATTTCATGTGAAAAAATGTGAAAAATATTGTTATTTTTGCAAAATTGTCGCTCTTTTTTTGGTTTATAGCGCATGATCAAAAAAAAAAAAAAAACACGCACAGGTGATCAAATACCACCAAAAGAAAGCTCTGTTTGTGGGAAAAAAAAGAACATCAATTTCATTTGGGTACAGCGTCGCACGACCACGCAATTGTCCGTTAAAAAACACGCAGTGCCGAATCGCAAAAAAGGCCCTGGTCAGGAAGGGGGTAAAATATTCCGGGGCTTAAGTGGTTAAATTCCATGGGGGAGCAAAGGACCACGTCAAGTTGGAGCCTATAGCTGTCTTTGTATGCATTTACATAAAACTGGAGTTTGAATAAAAACATGATCCTATTTAAACCAAAATCAGTCTCACCTTGGCCAAAGTGCTGTAAGCCAGTCCCAGAATCCCTTGCCAGTTGATCTGCGGCATGAAGAAACTCTCAGACTCCAAGATAGAAGCGAGGTTGACCAAAAACGTCCCATTTACTCCTTTCGGGACGCTGATGACATCTTTCCCAAGAACTCCAGTCCAACTTCCCTGAGTGTACCTGACCGTTACCTCTGTTTCAAGAGACTGGTACGTAGAGGACCTGCAAAACCAACACATGATGTAATCCTTGCAGCCACATGGTATGCATGGACGTTGAAATAACTTCCACTTACTTATACAAATCACAAAAAATGAAAATTATAAACATTCATGCCAGGGGCGTAACTACAGGGGTTGCAATTGCAACCGGGCCCCATGCTCCAGGGGGCCTGTGCAGCTCCCCTGTACACCTGGATAGGAGGGGCGGTGGGGGCAGCATGTAGAGAAATCACTGTCCTCCCTTTTCCTCCTGTAGCTGCAGGAGGAAAATGGAGGAGAATGGTTCCTCTGTATGCTGGCCCCGCCGCCCCTCCTATCCAGTTCACTTGTGTTCTGCTGTCTCTGGGCCCCTGTGTGCTCCCCCCCCTCCCCCCTACTGTGCTCCCTCCTCCCCTATCCTTTCAGCTGCTGCAGGGGATGTGTCACAATAGAGAACCAGGAAGGGGTCGGTAAATATGTAATTTACCAGCTTCTTCCTTTTCTGAATGGACAGAGTCATGGTCAGTCACATTGTAAAAAAAATAAAATAAAATGATAAAAAATAATACAACTAAAATACCAAAAAATAAAAACTACTGACACCAGTGGGTGAACTTCCAGGATCGCAAAGGTCACACTTGCAACCGGGCCTTGGCATTCCACCACCGTGGGGAGGGCCCAAGATGGCAGGAAGGGGGCCCACTGCTGAACTTGTGAAAGGGTCCCGCTGCGGGACCGTAATAAAGGGCACCCGCAACTAAAGTAAATGGCCCCAGGATCAGTGGGAAGAGCCCCAGGCTTGAAGGGAAGGGCCCCGGGTCGAGGGGGCCCTTCATGGTTTCTTGCACCAGGGCCCTGAAGGTTCTAGTTACGCCTCTGATTCATGCATGTTTTCTGGCATATATCTGGCAGAATACAGGTGATGATGGAACTACATCAAGCCCTGTAGAGAAATAAGACGCATTAAACTATTTGCGGCAAAAACAATTTACAGGCAGCGCTCAAAAATAAATAAATAAATAAATAAATAAGGAAGGGGCAAAGGTCTAATCATAAGTTTTGCCTGTGGTCTCCTGCAGCTGCTCTTTTCACCATTCACTGACAGCAGAAGCCTTGTCAGAGGAAACGCGTCAGAGAGGAGGCGTGTCGAGCCGCCACAGACGTCACGCACTGCCCGATCTGCAGCCGGGCTAGGCGGACTTATCGGTACTGTCGCTTGTATTCCCACCATTTCATGCAAGTGTAATACCTTATTTAATAAACGCATCTCGGGGGTAATACACTATTGTCCGCTTATTCCTTGTCCCACACATGTCATCTTGGGGAGCAAATAAGAGCACGGACGTATACTGGTAGCGGAAGATAGCCATTGGTATCCGATCAACTGAAAGGACATCCATATAAGAGAATCTCCTGTGCTTTGATTTATTTGCCATTCGGTAAGAGGCTATTTTGCATCATACCACAGGGTGGAATTTTAGTGAAGTTTCCTCCTTTTCCAACTTATTGATCAGAGTTTACTCTGCGCCTAACCTTATCCCATCTGGTAAGGAGGAAAGCCTGTTGGTGGCGGGATCTTCATTTCACAAGCACTGGAAATATCACTCTAAAGTTCTTTCACTACTTTATGTATCACTTGGTGAAGATATTTGGACTTTGTGGACTTATATCAGTTATTGCACTCATTTGAGTTTTTGTAGAATCACCGGATCACCATCACTTTGAACTATATGTTTATTACTATATATATATGTTCATTTATTCACATTGTGCATTGTGTCACTTTGATATTGTTTAGCGCACCTATTTTTTAACATTTATTTCACTAGGTATAGTTCAGGTAGCAGCTTTATTTTTATCAGCGCACCCCTTATTTACACTTTTCACCATTACTGATTTCTCTGTATGGAGGCGGCCATCTTTGAATATGAAGGGCTTTGCTTCCTCCTGTCAGAGCCTCCAGCAAGGAGAACAGCAATCTGCACAGTGGTAACATCACCAAATCTCACCCCAAATCTCCTGAGACTAGCAGTCAGAGGTATAAGTGCCTTAGATCTCACATTGCAGGTAGAAAGCTATGAAAGCACAGGAATAACTAGACACCCTCACATACTAGGAAGCTGTCTACTATTTTTAAGGAGGAATTCAAAGCAAAGTATTTTTTTTCAGGGTTAGGCACAGTTACGATTTCCAAAAGTTCCATATAACTTCAATTTTCCCCAGTCATCTTCCAGGACGGCTCAACGAGAGAGAGGCTCCTCCCACCTAACACATAAAAACCAGGTATGAGCCTGTGAGGTTCCTCAGTATTTTGTGCTTCCTTTGGCCAGACAGAAGGGGCAGACTGGCCACTTTCAGCCCAGGGGGCAAGTACAAACCAGAAGCCCATGGTGCAGCGACTCGGCCCCGCTCCTACTCTCCCACTTCCAGTCCTACTCCTGACCCGCATTCCAGGCTGAAGCTCCGCTCCCAGTACTCTCTACTCTCCGGCTGAATCCCGGCTACCGACCTGGCCAGCAGGGGGCAGTTGGGGGAGATGGGACAGCTTGGTTGGGGCTGGCCGGGGCAGGAGAGTCTAAGGTGGGGCATTAAACCGGCCTCTGTTCAGAGACAGTTTACACCATCCATGCTGGGGGGATGGCTGCTCTCTGTCCTTGTCTTTAACCTGCACTCAATAGGTCAGAGGCAGGGGCTTTTTACTTCTCTTCACCAGGAATCCTTTAGGCATGTCTGTGGCAGAAGCAGTGCAGCCTTTTTACTGGGAATCAGATGGGCCCAGGGGGCTACTGCCCCCCTGCCCTCTGGCCCAGTCCTCCCCTGCCAGACAGGACTGATACAACTTTTTGTAATTTATTTCTGTCAGGCCTCCGTTCTAGGTGGCAGGAACCTCCCGACCCTGGTTTCTCCCATACTGGTACAGTGTCCCTTGGGGAGATGTTTTGGGGAATTCGGGCTCTCCCATACTGTGGGTACAGGGGAGGGAAATTTGGGGGACCCCCTCTCCCCCATTTTTTGGTCTTTGAGGAGAGCCTCAGTGGAGCCTTACCTTGTCAGTGTGGGGTTTGCAGAGTATGCAGTCCAGATGCTGGGAGCATGTGGCTTCATCTACCCAGACGCCATGGAGTGTTTTGCGATGGCTGAAGGGCTCGGTGGAGCCGGGAACGCCAGAGGGCTCGGTGGAGCGGGGGAACGCCAGAGCCGTGTATCATTTCCGGCTCAGGGATGACCCATAAGGACAAAAAGAAAAAGTTGGGGGAGAGGGGGGGTCCCCTAAATCCCCCCCCCCCCATGGTATGGGAGAGGACGAATTCAGCAGACACTGCCCCAGTAAGGGAGAAGCCATGGTTGGGAGGCTCCTGCCACCTAGCACGGAGGCCTGACAGAAAAAAAAAATTACAAAAAATTGTAGCGACCCTGTCAAGCCGAAGGAAACACAAAATACCAAGGAACCCTAGGCTGACTCACATCTGGTTTTTATACTAATGTGGATTGTCTTCACAGGCCAGAATAACGGGGTGCATGGAGAGCTGTGAAGCATGGGAATGGTCCCCCCCAATCCACAGGGGCTGGTCCGGGACCTGCAAGCACAGAGAGGGGCCGTGCTGGCCAGGCGTTCCACATGCATTTAAGGACACTGCAGATCCTTCATTCTCTGAACATCAATGGAGTTGGCTGCTGCAGAGGAAGTGTTTGGGGGGGGACGCAGGCTGATCCAGGCCCTAAGGTAGGAGAGCGATGTGGTCATTCAGCAAATCCTTACCCACCACTGGTGGAGGGGGCACTGATGGGATGTCGGTTTCTTTTTATGGTGCTTTTAAAAAGGACCAGGGTGCCACTGGTGGTTTCCCTTCTTTCCTTCCTTAGTCTTTTTATTTTGCACTTGCCAGTTTTTTCTTAGCGCTCCGTGTTCGCTTGAGCCTTGCAGGGTAAGAGCCGCGAAGACAAAGATGGAGGTCTATTATAAAGTGACCCTTTCCTTTATCCAAGCAGGGCAAAGAAAAGAGGGGTCTTTTTTTTTTTCTCCAACCCTTCCCAGCAGTATCTACTCACCTGTCCGTTGCTCCACTACGACTCCTGGGAGTACACTGAAATAGCCACCGCCTACAGTTACGGGTGAGCATGCAACTCATTCCTCCTACTGTGCGGGTTCGCCCACTTTCACACAGGTGGCTTGTAGGCAGTAAAAATGGTGCTTGAGCTGCAGGTTTCTCACCCACAACCCAACCACTTACGTAACTTAAGTCTAAAACAGCCTGGGGTGCCTTGAGGTTTCTTCAGGGATACCTTGGCAAAATGCCTAAAAATGTATCATAAATTGTATACAAGCACAAGATAATGCTTAGAGAAACGCTGTTTATGGCAAGGAAAACAATCACAGTTAAGTGGATTCAAGTGAAGCCCCCTGTTGTTAAGAACTGGATAAGAGCGGTAAATCAGATTTTACCATTTGAAAAAGTATTGTATATGCATAGAGGATGCTCAACGAAATATAATAAAATTTGGGATAATTGGAGTCAATCAACATTAACCAATGGTTGAATATAAGGAGATAACTAAGAGGATATTGAGGGATGCACATAGTATGATGAGGAAATAAATCTATGAATGCAATGGAGCAAGGGGTTGGGGCACACCGGGACAACGGCGATCAATTAAGCTAAATGGATATACCTTGGCATAAAGAGATTATGAATACTAAGTAAACAGATAATTATTTGGATATTGTATATTTTTTTTATTTTATATTGTTTTGTCCCTTTGTTGAAAGGACGTTTGGAATGTTCGTTTTTATGCACATATTGAAATAAAAAGAATTTAAAAAAAAAATTGTATACAAGCAAGTAGGTGGATGAAGCCTGCCTTTCAGTTACACAAAGCCACAGGTTTTCATTGTGCACCATTACGACTTTCTAGACATTGATATCCTAACAACCAGTGATGTCATCAGTTAATTAGGAGGATGTCTGTTACCACCGCAGCATCTTTGTTTGACCCTCCTGTGCCCCTCTCCCTCGGCACTGGGGTGACATTAGCTGGCTGAGAGGGAGAAGAGAAACAATGGAATACTAGTCAGTACCAGTGTGCAAAAGCGTATTTTCTTTGAAAGAATAAATTACCTCTAAGGGTTGGGTGTCCTACGTGTGGATGTTGCTGCATTGTGTAAACCTATTAGTCAGTTTTTACATTTTAGAATGGGTGCCTCGAGACTGTCAATAATTTTAAAGGGTGCCTCAACTAAAAAAAAAGGTTGAGAAACACTGCTCTAAAATACAGTCAGAGGTAACTGTTCATGCACAAAGCATTGCAGCCAAGTCTAACCAAGCTGACAGGCACTACCACCTGTCAAACTCAGCCATTCAAGTCAACAGGGCCACGGCTTAACCGCAAACCAAACCCATGGCACATTAGTTCCACTGTAATGCAGAGAATTTGACCCATTGTAAATTGGAATTTACAGGCATTCAGTAGGCGGCAGGATCACCTTTTGAATGCCTGACATGGGCCCCACCAGAGATCGCTTTTCAGAGCATGGACTAGTGTGACCAGCTCAGATCTGTCACATGGGGTGGTTTAACCTCCCTGGCGGTATGATTCTTTTGGATTTAAGGTGCTGAAAGCGGTACCATTATTTTGCATGTAATTCTTGTGAATGAGCAGCCAAAACCAACTATATACATTTATTTTATATATATATATATATATATATATATATATATATATATATATATATATATATAATAAATGTAAACAGTTGGTTTGGGCTGCTCATTCACAAGAATTACGTATATATATATATACATACACACACACATACATATATATATATATATACATATATATATATATATATATATATATATATATATATATACACACACACACACACACACACACACACACACACACACACACACACACACACACATATATATATATATATATATATATATATATACATACACACACACACACACACACACACACACACACACACACATCAAAAGTACAGTAAAACTGCAGGAAAGGGCACTGGGGGGGGCAAACTAATGTGATTTTTTTTTTTATTTTGAATAGTATCAGTGTGTTTGGTGTGTTTTACATTTGAATTTGCCGCCGGTTCCACCCCCCCTACGAATGTCACGTCACAAGAGACGGAAGTCGGGGCACGGAAAGAGGATCGGGAGGAAGATCCGCCGCAAGACACCGCTGGGGCACATCGCTGGATCCCGATGACAAGGTAAGTAACCCTGCTTACAGGATCCAGCGATGCTTCTGGCGGTACCCCGAGTGTGGCTCGGGGTTACCGCTTTTGGCTCTGAAATTTAACTCCGAGCCACGCTCGGGAATACCGCTAAGAAGGTTAAGAGGTCCATCACTCTAAATAAGCACTGACTATTTGGAGTTCTTAAAGGGCTTTCATATCCTGTCCTGGGTGGCAAGGCTGCCAAATGATACACATTCAAGTCAATGGGAAAATGCCACAAACACTATGAAACCGCGTGCATGTTTGTCGGCAAAAATGGGGTGAAAACAGGGGGTGTGGACGCCTCCTCACCGCCTGTCAGTAGCCTCTGGACCGTGATGCGAGTTCAGAGGCAAGGGGGATTAAAACGCACATCTAAATCTACCCTAATGGGAGTGGCAGGAGGGCGAGTATATGCTGCAGGGGAGGGGCGGAAGTTAAAGCGTAACTCCACTTTTGTTGAGAAAAAAAAACATTCCCCTCTGGGTGATCTCTGTACATTACAAGAATTTTAACAAACTTTATTGCAGATTCCTACCTTTTGTTATTCTGAAGAAAGAAATTGTTTGTGCCTCTGTGCTGAGTGGATTTAATGGGAGTGGTTTCATAATTATCTATCAGCTGTGGCAGCTGCAGGGCTCTAATGAGGAAATCTGCTGGGCCTGCATCCCTTTAGACGTGTTCCTATTGAGAGTATCTCACCAAAAATGACATTTTTGTTGCAGGGGATGCCAGAAATCTGACTTGTATCTTATGCCTCGTACACACGCAACGATTGTTGGCCGTGAATTTTCGGCCAATGTCCGATCGGCCGATTTTCGGCTTGTTAGTATGATGCTTCTGACAACCGACTCCGACTTTTCGGCCAAATAAAATCTGGTGTGCATGCTATAAAATTTTTGTTGGCCGTCAACAGAACGGCCGATTTTCCATCAGTCAGTACAGATATCGGCAGACAAAAATCTGATGAGCAAGACTGGGCATGCTCAGAGAAGAAAAAACACAGGGAAAGTAAACCAGCACATGACATCACTTCTGAAGTAGATTTTTGTTGGCCGAGAAAATTCGTGTGCAGTCTAGAGCACATTTCAACCAACAAACAACACTGGACAAAAGACGGCCGATCGGTCGGCCGATAATCGTTGCGTGTGCACGGGGCTTTAGGCAGACTTCTGGGAAAATTGGTGAGCCAATCACACAAGCAGGAAATGATCTTTCTGGGGTGTGGTCAGTATACATTCTGTGTACAGAACAGCTCCAGGCGGCCATATTGCACTTTCAGAACATTATAACAGGTGCCGATTGAAAAGGAAAGGTAATTTTTAATAACATTCAATTACGATTTGTGTCGCAATTGTATACGCTATATTGTTTTTTCTTTATTTGCTGATTTTTTTCCCCACGAAAGTGGAGTTACCCTTTAGGGATGCTCTTACTTTGCACTAGAAGTACTAAAGGTAGGATTCGTTTTAATGCTGAATTTTAAGCATACAGCTAAAAACAGAAAAGGAAGCAGTTTTAAAGTTTAACTTCCAAAAAAGTCATATTTCTGCCCATCTATTTAAGAGAATTACACAGCACAGCTCTGGGATTAGGGAGGGGAAAGATCCGATTTTCCTCCGCTGCTGTTTAGTAACACTTACTGGTCTTGTCCCTCCCCCAGCCTGTGATTGGACAGTGACAGAAGACGCAGTAAACTGATGAGCTCCTCTTTTAGTCACTCTGCTCTCCCCTTCTATCAGTATGTCCCTTGCACCACAACACACCTGATTGTACTGCTTCTTCTCCCAGTCAAAGCTCTGCTGTACAGTGACTATAAGAGGCTGATACCAGATCAAATTCAGGTACGTACACAGCATGAATTTAAGAGGATACATTTAATGATATATCAAAGTATACAGAGCTGTACTAATATAGAGCAGAGCTGACAATGAAGGTGATGGAATGTCAACTGAGCTGGAAGGAAATCGTGGCCAGCCGTTTGCAGGAAGAGAAGATATCACATATTTTGTCTTACTAAAGAAATGTTTGCACTCACCATTGGAAAGGAAATAGAAGTTTATCTGGTAGAACATGCTGTGCTACATTTTATTAGTACATCTGCGGGAAATTAAAGCATGACTACAGCAAAACGGCCGCCAATCTTTTACAGCTTTTTTTTTTATTTCAGTAAGTGGAATGGTTTACCTTTAAAGTGGTTTTAACTTAAAGCAGAACTATAGGCAAAACTTTTTTTTTTTCATTTCGGATAGAGTAAGGGAGGGTTAGATTTTTTTTTTTTTTTTCGCCATCTGTGTCCTATTGCGGAGCTTTTCCTTCACTTCCTATCCCGTAGCCTAACAGGAAGTGAGAGGAAGTCCCTGAAAATTTAGGGCATTCCTTGGGGACTCCCAGGTCACCAGAACTAGGGTCCCCATTGGAAGATTTCCTCACTATTTCTTTTCTGGGGACAACCCAAAATGTGGGATTTTCTTTTACTTTCACCTTTGATGATAATGCTAAACAGGACAAATAGAGGGGGGGGGATGTCCCTTATAGGAGCACAGAGAGCAATGAAAACTGGTGTTTAAATCCTTCTCCACTCTATGCAAAACTAAGGAAAAAAAAAAAAAAAAATTGCCTTTAGCTATACTTTATTGCATTAAGGTAATGAGCCTTCTGTGTGCAGCTCCCTTTCCTAATTTTTTCCTGAACCCAATCTCGATCCAGTGCTGTGCATGAGAGCAGCAGCTCTCTGCCTCCTCACTGGCCATGGAGGAGGCAGCTGGAGCCACTGGCTCCTGCTACGGTCAATCACAGCCTGTGAGGAAAGAGCTGGGGGCGGGGCCAAGTCACGCTCTATGTGTCAAGGGACACACACTGCCTAGCCAGGGATCAAGCCCGCAGTAATGCCCCCATAGCAAGCAGCTTGCTATTGGGGCCCCTGGGGGGGGGGGGGGGATCCAGGAATGGCGGTGGGGGGACCAGAAAAGAGGAGGATCAGTGTTTCTTCGTGCAAGGCCATTGCACAGAGCAGGTATGACATGTTTGATATTAAAAAAAGAAATCCCTTTATAAATCACTAAATCTGTACTCCATTATAAACTTTTAAAATAAAAGCATTGCCTTTAGCTCCAATACTACCACAAAAAACAAACAAACAAAAAAACATGGCAGGCAGATGGAAATGTACTGGAGCAGTTTAAAAACAGCACTAGGTTTACTGCTTGTCCACATGCACAATGCTAGACAGCGGAAATCACAAGCAAATTGCACAGAACCGATCAGAGTTGCTCTGTGCCTTATGATTTTTCCTGAAACCATGCATTGGATAAGTAGTTGTGTAAATATCGTGCAACATAAAAAAAACTGTGACTGCCACTATTTTATCACCCAGGGCCCCCGCTTTAAGAAAAAAAAAAAAACTGGAATTGTTTGGGGTATAAATACATTTTCTTGCAATAAATGTAGAATTTACCACGTGCAAGAAAAATTTAAAAATTTCCGCATTAGAAAAGTACTCAAAGGAACCTCAGTAGAAACCAAAGTTAGGAAAGGCTGAACTAGAGGAAAGCAGAAACAGAAACTAAATCCCGTCATTCTCCGGTGTGGGTGAGAAAAAGAACCAAACATATAATTAGTTACTGAGATGCAGACACAGAACGGTCAGCGAGCGTCAAAACCAACACTCACCGCACACAGCAAATGTATACTGGCAGGCATGTGTGAGCACCGGGGAGGTGGTAAGAGTTTAAAAGTCATATCTTTAACCAGTACTGGCCCGTCCATTGGGGGCGCAGTGGTGCCGAAACCCCCTATCCATGCATCTGGGCCCCTAATCTACATGCAGGGCGCTGAATGTATGGATTCCAATGGGGGTTTTTTTTTTTTTTTTTTTTTAAGCATGCGATTAGAGCCAGAGGCTCTAATAGGCTTCAAAAAAGGGTGGGCTCGGGGCGCAGAGCACTGCGCCCTGAGCCCACCCAGTTGTGTGACAATAGTGAATGAACATTCACTATTGCCACACTGATTCTCCTCCTGGCCAATCAGGAAGTGGGTCCTGAGACCCGTTTCCCGATTGGCTGAAAGGAGAAGCCATGCTATTTGCAAAGAAGGAGGAGGAGGAGGGAGGAGACGCAGGGGAAGCCCAACCCATGGACGAGACTGAGGGGGAACCCACCGCCGCTGCCTGCCCAGGGTGAGTGAGCCGGCGACTGGGGGGGGTGTGCGGGCTGGAGCTGGTGTGGTCCAGGGAGGGGGGGGGGTATGGTGTGGTCCATCTGCCGCCCCCCCCCCCGGCCCATGGAGCACCAGCCGCCACTGCCTTTAACCTTAACAGCATTACATATGCTCGCAGGTATCAACAAGTCTTTATACCACCCATTCTCAGCCAGGGTTCCATAGAACACCGGGGTTCCTCCAGAGGTTGCTAGGGTCCCCTTGAGCAATGTCTCTATTCAGATAAAGGTGAAGTTGGCATTGCTGTAATAATACAGCAACAGAAATTTGTTTATTAGAAATGCAGGATAAAAAGGTTCCAGTATACAAAAAAGCACAAATGTGTTTTAGCCTCAGAAGGCCTTAGTCATAACTCAGCAGATGAGAACAAGTCCTTATATCACCCATTCTCAGCCAGGGTTCCATAGAACACCAGGGTTCCACCAGAGGTTGCTAGGGTCCCCATGAGCAATGTCTCCATACAGATAAAGGGGATGTTGGCATTGCTGTAATAATACAGCAACAAAACTTTGTTTATTAGAAATGCATGATAAAAAGGTTCCAGTATACAAAAAAAGCACAAATGTGTTTTAGCCTCAGAAGGCCTTAATCATAACTCAGCAGATGAGAACAAGTCTTTATATCACCCATTCTCAACCAGGGTTCTATAGAACTCTAGGGTTCCTCCAGAGGTTTTTTAGGGGTTCCTTGAGCAATAAGCAATGTCTACCTCTCAGGTAAGTAACCTTTGACACCAACGATCATTTTAGCTATTTGTAGGGGTTATTTCTTCCCAATGACATCAAATGTAAGGAGCATTCTTCACTCTGACCAACACACTAATGTACTGTGCTAAAAAATCTAATGTGCTGTTCCCTGAGACCACAAAGTTATTGCAAGGGTTCCTCCTTGTTAAAAAGGTTGGGAAATGCTGCCTTAGGCCTGGTTCACAACTATGCAGGTTGCAGTTTCAATACTCCAGGTGCATTTAGCATTTTTTAATACACGTTTTTGATCCATTGAAGTCTTTGGAACCAAAAATACAACCCTGCTGGTCCCTGGCCCTTCCATAAAATGCACAGATGTGAATGTGAGGGACCCATAGGAAACCATGTTACATGGACTGTAGTTTCTGCCAAACTGAAATCGCACTAAAAAATGCATAGGTGTAAACCATGCCTAAAACTTGCCAAATCTATCAGATGCCTGATAGATGGATCATTTTAGAGTGCAAATTTAAGCTTGAGCTATTGAACCCTGTAAACAACTTTCTTCCTTTTTATGAACTTAAAGAAATTGGAAACATGTTAAGAGGAGTACCTGTAAGCCAAATAGATAATTTTTATTAATTTGCAATAATTTTTTATTTTTTTAATAAAAATGTAGACGTCCTGACTATAATAAGGAAAATAAATTAAAAAATTATGACATGCTCTTTTTAGGTTTTTCTCCCCTAAGAAAAGACCATAGCTTTTTAGAAGGTCAGTTGTTCCTGATCATACAATGACCATATCCTCGGCACGTCAGCATTGTACACAGACGTGGATCAGCAGCGGTGTCACTGCCTTCCTGGTAAACAGCGCGGTTCCCATTACGTGTGTCGCCGCTGTTGCACAAGGATAGGAGGTGTGTGGAGGACAAACAAACTGACTGAAAACAGTTCTCTGGGCTTTAGAGAAAATTCTCCGATCTTATCGCATTGTCAGCTTCACAGACAGATTAGTAACCTGAAACTCCACTCTATCTCACTTCCCTTCCGCCTGCAATTCCTTATAGGAAGAGTCTGGCTCATTACCAGATACCAGGCTATAGAAAATGGTCACAGCGGGGCAAACCCTAACGGAGAAGAGCGATTTTCTTTTTAACCAATCTTTCTGCAACTACATCAAAGCAATCAGATCTGCAAAAAATAGAATAGCCATAACATCCCTTTCGAATGGTTTGGACTCAATTTCGATCAAATTCGATTGGCCATAGCAGAAAATAATCATTTCGCAACAGTCAGCAGAACTGAGATACTTGATCATGAATGTGATCGTATTTTGACTGATGATGAGATTACATGGTGAAAACAGAGATGATTGCAAGTTACAATCATAACTTAATTATTGATCAAAATCTCCTTCTCTGTGTGTGGCGTATCGATCGCATGGGTCTTATAGATCAATTATGCTAACTATAGATCAATTATGCTGATTGGAGAAGATTGATTAGAAAATAAATCAATGTTTTTCAAAGCATGTATGGCCACTGTTAAACTGGGGATCTACCGCCTGAGCGGATGCCGCAATCCATCCTGCTCTGTGTGGTGGTCCGCAGCCTGTGCTGGGTCTTCACCTTACACCGGTGGCCCAGACATCTCCCGTTCGCGCCTTTAGGAAATTGGAACTACTGTTTCCGGCGCCTGCGGATGTCGTCGCTGCGCCGGAAGTGCCCTGGTCCGCTTCCTGGGGCCAGGGTGCAATGCCGGAGTTCCGCCCCCTCCACTCGTGGCGCCAAATTCAAACTTGCAGGTTTCCCTGCTGAATTGGTGTCGTTACAGGTACACAGCCTGTGCTGCTCCAAGGACACCGCCACAAACGGAGAAGATTCCCCCTGCAATTCCACTGACGACATCCACAGTCCTTCCCCTATGGACCACGAGATACAGGAGACAAAGCGGTAAGCCCCCATTGCAACAAATCAGGGTACCGCACTTGGGCTGGAGAAGATGCATTCTTTCAATCCCGGTCTTTTTAGGACAGTTCCATGAGACCAGGAGCTTCAGTTCCTAGGAACATGTTACCCCCGGTCCGGAGGAAACACTAATACTGAAGGTGAGGACTAGGGCGACGTCTTTTATTTGATTGGAATGTGTTTCCTGTCCTGGTGGAGCCCTAGGTCTCATGGGCTGTTCTGGAAGACGACTTGAGAAAATGACTTGTTTCCCCAACCAACAATAGACAGTATGGATGAAGGAACCACCATTAGATTCAGGCAGCCACAGTTTACGTGGCTGCTGCCACTGCCAAATAGTGACTGCATCTGAGAGGAGCCCCATCTGACGGGACCCAGAAGAGCCCCATCAGAGAGGGGCCCCAGAAGAGCCCCATCAGAGAGGGGCCCCAGAAGAGCTCCATCAGAGAGGTTCCCCAGAAGAGCCCCATCAGAGAGGTTCCCCAGAAGAGCCCAATCAGAGAGGGGCCCCAGAAGAGCCCCATCAGAGAGGGGCCCCAGAAGAGCCCCATCAGAGAGGGGCCCCAGAAGAGCCCCATGAGAGAGGTTCCCCAGAAGAGCCCCATCAGAGAGGGGATCCAGAAGAGCCCCATCAGAGAGGGGATCCAGAAGAGCCCCATCAGAGAGGGGATCCAGAAGAGCCCCATCAGAGAGGGGCCCCAGAAGAGCCCCATCAGAGAGGGGCCCCAGAAGAGCCCCATCAGAGAGGTTCCCCAGAAGAGCCCCATCAGAGAGGGGATCCAGAAGAGCCCCATCAGAGAGGGGCCCCAGAAGAGCCCCATCAGAGAGGGGCCCCAGATGAGCCCCATCAGAGAGGAGCCCCATCTGACGGGACCCAGAGGAGCCCCATCTGACGGGACCCAGAGGAGCCCCATCTGACGGGACCCAGAGGAGCCCCATCTGACGGGACCCAGAGGAGCCCCATCTGACGGGACTCAGAGGAGCCCCATCTGACGGGACCCAGAGGAGCCCAATCTGACGGGACCCAGAGGAGCCCAATCTGACGGGACCCAGAGGAGCCCAATCTGACGGGACCCAGAGGAGCCCAATCTGACGGGACCCAGAGGAGCCCAATCTGACGGGACCCAGAGGAGCCCAATCTGACGGGACCCAGAGGAGCCCAATCTGACGGGACCCAGAGGAGCCCAATCTGACGGGACCCAGAGGAGCCCAATCTGACGGGACCCAGAGGAGCCCCATCTGACGGGACCCAGAGGAGCCCCATCTGACGGGACCCAGAGGAGCCCCATCTGACGGGACCCAGAGGAGCCCCATCTGACGGGACCCAGAGGAGCCCCATCTGACGGGACCCAGAGGAGCCCCATCTGACGGGACCCAGAGGAGCCCCATCTGACGGGACCCAGAGGAGCCCAATCTGACGGGACCCAGAGGAGCCCAATCTGACGGGACCCAGAGGAGCCCAATCTGACGGGACCCAGAGGAGCCCAATCTGACGGGACCCAGAGGAGCCCAATCTGACGGGACCCAGAGGAGCCCAATCTGACGGGACCCAGAGGAGCCCAATCTGACGGGACCCAGAGGAGCCCCATCTGACGGGACCCAGAGGAGCCCCATCTGACGGGACCCAGAGGAGCCCCATCTGACGGGACCCAGAGGAGCCCCATCTGACGGGACCCAGAGGAGCCCAATCTGACGGGACCCAGAGGAGCCCAATCTGACGGGACCCAGAGGAGCCCAATCTGACGGGACCCAGAGGAGCCTAATCTGACGGGACCCAGAGGAGCCCAATCTGACGGGACCCAGAGGAGCCCAATCTGACGGGACCCAGAGGAGCCCAATCTGACGGGACCCAGAGGAGCCCAATCTGACGGGACCCAGAGGAGCCCCATCTGACGGGACCCAGAGGAGCCCCATCTGACGGGACCCAGAGGAGCCCCATCTGACGGGACCCAGAGGAGCCCCATCTGACGGGACCCAGAGGAGCCCCATCTGACGGGACCCAGAGGAGCCCCATCTGACGGGACCCAGAGGAGCCCCATCTGACGGGACCCAGAGGAGCCCCATCTGACGGGACCCAGAGGAGCCCCATCTGACGGGACCCAGAGGAGCCCCATCTGACGGGACCCAGAGGAGCCCAATCTGACGGGACCCAGAGGAGCCCAATCTGACGGGACCCAGAGGAGCCCCATCTGACGGGACCCAGAGGAGCCCAATCTGACGGGACCCAGAGGAGCCCAATCTGACAGGACCCAGAGGAACCCAATCTGACGGGACCCAGAGGAACCCATCGGAGAGGAGTTTGCCGCTACCCCTCTGTACCGAAGGATGGGCAGGTCCCGGCGGACATCGAGTCCACAGTACCCGCAGGCCAGCAGCCGCCTACCCAGAAGTGTTGGATCATGTACTACGTATGTGATCCGATGCAGCAGTGCCACCATACCGCGGTATATGTAAGTTATACGGTCGGCAAGTGGTTAAATCTGAACCCCAGCCTTGCCTTCAGTCTTGCACAGTTGTACAGACTCCTCTCCTGGACTGAAATGGCTTCCTCCGATTTCACTGCACACTTTAAGCTTCTTACACTGTGAATTGAAAGCTACATCCAATCAGATAGAGCACACCTC
The DNA here is from genome assembly GCF_965119305.1 of Pelophylax lessonae. Taxonomy (NCBI): domain Eukaryota; kingdom Metazoa; phylum Chordata; class Amphibia; order Anura; family Ranidae; genus Pelophylax; species Pelophylax lessonae. The sequence goes on along the minus strand of NC_138769.1, from coordinate 49,976,951 downwards.
ATTTCCTGGCTGGGGGACATCCAGCATCATTTAGCACTTTCCTCCCCAATGTGTCCCTGGCCTGCCGTTTGCATTTATTGGATTTAAGTTCTTTCAATCATGGAGGCTCAGCAGACAGGTGACGCTACCTAGGGTGGTCTACATGCAGCCTGCCTAGGAACACCTACTTCTCCAAATGACACACCTATCAAAGTAATTTTGTTTTCATAACTCCTCCCAAAAGCCAGACCACCGTTAGCATCAGAGCTGAGGGCTTTTGAGAGGCGCTGTGATGTTTGCAGGACGCTATGTACAGTAACCTGCTGGACCCTCCCACCAGCCATGATCTGCCTGCATTGCATAAAGAAGAACAGAGACCCAGTGATGATGTCCAGGATCTCAAAATACATATGTAATCAAAATAGAGAGAAAAAAATAAATAGCATGCTGATGGGAGGGCAAATTATAATCAGAAAGGGAACGATACAATATGCATTGAAGGTAAAGTAATAGTAGGTCACTCACGCTGTAGAGTCATAATATTTGGAAATATCAGGATTCGGAGCTCCGGCAACTGCAAAGTTACTGCTTCCCGTGTCCACCAAAATATTTACCTGAAAAAGAAACAAAATGTATCCAGTGAGTCCCAACACATGTAATACCACATACGTACAGCAGGGGGCTCCAAACATGGTGCGCTTTTACTCCAAATTCAAAAGTGGATGGCAAACCTAAAGGACTGTGGCCATAAACAAAGGCAGCATTTATTTAAGCAGTTACTTATCAATTAAAATAGAATTAATGTATGCAAATACTCACATTGCCCCAGGGCTGGGAAGTTTACAAGCTCCCACGCCAGTGCCGACATCTAGGCCTGCTCTTCCCCTGGGTTTGGGATCCTGGCCCATCTGGACTGGTGGGATTGGCGGACATAAATCTGGCACGCAAGTTGTCATTTATTCTACCACCCAGTAGATGGCAGGATTGTACATCAAGCTGAGCATGAGCAGCAGTGGTTGCTGGTGCTCCAGCAGTCGGCGGGGGGGGGGGGGGGGGGGCGGGGGTGGCTGTTACAGACGGACCCCCCCCCCCCCCCAATCACTCCAGCCCACACCACCATACGTGCCAGTTTACTTACCTTGCTCCCCGGGACTGACAAGCAGCGGCAGCTTCCCCCTCAGTCTCCATGTTCCCTCTCAGCGGCCGTCTCCTCTCTCCTTCTTGGCCAATAGGATGCCTTCTCCTTTCGGCCAGTTGGGATACAGGTCTCAGTACCCGCTTCCTGATTGGCCAGGAGGAGAATCAGTGCGGCAATAGTAAATATTCATTTGCTATTGTCACACAACTGAGTGCGCTCAGGGTGCAGTGGTCTGCACCTTGAGCCGACCTTTTTTTAAAGCCCATTAGAGCCTCTGGCTCTAATCATATGCTTCAAAAAAAAAACCCCATTGGAATCCATGCATCTGGCGCCCTGCATGTAGATTAGGGGACCGGACGTATGGATAGGGGGGGTGGCACCCATGTGCCCCCCAATGGATGGGCTGCCACTGATTGAGCAGATTAGTGTACACACTAAACAGTCTTGCAAACAAAGTAGTAAAGCCATCAGGATGAGGACATTTATTCGCCAAAAAGTGACAGTTATTTTCTGCCCAATGAGATTTGGAATTTGCAGTCAAAGCAGACAACATACTGTGCTCTGAACCCCTTCGTGTTGGTTTACACTAGCTGTTGGGCTGCAGTAAAATCCCACAGTCGAGCTGTAGTTTTACAACAGCTTCCCAATTACGTTCCATCCTCAGCTTCAGTGCCTGCAGCAGGAGCGATACCCTCTGTGCCTTTCGGTGGGCGCTACCGCCTGCTGATCGCAACCCATTCAAGTGAATGGGACACACTCTGCAACTAACCCACAACCACGTATGCAGCAGCTAGTGCAGGGTCCAAGGGGTTAAAGCAGAAAGTGAGGTCACCACCTGACAAATGCTCTCTGAAGAGCAACCCAAACATAGATCGCTCTTTTCACCTCATGTACACTGGATATTTTTAATGTGGCTGTTGGGAGCATTTTTTATTTTCCTGCCTCTAAACGCCCCAGGATGTTAGCCCATGTGTCCATGTACACAGGATTGAGTTTGCATATTGTGGTAGACACCGAGCGCAGAATTCTTGGGATGCTTGATTTTATATACATACTTTGGTCCAAGCTGGACTAATGTAACGGTGCAAAAATTGCCATACGTAAACTTTTATTAATGAGGCCTGGCATGGCAAGCACAGCAGGGCCGGTTGCCCTGGGCGCTATGGTTAACTGAGTGTAGGACCCTCTAAAATTGCATATCATGAATGGATCATGAATGGGGGAAGGGGGCCATTTGGCATCTTTGCCCTGGGCGCTGGATGATCTTGTGCCGGCACTGAAACACAGTTGGTACTTTTGGATTATTTTTATTTTTGGTTTCCTTTTTGCACATTATTCTGGTCTTACAAAGGCCCAAAATCCCAATACAATCGACTACAATAGCTAAACTAAAGCTAGACTAAAATAGCAGATTTGTGGGATAGACTTCCCATGTACATGAATAATTGAAGCAAAGACAAAAGGAATGTATAAACGTATTAATTACGTGGATTTACTACCGGCACCCGGGCCTGGAGACAGAAGCACATGGAGGTTTTAACAAGAATGTGATAATGGGAAGGTTGACCGTGAGCCAACGTTTAAATAGCCATGGCTCTGACAGCGCGCAGATTAATACAGCGCTGAGCGAGCAGTTTTGGAAATATGTTAATACAACAATATATGGAAAATCCGAATACAACTTACGATGGGCCGATTAATCTTACAGAAAGGTCAGATCTCATGTTAGGGAGAAATATGCGGAGTTCCTCTGTGCTGATCAGGAATGTTACACGGCTTCCTCCTCAGCAGTATAGAAAAGACGCATTCATGGCTCCTCCCACGACCCAGGATCACCCACACATGGGCCTGGCAAAGGCCACACAGGGGCATTGTATACCAAATAACAGCCATTGGGGAGTGGGCAGGCCAGTCCTGAAAATGTAATACAGTTCATAAGACTGGCCTGTCCTGTTTTCTGCCAAAAATATCAACCTTATAAAAAGGCAGTGTATATACACACACACACACACACACACACACACACCGGTATATATAATTTTTAAAGATGATCATTGATATTGAAAGATAAAAACTAGATTATTAATAATTATAGTATATTTCTATATTATTTTCTTTTCTTATTTTTTTTTATATTCTCATATTATATTAATATATACATACATATGTTATAATATATATATATATATATATATATATATATATATATATATATATATATATATATACATACATACATACACATATATATATATATATATATATATATATATATACATATATATACATACACATACACACACACACACACATAAGAATATAATACATTTTATGAATCTATAAAATATTATTTATTATATTCATTTTTTTAATTTAGATTATATTAATATAGAAGTTATTTAAAAAAAATATTTTATATATATATACATATATACATACATACATACATACTGTATATATAAATAAATAACATTTTTAAAGATTATCATTGATATTGAAAAATAAAAAACTAGAATATTATTATTATTAATTATAGTATATTTCTATATTATTTTCTATTCTTATATTTTTTATGTTCTCATATTATCTTAATATACATACATATGTGATAATAAATATATATATCTATATACATATATATATATACACATATATATATATATATATATATATATACACACACACACACACACACATACACACGTACATATACGCCCCCTGATGACGTCTGTGTAAGACGAAACATGTAGGCGGAGCCTGACCGGCGTGGCGCTTGTTGCTGTGGAGGATCCGGCGGCCATCTTTTTGGAGTCCAGAGCTACTGATCGGCTTACAAATCATTTCATGCTGTTTTTTACTGGATAATGTGTAAGTGGCCAATTTTACTTTTAATAAACCTTAGTCTGATGTACTATACTATGAGGAGTCTCCCTCTGATCTGAGTCTCCCTCTGATCCCCAATTGTTCTTTTGTGGATTTTAATATAAAAAGCGCTGCATGTTATCGCAAGCTCATTTATATCCACATTTCAGGATTGGTGAAAGCTGCTTTTTTCTGTTGATATAGGTTTTTTATTTAGCGCAGTATTATATCTTTATTATTGTCACATGAAAAGATATAATATTTACAAAGATGTGAGGGGTGTACTCACTTTTGTGAGATACTGCTGTTCACAAACGCTCTCCATCCAACCTCACTGAGATCGAGGTGTTTTGCAAGGAGGAATGGGCAAGATTTTCAGTCTCTCGATGTGCAAAACTGATAGAGACATACCCCAAGTGACTTACAGCTGTAATTGCAGCAAAAGGTGGCGCTACAAAGTATTAACTTAAGGGGGCTGAATAATTTTGCACGCCCAATTTTTCAGTTTTTTATTTGTTAAAAAAGTTTGAAATATCCAATAAATTTCGTTCCACTTCATGATTGTGTCCCACTTGTTGTTGATTCTTCACAAAAAATTACAGTTTTATATCTTTATGTTTGAAGCCGGAAATGTTCGCAAAGTTCAAGGGGGCCGAATACTTTCGCAAGGCACTGTATATAATAAATTAAACAATTTGCATAAAGCTTTACAACATGAGGGCAGACAGTACAGTTACAATACAATTCAATACAGGAGGAATCAGACAGCCCTGCTCGTTAGAGTTTACAATCTAGAAGGAAGGGTCAAGTAATACAAAGGGCAATAACTGTGAGGGATGAGCTGATGGAGAACATAAATGTACAGTTGTTAGGTGGGGGTAGAAAAAGGCTTCTCTAAATCGGAGAGTTTTCAGGGATTGTCTAAAAGTGAACAGAGTAAGAGCTAAATCGGACAGATTGGGGTAGGGTGTTCCAGAGGATGGGAGAGGCTCTGGAGAAGTCTCGGAGGCAAGCATGGGAGGAGGTGATGGGGGGAGTTTGACAGCAGGAGGTCTTGGGAGGAATGATGAGAGCGATTAGGTTGGTATATTGAGACCGAGTTAGTGACGTGACCAGGGCCGAGACGTAGATGGCTTTGTAAGTTATATATTAGAGTTGCACAATTCTGGATAAAATGAGAATCACAATTTTTTTGCTTAGAATAAAGATCACGATTCCTGGGGTAACATCATCTTTTCCATTAAACAAAAAAAAAAATTGGGCTAACATTACCGTTTAGTTTTTTTTTTAATTCATAAAAGTGTATTTTTTCCCCAAAAAACTGCGTTTGAACGACTTCTGCGCAAATACAGTGTGACACTGCAACGATCGCCATTTTATTCTCTAGGGTCTCTGCAAATATATACATATATATATATATATATATATATATATATATATATATATATAAAATGTTTGGGGGTTCTAAGTAATTTTCTAGCAAAAAATGCTGATTTTTAACTTGTAAGCAACAATTGTCAGAAACAGGCTTAGTCTTTAAGAGGCTAAACTGCCCTCACTTACAGACAGAAGTTCATTCCTTTGCCCCGGTTCACACTAGGGCGACCTGTGAGGCGACCTGGTCGCCTCACAGGTCGCCTCCCATAGGGAAGCTGCGGACCCGTTCTAATAGGAGCGACACAAGCCGCTCCGACCTAGAAAAAGGGTCCGGAGCTTCTTTGGGGCGACCAGGAGGCGACCGCCATAGACTTCAATGTTATGAAGTCCGTGGCGGCCGCTCCGAGGTCGCGGCGCGCTGCTCGCACCGCGATCTCGGGGGTCGCCCCGGGAAGTAGCGTCGATTGTATGTGAACCGGCGATTAGATCTAAGCCCCGGTTCACACTTCTGCGAGTGCCGGGTTCGCATGTAATGTCGGAGCGCACTGCTCCGACATTACATGCAATCAGCTGTGCGGTGCGAGTTTAGCCATACAGTTTGTATGGCTAAATTCGCATCGCACCCGGAGCAAAGACGCACAGGAGGCATTTTTGCAGCCGCATCAGGATCGGATCGCACAGCGGTTCACACTTGTGCAATCCGCTCCTGTGCGAACTGCGCGATCGCACTGCGATATGCGATCAAACTGGGGGTGTCGTTAAGATTACATTGACACCCCCAGCGTATCGCATATGGCAGTGTGAACTGCCTGGGGTGCGTGTGCGATGCGGGAACAGGCTACGAATTCGCAGCCTTCCCGCACTCGCGTAAATGTGAACCGAGCCTAAAAGAGTGAAATGATGCATTGTAAAACATTGTGTTTATAGTTATCTAGCAGCCTTTGTTGATAAACATTTGGAGGCTCTTTTTTTTTGACAGCTGTGAGTGAGCAGAGAACAGCTCTGTGGCTCGGTTCACATTTATGCGAGTGCGGGAAGGCTGCAAATTCGCAGCCTGTTCCCGCATCGCACACGCACCCCCGGCAGTTCACACTGCCATATGCGATACGCTGGGGGTGTCAATGTAATCTTAACGACGCCCCCAGTTTGATCGTGCAGTTCGCACAGGAGCGGATCGCACAAGTGTGAACCGCTGTGCGATCCGATCCTGTGCGTCTTTGCTCCGGGTGCGATGCGAATTTAGCCATACAAAGTGTATGGCTAAACTCGCACCGCACAGCTGATCACATGTAATGTCGGAGCAGTGCGCTCCGACATTACATGCGAACCCGGCACTCGCAGAAGTGTGAACCGGGGCTGTAAGTATGGAGGACATGCAGTTTTAAGATTGGAAGGGGGGGGGGAATATATAGAAAATTCTTATATACACATACACATTATATTATTATTTCCCTATTACAGACTTTGCCTCATTTCCTGTCTGGTGACCGCACTGTCAGAGGGTACAAAAGTGATTAGAGTTGTCTCTATAGATTGCAGTAAAAATCCGTTCCCACGTTATCCAAAACTTATTCTGACATTGCACTTTAACATATCACTCAACTAGGAAAGGTCAGTTCAGGTTTGATTAGATTCCTGCAACTTGAAACACCATTTTCATTCTTTAGATCTGATTTTTCAGGACCGTCTGCCTTCTATAGCTCTTACAATTATGTAGTTATCATCCTTTAGATATAAAAAAAACTAACATATTACACAGCGGGGGGAAGGGGGGTCATTAAATAATAAGCGTGTATATTACGTTGTGCTAGGGAGAAGAGGACCTGGCTTATAAAAATTTACCACATCTGGTAAGCTACAATACATTTTTGTTCTGGGGTTTTAGATATTGTTTAAAGACTATGACAGCAATGGAAGCTCCCATTATTCTATAATCAAAGGTTCACTTTAAGGGGCTTAAAGGGCAACTCTACTTTTGTGGGGGGAAAAAATAGCAAATACAAAAAATAATAATAATATAGCCTATATAATTAATTGTGACACAAGTCATATTGTAATTGAAGATAATCAAAAATGTCCTTTCCTTTTCAATCTGCAGCGCTCTAATTTTCTGTAAAATTCAATGCAATATGGCAGCCTGGAGCTGTTCTACACAGAATGTGTACAGAGCGCCCCCCAGCAGGTGCAGCAACTGATAATTATAAAATCACTCCTGTAATGATATCCCATATTGGACACACAAAAGCTGTAGCAAATAGCCATGTTGTTCAATCATTGTAGGTCAGCCATGCCAGTCTTGCAGAACAGTTACACAATGCCACAGTGGTTAATCCCTTCCTTCTCCTCTAATTCATCGAATGCATAGGTTCTACACTTCAAAGAGCCGTTATCTGAACTCAGAGACTTAAAAAAAAAAAAAACAGCAGTTAGAGCTGTAAACCTGTAATTGAGTCCTGGCAGGATTTCTGTTTCTTCTGTCCAGGCCTATCGTAAAACTATGACCAAACCCATTAAGGGTAACCAGAATTTATGGGGATCGTAAAAGGCAATCATAGAGCCCTGCCCAATTCAAAACTTAACAAATCCACACACAATTCATTCACTCAGACAGGAACGTTGACACATTAGTAATAAGTATATATTTGGGTGAGAAATGTCGTACTGAACAAATTAGGGTCATACATGACCACACTAGCACATACAGAAGGCAAGATAGTTGTCAGATATTCCCTGGGTGACAGGTATATCTGAGCTACCCTGCGTTTAGTATCCCTGGATGCAAAATTCAATGCTAAACAATGTATCATTTTCAAGAATACAACCGGTACATATTGGAATAGATGAATAGTGGTATAAAACTGTCTATAGAGGAGGGACCTGATATTGTCAAACTAAGGACATGCCAATGGCCACTCCGTTTTATTGGTCAGGGACATCTGTCAACACCCCTTTGATCCAAGACAAAAATGGAGATTCCTAGCCAGTTAGGAGTTCTCATGGCATCATCAAAGCAGGAACATCTGTCAAGTTTGAGAACCAATAACACCTGGCTCATCGACTGAACTCTGATAACACCCAGGACATTGACTGCAAGCATTCTTCCTCCTCAATTCTACCTTATTTTTTCTATTGCTGAATTGTCTTTTTCTATGAAATACTTTATTTCTGTAAATATTTTTTCTGTAAATATTTTATTTGCACCAACTTTGACCTTTTCATTATTAAAGCCTTATTTTAAAAAGTGTTAACCTTGTCCTTAAGCTCTTAATGCAAGCTAACAAAGAACCTGTCTCTTGAAGAGTGCTATTCTATTAGAATAAATCCTCTGAACATACATGTCTGTGGTGACCTTGTGTGTTACAGACTATATTCTAAAAGCAAAATTGGTATTTCTAAAATGACGATCTTTTTCCCACTCTGACCAAATGGAGGTGGTGGCATTTAAAGGGTTAGGTGCCTAATTAGCCCAGTGACAATTGCTCTCAGCCTGCTGGCACCTAGATTGTGGTCCCACGAGCTGGAAAATCTTTGTTCAGGGTGTAGCTGAGAGTGGCATTGTTACGTAGGTGGCAGCTCGTTGTGAGATTGGCTGGTCCTTTCCCTTTTTAGCCCAGTGACAATCGCTCTCAGCCTGCTGCCACCTAGATTGTGGTCCCACGAGCCACGTAAATGGCAGCTCATTGTGGGATTGGCTGGTCCTTTGTTGGATGCCCGCGTCCGTCACAACTCCTAGTCTCCTAGTTATAATGGACCACAGCTTCTATTTTATGCCACTGCATACTAATCAGCTGGCCCATTCACACCTTTCCAGTGTGGTGCAGTCGCATACTAATGCTTCATCAAGGCAACAAAGATCCAACGCACATGAGCTGCAATGCTCTGCCTTGAGTTGTGTTGCGTTGACAAAAATGCTGCATGTCAGTTTTTTGGGAATGTTTTTCTGACTCATTTATTGGAATCAGCGACCCAAAACGCAACGTGCACGTGCGTTAACGCAACAAGACGCCAAGGTCTGAATGGGCCTTAGTCTCTGACTTGTCATAAAAAAAATTGACAGCTGGATTCTGATTGGTTGATTGGGCAACACAGAAGAGTTTCCTTCCTTCCCTATACATCATCGTCCATCAGCATCTCCCTCCAGCTGGCTGGATAGAAAATTAAACATTTCTTTACTGCTCAACGACCAGAAATCACTTTAAAAGATCTCGCGGCTCTCTATATTTTTCAGCGGGTTAATAGATGTGAAAATTAGCAGCCAATTTAAATAATGCCTCATTGAACACAAAGATTCCTAATTACATTACAAGCCCATCTGCTCCAAAAAACGGCTTGCGAGCGCCGCACACTCAATCGCTTTCTGGCCCGGCTCGGCTGGGTTTTGCGCGCCATTATTACATGTTATTATTGGCGCTCATTTTGTTAATCATGTTCTTTTGGCACTTTATAATGAGGAAAGCAGCTCATCTGTTTAAACATATGTTTCGTCAAAGGAGCTGCCTGGCGCCATGTCATGCATCATGTCTCTACCAGCCATACCGCCATCTGTCGGAGGATCCCCCAATCCGCAGGAACAAAATTAGGAAGAAAATAATAAACAGTAAGACTTTACAAAGCAAGATCCTGTGCCGAGATGTAAGCAATCATCAATGTCACTGGATTTAGCGGTTATGTACTGTAAACATCCTAACGCACAAACAGCTGTATATTGTAAAATTGGACGATTTTTTTTTAAATTCACGATTTATAGGAGATTAAAACGCAACTCAACTGCTCTTGAATAATGGTCATGGGGCGGCGCTTGAATAATGGTCACGGGGGCGGCGCTTGAATAATGGTCACGGGGGCGGCGCTTGAATAATGGTCATGGGGGGGGGGCGCTTGAATAATTGTCATGGGAGGGCGCTTGAATAATGGTCATGGGGGGGCGCTTGAATAATGGTCATGGGGGGGGGCGCTTGAATAATGGTCATGGGGGGGCGCTTGAATAATGGTCATGGGGGGGCGCTTGAATAATGGTCATGGGGGGGCGCTTGAATAATGGTCATGGGGGGGCGCTTGAATAATGGTCAGGGGGGGCGCTTGAATAATGGTCATAGGGGGGGACTTGAATAATGGTCATGGGGGGGCACTTGAATAATGGTCATGGGGGGGCACTTGAATAATGGTCATGGGGGGGCACTTGAATAATGGTCATGGGGGGGTACTTGAATAATGGTCATGGGGGGCACTTGAATAATGGCCATGGGGGGGGGGTGCGCTTGAATAATGGTCACGGGGGCGGCCCTTGAATAATGGTCACGGGGGGGGGCCGCTTGAATAATGGTCATGGGGGGGCGCTTGAATAATGGTCATGGGGGGGCGCTTGAATAATGGTCATGGGGGGGCGCTTGAATAATGGTCATGGGGGGGGCGCTTGAATAATGGTCATGGGGGGGGCGCTTGAATAATGGTCATGGGGGGGGGCGCTTGAATAATGGTCATGGGTGGGGCGCTTGAATAATGGTCATGGGTGGGGCGCTTGAATAATGGTCATGGGGGCGCGCTTGAATAATGGTCATGGGGGCGCGCTTGAATAATGGTCATGGGGGCGCGCTTGAATAATGGTCATGGGGGCGCGCTTGAATAATGGTCATGGGGGGGGCGCGCTTGAATAATGGTCATGGGGGGGGCGCGCTTGAATAATGGTCATGGGGGGCGCGCTTGAATAATGGTCATGGGGGGCGCGCTTGAATAATGGTCATGGGGGGCGCGCTTGAATAATGGTCATGGGGGGCGCGCTTGAATAATGGTCATGGGGGGGCGCGCTTGAATAATGGTCATGGGGGGGCACTTGAATAATGGTCATGGGGGGGGGCGCTTGAATAATGGTCATGGGGGGGGGCGCTTGAATAATGGTCATGGGGGGGGGGGCGCTTGAATAATGGCCATGGGGGGGCGCTTGAATAATGGTCATGGGGGGGCGCTTGAATAATGGTCATGGGGGGGGGGGGCGCTTGAATAATGGTCATGGGGGGGGGCGCTTGAATAATGGTCATGGGGGGGCGCTTGAATAATGGTCATGGGGGGGCGCTTGAATAATGGTCATGGGGGGGCGCTTGAATAATGGTCATGGGGCGCGCTTGAATAATGGTCATGGGGGGGGGCGCTTGAATAATGGTCATGGGGGGGCGCGCTTGAATAATGGTCATGGGGGCGCGCTTGAATAATGGTCATGGGGGGGCGCTTGAATAATGGTCATGGGGGCGCGCTTGAATAATGGTCATGGGGGCGCGCTTGAATAATGGTCATGGGGGCGCGCTTGAATAATGGTCATGGGGGCGCGCTTGAATAATGGTCATGGGGCGCGCTTGAATAATGGTCATGGGGGGGCGCTTGAATAATGGTCATGGGGGGCGCGCTTGAATAATGGTCATGGGGGGCGCGCTTGAATAATGGTCATGGGGGGGCGCGCTTGAATAATGGTCATGGGGGGGCGCGCTTGAATAATGGTCATGGGGGGGCGCTTGAATAATGGTCATGGGGGGGGGCGCTTGAATAATGGTCATGGGGGGGGCGCTTGAATAATGGTCATGGGGGGGGGGCGCTTGAATAATGGTCATGGGGGGGGGCGCTTGAATAATGGTCATGGGGGGGCGCTTGAATAATGGTCATGGGGGGGCGCTTGAATAATGGTCATGGGGGGGCGCTTGAATAATGGTCATGGGGGGGGCGCTTGAATAATGGTCATGGGGGGGCGCTTGAATAATGGTCATGGGGGGGCGCTTGAATAATGGTCATGGGGGGGCGCTTGAATAATGGTCATGGGGGCGCGCTTGAATAATGGTCATGGGGGCGCGCTTGAATAATGGTCATGGGGGCGCGCTTGAATAATGGTCATGGGGCGCGCTTGAATAATGGTCATGGGGGGGGGCGCTTGAATAATGGTCATGGGGGGGGGGGCGCTTGAATAATGGTCATGGGGGGGGGGCGCTTGAATAATGGTCATGGGGGGCGCGCTTGAATAATGGTCATGGGGGGCGCGCTTGAATAATGGTCATGGGGGGCGCGCTTGAATAATGGTCATGGGGGGGGGGCGCTTGAATAATGGTCATGGGGGGGGGGGCGCTTGAATAATGGTCATGGGGGCACTTGAATAATGGTCATGGGGGGGGGCACTTGAATAATGGTCATGGGGAGGGCACTTGAATAATGGTCATGGGGGGGGGCACTTGAATAATGGTCATGGGGGGGGCACTTGAATAATGGTCATGGGGGGGGGCACTTGAATAATGGTCATGGGGGGGGGGCGCTTGAATAATGGTCATGGGGGGGGGGCGCTTGAATAATGGTCATGGGGGGCACTTGAATAATGGTCATGGGGGGGGGCACTTGAATAATGGTCATGGGGGGGGCACTTGAATAATGGTCATGGGGGGGGCACTTGAATAATGGTCATGGGGGGGGCACTTGAATAATGGTCATGGGGGGGGCACTTGAATAATGGTCATGGGGGGGCACTTGAATAATGGTCATGGGGGGGGCACTTGAATAATGGTCATGGGGGGGCACTTGAATAATGGTCATGGGGGGCATGTGCGCCAATATAGCCAACTTCTGACCTGCAGTTATAGAACAAAAACAAGGTGGACCAGTTGAGTTTTCATCAACCGCCATTATATTACCAATTTGGGCTTCATATTAACCATTTCAATACTGGGCACTTTCACCCCCTTCCGGCCCAGGCCAAATTTTCAGCTTTCAACGCTTTTACATTTTGAATGACAATTGCGCTGTGATGCAACACTGTACCCATACGAAACTTTTTTTCACACGCATAGAGCTTTCATTTGGTGGTATTTGATCACCGTTGGGTTTTTTATTTTTTGCCAAAACGAATACGAAATGACTTAAAATTTTGAAAAAAAAAAAAAGTTTTTCTTCATTGCCATTATATACATACAAAAATACAAGGTAATGGGACTTTGAATGAGGAAGGTCACGTTGCAAAAATAAATATAAGAATAAAAATTAAATCATTAAACAATATTCCATGATCATACACAATGCCAATTTCAAAATATGATACAAATGTCTAAAAAAGATGCTGACATAAAAATTCATGGTTGATAGAATAAATTCATATTGAGCTGATACATAAAAATATATACAAGAGAGATTGAAAATGCATGACTGATATAGATATAACAGACAAAAAATCTGGACATCCGGTCAGCTTCTTTTTAGACATTTGTATCATATTTTGGAATTGTCATTGTGCATTGTGTATGATCATGGAATAGTGTTTAATGATTAATAATAATGGTTCATAATAAATTTGAAATTATACGTATCTTTTCTTTATATTCTTATACTTATTTTTGGAAAGTGACCTTCCGCATTCAAAGTCCCTTGACCTTGTATTTTTGTTTGTATGCATTACTAGGGATGGAGCCATGTCACTATGGTTGCTTTGGGTCTCAATTTCTTTGTTTTCTTTACAAACTTTTATAATGGAAATGAAGTAGGTTTTCTCCTCCGCTAACGGGCACTGATGAGGCTGCACTGAAGGGGCACTGATAATGAGGTACTAATATGCAGCACTGATGGACAATGATGGGCGGCATTGATGGGCAATGATAGATGGCACTGACAGGCAGCACTGATGAGGAGGAACTGACAGGCATCTCTAATGGGCACAGGTTGGCAACCCTGAAGGGTCATGGGGGGGCGCTTGAATAATGGTCATGGGGGGCGCTTGAATAATAGTCATGGGGGGCGCTTGAATAATAGTCATGGGGGGGGCGCATTGATGGGCAATGATAGATGGCACTGACAGGCAGCACTGATGAGGAGGAACTGACCGGCATCTCTAATGGGCACAGGTTGGCAATCCTGAAGGGTCTGCACTGATAATCACTGCGTTTATTATCCGTGCAGACCCCCCCCCCCCGTCAAGATTTAAAGCATTCTCTGAACGATGCCCATGCCAACTTCCTGTGTTTAGTAAGCAGGAGAGCTGCTCGGCTGGGACCCAAAAGCAGTGTCTACTTCCGTAATATCCAGCTTACATGGGCATCGGCCAGGTATGGAATATACATAGTTACATTGGTCAAAGGTGGACCAATGTAGAATATTAGCAAAACCTGGTATTTTTCTTTATAGGGTAACTCCCCTCTCGTGGGGGAAAAAATAGCAAATAAAAAAAAAAAAAATAATAATAATATAGTGTATACAACTGTGACACAAATCATATTGTAAATGAATGTTAAAAACGACCTTTCCTTTTCAATTTGCAGCTCTGTAATTTTCTGTGAAATGCAATGCAATATGGCTACCTGGAGGTGTTCTGTACACAATACCCCCCCCCCCCCCCCTGGTGAAACCTTCACTCCATCTTAATGTTTTAGAGTACTGTGAGCACAACACAAGACACCTTCTTCATTACTCAGAAGAGCTTCTTTTGTGTCCTTCTCTAAATTAGTTCCACTGTTGCTGGGGCTGAAGCGAATGGCTAAACCCCATCAACTGCCATTCTACATCCATAGGCAATAAAGGCACTTCTAACCTCCGGGATGTGGCAGTTGGCAGAGATTAATATTAGTTATGGAAAGTTAGGCACCTGTAACAAGGGTGTTGTTCACACCAGTGGTATTTTCATACAGAGGCTGTGTAGTATGCTGTTGTAAACTGAACTTCTAGGACTCAAGGGAAATAGCCTTGTCTCTGTGTTGGGACTCCCCTGGGCAAGGCTGCTTCAGTGCAGTCCAAAGCCTATCATTTGAATAAGACCTAAATTGGCACAGAAGCAGCTTTTTGATCTAAAAAAGGTACAATGAGGGCGTCTTGTGGGGTCTGCTCTTAGGTGGAACTTAGGTGGAACTTTTACTTTTATGGAACTTGTACTTTTAAAAATTTTAACTAAATTAATGTTCACTTAGAAAACAGTTTCTAATCTAAAGTATCTAAGTGCCTTATGATACCTTCAAGCACCCTGGTAAGGACCCGTGTTGATGGGCTTTTGGCTTGTGTCATTGGCGTTTGAGATGCTTTTGAGATCCTTCATTTCTTGACAAGTCCTTTTGACTTGCTTTTAAATTGCTTCAAGTGGGTTTGGCTTTCCCATAGAAAAGAACGGAAATGTTGCTTGAAGCGAACGAAAGCCTGTCATCATACAACCCTTACTCTTTACATTGAACTTGTGCCTTGATAGGCAAGGTCTGTACATCGTGCCTCAACTGCTGTCAAGATTTATGCCTCGTACACACGCATCGATTATTGGCCGTGAATTTTCGGCCAATGTCCGATCGGCCGATTTTCAGCTTGTTAGTATGATGCTTCCGACAACCGACTCCGACTTTTCGGCCGAAAAAAATCTGGTGTGCAGGCTATAAAATTTCTGTTGGCTGTCAACACAACGGCCGATTTTCCATCAGTCAGTACAGATTTCGGCAGACAAAAATCTGATGAGCAAGACTGGGCATGCTCAGAGAAGAAAAAACACACGGAAAGTAAACCAGCACATGGCATCACTTCTGAAGTAGATTTTTGTTGGCCGAGAAAATTCGTGTGCAGTCTAGGCACATTCCAACCAACGAAACACTACTCTGGACAAAAGTCGGACGATCGGTCGGCCGATAATCGTTGCGTGTCTACGAGGCATAAGTCCTGATGCCAAGCTTTTAATCTAAAGTACCTAAGTGCCTTATGATGGCTTTTGGCTTGCGAGATTGGCATTGGTTGGACATTAGTTTGAGATGCTTTTGAGATCACCCAGAAATTCTTTACAAGTCCTTCTGACCTACAGGAGAACTCCTTCTGACCTGGCTCATGCAAGTTTGGCCTTCCTATAGAATTATACAGAATTTTCACTTGAAGCAAATAAAAACCTGTTGACCTACAACCCTTACTCTTCAAATTGAACTTGTGTCTTGGTAGCAAGGCACTGTATATGGGGCCTCAACTGCTGTCAAGTTGAGAATAAATCCTAATGTCAAGTTTTTAATCTAAAGTACCCAAATGCACAAGTGCCTTATGATACCTTAAAAGCCCACTGGTAAGGTCCTGCATTGATGGACTTTTAGCGTCGGTTGGACAATTAGTCGGAGATGCTTTTGAGATAAAATTTAGAATTTCTTGACAAGCCTTTTTAGCCAACAAGTCTACAGAGTAAACTCTACAGAGTTACTACTCTTCTTAAATACAAAAGTTTGGACAACAGCTCACCTCTCTTACATATGCTAAAAGTCCTCATGCCAGATTTCAGTTCCTATCATTCAGCTGTCAAATGGCACTTTCAGAGCCCATTCACACTAGGGCGACTTATGAGAATCAGTGCCGTCTTAATTGGCACTACTGAAGTCGCTCTGACTTCAGAAAAGGGTCCTATACTACTTTGAGGTGACCTGTGATCCGACTTGTCCCATATACTTCAATGGGAGTCGCCTCCTTATCATAATTGAAGCGACTTGTGATCCGACTTTCCATAAAAATGGTATTGAACAAGAAAAAAAGAGCATTTTTCTTATAATTTTTATTAAAACATGAATATGTCTTCTGTCCACCTGGCCGTTTTTCTTGCAGGCATTTATCGGGCATTTTTGGAGGCAGGCATGACTTTTTTTTGGATTTAGTGTCTGGGGGGTCTAAAAAGTGTCCCTGTGAAGTTTCAGCTCTGTAGCATGTCCAGAATCCACACTGAACCCACTGAATCCACACTGCTGTATTAATAATTATAAGAAAAATGCTTTTTTTTCTGGTTCTGGACATGCTATAGAGATGAAACTTCACAGGGACACTTTTTTGACACCCCAGACACTGAATCCAAAAAAGTCATGCCTGCCTCCAGAGACGGCAAAAAAATGCCCGATAAATGCCAGCAATAAAAAATGCGTGTAGAGAAGCCGCCACACTGCTGTATTAATAATTATAAGAAAAATTATATTTTTTTGGGGTTCTGGACATGCTACAGAGCTGAAACTTCACAGGTACACTTTTTAGACCCCCCAGACACTAATCCAAAAAAAAGTCCTGAATGCCTCCAAAAATGCCCGATAAATGCCTGCAAGAAAAACGCCCAGGTGGAGAGAAGCCATATTCATGCGCTCATAAAAATTATAAGAAAAATGCTCTTTTTTTTCTGGTTCTGGACATGCTACAGAGATGAAACTTCACAGGTACACTTTTTAGACCCCCCCAGACATTAAAGACATGCCTGCCTCCAAAGACGCCCAAAAAATGCCCGATAAATGCTAGCAAAAAAAAAGGAAAGGGAAATTAGGTCACAACACATCATATTCTGATTGGCCAAATACAAAGTCCTACAAAGTTGCCTCGCGTCAAGTCGCGCTAAAAGTCGCGCTAGAAGTCGCCCCTTATGAGGCGACTTTGGTGGTCGCAGCAGTGTGAACCGGCTCTCAAGAATCTTGAGTCGTGTACATGTCAGCCATTGAATCAGTGGGCTCTGACAGGTTTACATGATAATAGGTTCTCCATTCTAAACAAAACCTTCAGTTTCTAAATGTCAGAGTTAGTTAGAACATTGACTGTTAAATGCCATACCTTGCACAGCTAGGAGGTAGTCCATACATAATGCATGCTGTAACATGCATCAAAAGCACACATTATTGTGTACGCATAAGTGTAAAAAATAAGTAAAAAAATGGGAAAAAACTGGATCACACCAACCAGCGTGAGTGAAGATAACATATGGAATCTGACTGCAACAGCCCACACATTATACTTTCTCCACCCTTGTATACATATAACCCACTGTGACCTTTATGCAATATAATGGACCCTATGGACTTCTCCTGTGGGTTGTCCAGCAGAAGTCAGGGAATATTTTATTAGTATGGATTCTGTTACAGCAGTCTGTCTCTGTGTTGTTTTCTGTAAAGGGTTTCCAGCGAAAAAAAATAAAAATTCCATTGTCAGTGAACCAATCTCATGGTGGTCATGGGTTTGTGACAACAGACCGGGGAACCTGTCAGACTTGTGCAGTGGCATTTCATTAACATGATAAGTTCAGCTATGTGACACATTACAGCTCTTCCCTGTAACATACCCTGACAACTTACAATGCTACCCATCTTAGAACGTATAATTATAACCTACAATCCTTACTAGTGCTGACTATCCACACCTCCAACATGACCGACCGCTGGACATGATCATAATGCAATCCTATTACACTCTATACATAGAACCCTACACCCCCAACATGACCAACCACGGGACATGACCATAATACAATTCTACTGCACTCTATACAAAGAACCCTACACCCCCAACATGACCGACCACTGGACATGATCATAATACCATTCTATTACACTCTATACAAAGAACCCTACACTTTCAACATGACCAACCACGGGACATGATCATAATACAATTCTATTACACTCTATACATAGAACACTACACCTCCAACATGACCGACCACTGGACATGATTATAATACAATTCTTTTACACTCTATACATAGAACACTAATGCCTTGTTTCCACTGAGCGGAACAGTTCGGGTCGGTACAGTTTGGAAGGGTTAGAATGGTCCGGTCTATTCAGGTGAGCGTTTCCACTGCAAGTCGGGCCACCAGGGACCATGCAGGGTTTACACCAAATAAGGTGTTTGTTTTGCGCTTTCGTTTGACGTGAGCATTGATGGTTTCCTGTCCGCCAATCAGTGGAATCTATCGTGTGACGCCAGTAGCTCCGCCCTAACCGTACCGTACCATTTCCTATGGTCCTACATCTGAAGGAGGACCAGGAATGGTGCGGTTTGGTTCGGTTGTATGGGCCACTTTTATAATGGAAACACTCAAATTAGCGCACCAAACCGAACCGACCCGAACCGATTCGCTCAGTGGAAACGAGGTATATACCTCCAACATAACCAACCACTGGAAATTATCATAATGAAATTCTATTACACTCTATACATAGAACACTGCACCCCCAACATGACCGACCACTGGACATGACCATAATACCATTCTATTACACTCCATACATAGAACACTGCACCTCCAACATGACCGACCACTGGACATGACCATAATACAATTCTATTACACTCTATACATAGAACACTGCACCCCCAACATGACCAACCACAGGACATGACCATAATACCATTCTACTGCACTCTATACATAGAACACTGCACCCCCAACATGACCGACCACTGGACATGACCATAATACCATTCTACTGCACTCTATACATAGAACACTGCACCCCAACATGACCGACCACTGGACATGACCATAATACAATTCTATTACACTCTATACATAGAACACTGCACCTCCAACACGACCGACCACTGGACATGACCATAATACCATTCTACTGCACTCTATACATAGAACACTACACCTCCAACATGACCAACCACTGGACATGACCATAATACCATTCTACTGCACTCTATACATAGAACACTACACCTCCAACATGACCAACCACTGGACATGACCATAATACCATTCTACTGCACTCTATACATAGAACACTGCACCCCAACATGACCGACCACTGGACATGACCATAATACCATTCTACTGCACTCTATACATAGAACACTACACCTCCAACATGACCAACCACTGGACATGACCATAATACCATTCTACTGCACTCTATACATAGAACACTACACCCCAACATGACCGACCACTGGACATGATCATAATACCATTCTACTGCACTCTATACATAGAACACTGCACCCCAACATGACCGACCACTGGACATGACCATAATACCATTCTACTGCACTCTATACATAGAACACTGCACCCCCAACATGACCGACCACTGGACATGACCATAATACCATTCTACTGCACTCTATACATAGAACACTGCACCCCAACATGACCGACCACTAGGATTATAATACAATTATATAACCATATACACCGGCCAGCCATAGCATGATCACCCAACAAATAGTGAGGGATCCATGGATCAGACTTGTTTTTCTAACACATCCCACAGATGCTTGATTGGATTGAGATCTGTAGAATATGGAGGATAAGTCAATGTCTCAAACTCATCCTTATGTTCTTCAAACTATTCTTGAACCATTCTTGCAGTGTGGCAGGGCGCATTATCCTGTTGAAAGAGGCCACTGTCATCAGGGAACACCGTTTCCATGAAGGGGCGTTCTTGGTTAGGTAGGTGGTACGTGTCAAGTAACATCCACATGAATGGCAGGATCCGAGGTTTTCCAGCAGAACATTGGCCAAAGCATCACACTGCCTCCACCCTATACTGCATCCTGATGCCACCTTATCTACAGGTAAGTGACACACACACACCTACATGATGTAAAAGAAAACTTTATTCATCAGACCAGGCCACCTGCTTCCACTGATTGCTCTATGGTCCAGTTCTGATACTCATGTGCCTATTGTAAGTGTTTTTGGCTGTAGACACAGGGTCAGCAAGAGCACCCTGACCGGTCCGCGACTACACAGCCCCATACAGGGCCCTCTAATTCCTCCTGTATTGAATTGTACTGTAACTGTATTGTCTTCCCTTATATTGTAAAGCACTGTGCAAACTGTTGGCGCTATATAAATCCTGTATAATAATAATCATACACCACAAAAAAGTTTTCTCATTTTGGCACATCAACTTCAGGGACAACATGTTTACTTGCTGTCTAATCAGATGCAATTGTAACAAGATATTTAATGTTTTTCACTTAAAGAGGTTGTAAACCCACTTTGTTGACATTTGCCTATAGGTAAGCCTATATTAAGCCCCGGTTCACACTTGTGCGTGTGCGGGGTTCGCATGTAATGTCGGAGCGCACTGCTCCTTCATTACATGCGATCGGCTGTGCGGTGCGAGTTCAGCCATACACTTTGTATGGCTAAATTCGCACCCGCACCAAACTCGCACATGACCCTTTTTGGCAGCCGCATCAGGATCGGATCGCACAGCGGTTCACACTTGTGCGATCCGATCCTGTGCGAACTGCAAGATTGCACTGCGATATGCGATCAATCTGGGGGTGTCGTTAAGATTACATTGACACCCCCAGCGTATCGCATATGGCAGTGTGAACTGCCGGGGGTGCGTTTGCGATGCGAGAACAGGCTGCGGATTCGCAGCCTTCCCGCATCGCATAAGTGTGAACCGGACCTCAGGCTTACCTATCGGTGCTATAAATATCTCCTAAACTTGCACCGTTTAGGAGATATTTACAGTGCATGCAGCCGATGACGTCATCGGCGCATGTGCTCTGAAGGAACGGCCACCCGTGCTGTTCCTTCAGAGCCCCGTGCCGTGAACGGCAGCTCCCGTGCGCATGCGCGGGAGTGATGTAGTCGCGCCTCCGGCCAATCAGATGGCCAGAGGACGCGAACAAGGTAGCAGGGCGGGCGGGCATGTTGGCCGTCCTGTCACTGAGCGGGCGGCACTGCGAGGGCTTTGTTTTAAGGGAAGTATTTCATAATGAGCTAGTATGCGATGCACACTAGCTCATTATGCCTTTGTCTTAACAAGTTTTTTTTTTCTCCTTTTTTTTTTTTTTTTTTTTAGGGTTTAAAGTCATAAAGTTATGGCTGACTTGTGTAAAGAGACATTTCTGTTCCCATTGTGCGACTCTCACACTGCATTCTACAATGACATCACAACGGCTGGCAGAAGTCACATGCTATGTCAGGCACATGGGGAATGTCAGGTGATAAAACTCATTTGAGAATCCTTCAGGTCTTGTTGGGTGGGTCTTGAGATTTGAACACTGACCTCTGTGTGCGGCACCATCAGCTGAGAGATTCCGGAGAGTCTCTGATGATCACATGGAAGCTCATGACTCGGAGCTTTACATCTCACTGACCAGAAATGTCTTTATTCCTCAGAACCTCAGAAAAAAGGGAAATGCCGAGAGAGACAAATGTCACATAGACCATGAAACCAACTCCTTCCAAAGCAGGCTATGTGATGGAGCTCACATGGGAAAGTGCTAACAACTACTGATTACAGAAAGCAAATAAAGTGGAACTTACTGACCCCCTATTGATTCCCCTCTATCAGGCCCATCTTACCGAATATGCACGCTGGGCAGTTGCCCTGGGGCCCCACTTGCCGAGGGCCCGCCCAGCCCCAGCCAAGCATTAGTCCCGATTCCCGTGTGCATCACGCCACCGAACTTAGCAGGTGGCAAGTGCCTGTCGGCCCTGCGCTGCTGTCAGGCCACTGAGGCCATGGAGGGGGAGCCCACAAGTGCAGGAATGCCCGTCCACCCCCATGGTAACAGGAACACACAGGACAGTGGAGTCTGACTCCCGTCCATGTGTGTGTTCACCGGACCCAGCCGCCGAACTTGGAAGCTGTCATTAGCTTGGCACTGCTGTACCAATAAATATATCGTTAACAATAATTTGCATTTTTATTCTCGTGGGTGATTGTGTAGGCGGGGCCTCAATGCACTGCATTGTCCGGGGCCCTTTAATGCCCTTAAGATGGCACTCCCCTCTAAACCCCCCCGCCCCCCAGTATTCTGGGTTAAATTCAAAATATGCAGTCACCTGCCTGGCAGATCCAGCATTGTCCTGCATCGATCCACCGTTCAGGTGTCCAGAGCCCCCATCCTGGTCCTCTTCAACCCTCCGGAAAAAAAAAAAAAAATTGAAGAAAATTGTACTGTGATGGTAGTGGGGGAATATGCGGGGAAAGAGGGCATAGAGCCAAAGTACATAATGTACCCTAAAGGTTGAAGGGGATCTTCACAGCATCTGGGCACCAAAACCCACTTCTGAACTGGAAGGATTTACCCCCCCTTAATGACCAAGCCATTTTTTTTGCGATTCGGCACTGCGTTAATTTATTGGACAATTGCGCGGTCGTGCGACGCTGTACCGAAATAAAATTGATTTCCTTTTCTCCCCACAAATAGAGCTTTCTTTTGGTGGTATTTGATCACCTGTGCGATTTTTAGATTTTGCGCTATAAACAAAAAAAAAAAAAAAGCGACAATTCTGAAAGAAAAAACAAAAAAAAAACAAAACAATATTTTTCACATTCTGCTATAGAACATTCCCAAAAAAAAAAAAATAATAATAATAATAATTATATATATATATATATATATATTTTTTTTTTTTTTCATTATTTTAGGCCAATTTGTATTCTGCTACATATTTTTGGTTTTTGGTGAAAAAAAAAAAAATAGCAATATAAGCAATATATTTTGATTGGCTTGCGCAAACGTTATCACTTCTACAAACTAGGGGAAAGATTTGTCTTTTTTTTTTTTTTTTACTAGTAATGGCGGCGATCTGGGATTTTTATCGGGACTACGACATTGCGGCGGACAGATCGGACCCCTAACTGACATTTTTGACACTTTTGGGGGTACCAGTGACATTACTTCAGTAATCAGTGCTATACATATGCACTGTTACTGTAATAATGACACTGGCAGGGAAGGGGTTAACCCTGTGGGTGATCAAAGGGTTAAATGTGTACCTAGGGGCGCGTTTCGAACTGTATGGAGGCATGGCATGTGAAATGATCACAGAGACCTGTGTTCCTATATAGAAGGATCACAGGCACTCTGTGGTCATTCCAGAGAGAAGAACGGTCAGCTGTGTTTACAACAGCCGACCGTCCTTCTCTCTCAGCAGGGAACGATCGCGGGTGTCAGGCGGCAATCGGATCCGCCTGCCCAGCACATCAAGTCCCCACTGACGAGCGGGGGCGGGACGCGCTCGCCCCCTAGCTGCAGGCGCGTGACTGACGTATACCTACCTCGGTTTGCGCAGGAGCAGCTGCCTGCCGCAGTGTAAAAAATATGCACTAATTATTTTATTTGTAATGGAACTGTAAAGCATTGCACCCACGATCAGCAGGTGTAATGCCAAGATCCTGCAGACTGTCTGTGTATCTGTCTGGTTGTACCTCTGATACAGGCAGTTATATGGTATTTATTGGAGATAGAACTACAAGCTGGCAGCCACAAAGGCTGTTGGGACTTGTAGTTTTCCCATTTACAAAACACTGTGAATGGATGACGCAGGCAGGCGGAGCCCCCGCGTTTTTGCAGATTGTGACAGCTAGCGAGGAGGAGAAGATCCCCCGCTAGCTGTCAGAATCAGTGCACTGCATTGTGGTGTGGGGGGCCAGCACATCTGTAATATGTTACAAAAGATGAACTTTACTTCATTTTCAATATTCAAAGCAAACTCCCCCATCCATGTCTCCATGTTTTATTTTGTTGAGAAATCAGTTTGAAAAACAACCCCCTAGCATTTCGGTTCATGGCCATGGAGTATAGACAAATGATTCATGCAGCATTTACTTCCTGGAATTCATATGCCCTTAACTCAGGCATGCAGGCAGGAGGGTGTGCTTAGCTGAGAAAAAAAAACGTTCTCCCTTCCTGAAGACTCCTGGGATGTAGGACATTTACCTATGCAAGAAACCGGGAAGTAACTGAAGAAGTGCTGAGTAAATATGTATGGAAGTGATTTTTATAATCATCAAGCACCTGCTGCACCTGCAGGGTTCTAATGAGAAAAGTGTCCCTTTAGACAGGATTTGCCTTTGGGAATATCTCACCAGAAATGCCATTTTTGTTGCAGGGGATGCCGGAAATCTGACTTGTATCTTAGTGCCGGGTTCTGGGAAAATTGGTGAGCCAATCACACAAGTGGTCAGTATACATTCTGTGTACAGAACAGCTCCAGGCAGCCATATTGCATTTTCAGAAAATTACACCCCTGCAGATTGAAAAGGAAAGGTCATTTTTACCCACTTGCCACCCGCCTGCCGTCAAATGACGGCAAAGAGGTGCGGCTCTCATTCTGTCATATGACGGCGTCCAGTTAAGGCACAATCGCGGGTTCACTGTGTTCCTGCGACACGGTGCGACCCCGATCTCAGCAAAGAGCCAAGGCTGCGGCTCTTTAACTATGTGATCGGCTGAGTCCAATCACAGCCAATCACATGTAAACAAGGAAGTGCTGTTTATCGGCTTTTCCTCTCTCGCACTGACAGAGTGTAAGGTGAGGAGAGCGAATAGGCGGCATCTCCTCACAGGGAATGCATGTAAAGGTAATCAGGGCACTGATTACAATGCAGCCCCAACAGTGCCGTCAGTCTGTGCCAATCAGTGCTACCTTTCAGTGCCCATCAGTTCAGCCAATCAGTGCCCATCAGTATTGCCCAACAGGGGCCGCCCCACCAACGCCCAACAGGGGCCGCCCCATCAACGCCCATCAGTGCAGCCCCACCAGCGCCCATCAGTGCAGCCCCACCAGCGCCCATCAGTGCAGCCCCACCAGCGCCCAACAGTGCAGCCCCACCAGCGCCCAACAGTGCAGCCTCACAACAGTGCAGCCTCACCAGCGCACATCTGTGCCGCCCCACCAGCGCACATCTGTGCCGCCCCACCAGCGCACATCAGTGCCGCCTCACCAGCGCACATCAGTGCAGCCTCACCAGCGCACATCAGTGCAGCCTCACCAGCGCACATCAGTGCAGCCTCACCAGCGCACATCAGTGAAGGATAAAAAATGACTTTTTTACATTTTCTGACAAACTAAGAAAAACTTTTTTTTTCTTCAAGTGTAAGGTGAGGAGAGCGAATAGGGGGCATCTCCTCACAGGGAATGCATGTAAAGGTAATCAGGGCACTGATTACAATGCAGCCCCAACAGTGCCGCCAGTCGATGCCAATCAGTTCAGCCAATCAGTTCCCATCAGTGCTGCCTTTCAGTGCCCATCAGTTCCCATCAGTGCTGCCTTTCAGTGCCCATCAGTTCCCATCAGTGCTGCCTTTCAGTGCCCATCAGTTCCCATCAGTGCTGCCTTTCAGTGCCCATCAGTGCTGCCTTTCAGTGCCCATCAGTGCTGCCTTTCAGTGCCCATCAGTGCTGCCTTTCAGTGCCCATCAGTATTGCCCAACAGGGGCCGCCCCACCAGCGCAGCCTCACCTGCGCCCAACAGCGCAGCCTCACCTGCGCCCAGCAGCGCAGCCTCACCTGCGCCCAGCAGCGCAGCCTCACCAGCACACATCAGCGCAGCCCCACCAGCACACATCAGCGCAGCCCCACCAGCACACATCAGCGCAGCCCCACCAGCACACATCAGCGCAGCCCCACCAGCACACATCAGCGCAGCCCCACCAGCACACATCAGCGCAGCCTCACCAGCGCCCAACACTGCAGCCTCACCAGCACACATCAGTGCAGCCCCACCAGCACACATCAGTGCAGCCCCACCAGCACACATCAGTGCAGCCTCACCAGCACACATCAGTGCAGCCTCACCAGCACACATCAGTGCAGCCTCACCAGCACACATCAGTGCAGCCTCACCAGCACACATCAGTGCAGCCTCACCAGCACACATCAGTGCAGCCTCACCAGCACACATCAGTGAAGGATAAAAAATGACTTTTTTTACAACATTTTCAGACAAACTAAGAAAAACCTTTTTTTTCTTCGAGATTTTTGGCTTTTTTTCATTTTTTTTTGCAAAAAATAAAAAACCCAGTGGCGATTAAATACGACCAAAAGAAAGCTCTATTTGTGTGAAGAAAATTATAAAAAAATCTATTTGGATACAGCGTAGTATGACCACGCCAACTGTCATTCAAAGTATAACAGCGCTGAATGCTGAAAATTGGCCTGGACAGGAAGGGGGGTAAAAGTGCTCGGTATTAAAGTAGTTAATAACATTCAATTACAATATGACTTGTGTCGCAATTGTATACCCTATATTTTTTATTTTTTTTATTTGCCACAAAAGTGGAGTTATCCTTTAAGTCAGTAGGGTGACCGTGTTTGCTTTGCTTTAAGCGGATTCCCAGAAGAAATTTGAACCCTTTTGTGACGCTCTCCAAAGAGAACTCAGCTAAACCCATGATTCACTCACTTGGCTCGGATATAAAATGTATCCACAAAAGATCTAAACAAGCTGAAAGTGGCCAAAAGATCATTATAATACAGGAAGAGCCGACGAGAAGGGGCCGCCCCGGCCCACCGCCCCAGGCCCAACACCCCGGCCCACTACCTGGCGTCCTCCGCTCTCTGCATACTTGCTGCCATTAGGCAGGTTGGGAAAGGAATGATGTGGCCCCTGGCTGTGTTCTCTGTACAGCTCCCTGCCTTTCATGTGTACAGGCCGTACCTTCCCGTACAAGAGAACATGTTTACACAATCAGAGAGTTCTGCTCAGCCTCCGATCCTGGAATCCGGCTCCGTCCCGGCACAATCTTCTCCACAAGGAAAGGCAGCCATGGGATCCAATCTATAGAATGGAACGGGGACTTTAAAGGGAACCTGTCACCAACTTTAAAAAAAATACTGGATAAAAAAAAAAATAATAAAAAAAAAAAAAAAAAAAATCAAATTATTTAACCACTTTAGCTCCGGAAGATTTTACCCCCTTCACCACTTAAGGACCAGACCTATTTCTGATACGTTGTTTATAAGTTAAAATCAGTTTTTTTTGCTAGAAAATTTGTTTGAACCCCCAAACATTATTATATATTACACACATATTATATATATATATATATATATATATATATATATATATATATATATATATATATATATATATTTTTTTTTTTAGCAAAGACTAAAATGGCAGTCATTGTAATATTTTTTGTCACACGGTATTTGCGCAGCGGTCTTTCAAACGCAACTTTTTTTTAAAAAATAAATAAATTTCACTGAATTAAAAAAAAAAAAAAAAAAAAACCTAAACAGTAAAGTTAGCCCAATTTTTTTGTATATTGTTGGTATATTGTGAATGATGATGTCACTCCAAGTAAATAAATACTTAACATGTTGTGGTTTAAAATTGCGCACACTCGTGGAATGGCAACAAAACTACGGTACTTAAAAATCTCCATAGGCGACATTTAAAAAATCTTTAACGGTTACCAGTTTAGACTTACAGAGGAGGTTTCTGCTAGAATTATTGCTCTCGCTCTTGTGATCATGGCGATGCCTCACATGTGTGATTTGAAAACCGTTTACAGTCGCGGGCACGACTTACGTATGCGTTTTTCTTGGTGCGTGAACTCACGGCGACAGGGGCACTTTAAAAAAAATGTTTTTTGCCATTTTATTTTTTAACAAAAAAAATCATCTGATCACTTTTATTGCTGTCACAAGGAATGTAAACATCCTTTGTGACAGTAATAGGCAGTGACAGGTACTCTTTATGGAGGGATCGGGGGTCTAAAAGACCCCAAACCCCTCCTCTGCACTTCAATGTATTCAAAATGCCAAAATCTGCATTTTTTAATACGGACACTTTTTTTTAATTCAGCACCGTAGGCAGCCAAGCAAACGGGAAGTGACGTTGTCCTGTTGCCTCCAAGTTACCTGATCAGAGACCCGATTGAAACCGAATCCAGCTTCGTTCGGGACTCCAACCAGCCGGTGGACATGCCGGCTGGTTGTTCAGGTCTCCTGGTGGGACGGGAGACCCGGGCAGAGCCGCGGAAGGTGTGGGGGGGGGGGGGGGATAATTAGGATGACGATGTCCCCTCCTGCTTACTGGGATAATGGCCGAGCAGCTGCTGAGCCGCATCGGTGATCTCCAGAAAGCCGACCGCCGGCTCTAAAAAAAATGGTAACAGGGTGAGGGCATCATCCCGGTACAATCACAGGCACGTCGGTTTGCGGGAAGTGGTTAATGACCAGGCCATTTTTTGCGATACAGGACTGCATTGTTTAACCACTTCTGGACCGGAAGGATTTGTCCCCTTAATGACCAGGCCATTTTTTGCGATTCGGCACTGCGTTACTTTAACTGACAATTGCGCGGTAGTTCGACAAATAAAATGGAGATCTTTTTTTCCCCCCACAAATAAAGATTTCTTTTGGTGGTATTTGATCACCTGTGCGATTTTTATTTTTTGCGCTATAAACAAAAAAAGAGCGACAATTCTGAAAAAAAAAAACACTATTTTTTACTTTCTGCTATATAACATTCCCAATAAAAAAAAAAAATTTAAAAATCAAATTTTTTCATAATTTTAGGCCAATTTGTATTCTGCTACATATTTTACGTAAAAAAAAAAAAAAGAAAAAAAAAAAAAAAAAAAAAAAATCGCAATAAGTGTATTTTGATTGGTTTGCGCAGAAGTTATTGCATCTACAAACTAGGGGAAAGATTTATGTGATTTCTATTTATTTGTTTATTTTTTTTTTTTCTAGCAATGGCGGTGTTCTGCGATTTTTAGTGGGACTGCGACATTGCGGCGGACAGATCGGCCCACTAACTGACATTTTTGACACTTTGGGGGACCAGTGACATTACTACAGTAATCAGTGCTAAAAATATGCATTGTTAGGGCTCTTTCACACAGGCGGACTGTTCAGATCCGCCTGTCCGTTTTTTTGGCCGATCTGAACGGTCCCCCCATGCATTTCTATGGGGCATCAGATGTCAGCGGAGACATGTCCTCTGACATCCGATCCGATCCGTCAAATCTGGACAGATGGAAACCCTATTTTTCATCAGTCCAGCGGATCGGATCGGATGGCATCGGATGAGAACGGACCGACTGTCTGTTCCCATCCGATTCCCCCATAGAGATGTATGGGGACCTGACAGCTGTGTCACCGCACACAGCGCAGAGAACAGCTGTCATCCTGCTCAGTGGGGGATGGATCCCCTGCTGAGATAAACGGAGGGGCTGTGTGAAAGGGGCCTTACTGTAATAATGACACTGGCAGGGGAGGGGTAAACACCAGGGACGATCAAAGGGTTAAATGTATGCCTAGGGGGTGTTTTCTTACCTGGGCGGGGATGCGCTTTTGGAATCAACACAGAGACCTGTGTTCCTAAATAGCAGGAACACAGGAGCTCTGTGTTGATAGCAGAGAGAACAACGGTCTGCCGTGTTTACAATGGCAAACCGCCGTTCTCTCTCCATGGGGAGCGATCGTGGGTGCCCGGCGCCAATCGTGGCCCCGGGACCCGAAGATCAGCTTCCCCACTGGTGAATGAGGGGGCGCGTGCACACCCGGTCGCTCCCGCGAACCGCCATACGGGTACAGCGATTTGCGGGAACCTGCCGACCTGCTGCCGCATATCTGCGGCGGCTGGTCGGCAACTGGTAATGTATACTCTCCAGGGTTTAAAAGAAAAAAAAAAAAAGAATTTGTGCGACCTAAAAAGTTGTGCGATTTTGCTGTTATTTTGACACATCAGTCGGACAAAAGTAGTGCAGGGACTACTTTGAAGTCTCTGCGACTTAAAATCGCACAGAAATGCACGGTACTCATTGGAAATCATGGGGTATGATGTGTCATGCGACTTGGCAGTCCCAAGTCACAGGACAAGTCGCACAAGTGTGAAAGGGGCCTTCAAGAGGAAGTAAACCCTCCTCTGCAACTTGTACCTATAGGTAAGCCTATATTAAGGCTTACCTATAGGTACTGTAAATATCTCCTAATCATGTACCGTTTAGGAGATATTTTTCATTACATGCAGCCAGTGACGTCACTGGCGCATGCGCTCTGAAGGAACGGCCGCTGGTGCAGTTCCTTCAGAGCCCTGTGCCGTAACCGTCGGCTCCCAAGCGCATGCGCGGAAGTGACGTCACCGCGGCTCCAGCCAATCAGATGGCCGGATGCCGCAATCCCGGAAGAAGGGTGACAGAACATGTCACCCATGAGAGAGGTGAGCGGTCGGCACTTCGGGGCTTCGTTCTTAGGTATTTCATAATGAGCTAGTATGCGATGCATACTAGCTCATTAAGTGTTTTTCTTTCAGGTGTTCGTTTAAAAAAAAAAAAAATCTGAGGTTTACAACCTCTTTAATGGTATTTTGTTTCAAAACCACAATAAAATTCTTGTAAAAGAAAGTCCCAAATTTTGGGTTGTCCCCAGAAAAGTAATGGGGGGGGGGGGGGATCTTTCAATGTGGACACTCTGGAGGTCTCCAAGGATGTTCCTTAGATTTGCAGGGATTTTCTCATTTCCTGTTTTCGCTATGGATCAGGAAGTGAATGAATTTACCCCCCAATGGAACACAGATGGCAAAAAATCATATGCCAGGGGTTATAACCCTCCCTCTCTCTATCCATCCAAAAAAAATAAAAATAAAAAAATAAAAATAAAAAAATAAAAAGATTTTGCCTATAGTTTTACTTTAATGCATTCCTTGGTCTCTACCCCATAAAACTACACACAGTAAAATTCAGAAAAAAATGCCATCCAGCTCCTTCAAAATTTCTTGTCACTCAAACGAAAATCATCACCAGTTTGCCCCCTGTAATTATTAGAGAATACAACAAACATTCTAAAAATGGAAATTTGCAACTAAAATACTACTGGTTGAACTGTCAACTTTATTGCAACTGCTCCCCCTCCCCCCACGTGGTGCACCTTTGTTCTATAATAAGGCTTTTTTGGAGACCCGGGGCTATAGGCTGCAGGTCAGCCCAGATCTGATTAGAGCTGTGAAAATCCTTTAATTCTGGCTCATTATTTTCAGATCAAACAAAAGCCACAAAAGGCCGGTGACACCCAAACACAGTGTGACCGGCTTATCACCTCCCCTGAGATAGGAAATCCCCTCCAGTGTCCGGACCCATCATGGCAGACAACGCTATTCACAAATCCATCCAAAGATTTAGGGCTCATCCACACGGGACGTCTTTACAGCTGCTGTTCCGGGGGCCTCTAAACGCCCTTCCATGTTATCCTGTGTGTCCATGCACATCGGTTCGCAGATCGCAGTGCAAACTGTGAATTCGGACAGGAATCGGATCGCATTGGGTGTTCTGATTCCAGCGCGGGAATAAAAAAGTTCCTGCAGAATTTTTATGCAAATGCAATGCAAATTCAGCCATACAAACTGTATGGCTGAATTCACATTGTACAGACATCGCATGTAATCTCCACAACAATGCAGTGCGAATCACATGCGATGTCTGTGTTCACAAGGCTGACTGCGGCCTTGGAATCGTGCAACTTGGAAGACATCTGTGCAGCTTCATGCTCAGACGTCTATGCAGGTCGCACCCGAAAACCCGAAATTGCTAAAAGTAGAGCAGGAACTACTTTTTCAAATCGATGCGGAACCGCAGCGTCGGTGGTCGCACTGATCTGAACCGTGCGATTGCCAGCAATAGGCTGCAACTTGTCATGCGAATCGACCTGTAAAAATCGCATGACAAGCCGCTCCAATGTGAACGGGGCTAATACTGCTTTAAGCCTGTAGGACAAGAATTGAAGGGAGATCATCTGAACCCAAGTGATAGAAGACTGGAGTTCTAAACAGGAACAAACACCAACTCTGGAGAGACTCTGTGGGTACAAGGGGGCATCCACATATCTGGTTGGGTACAAGGGGGCATCCACATATCTGGTTGGGTACAAGGGGGCACCCACATATCTGGTTGGGTACAAAGGGCCCCCACATATCTGGTTGGGTACAAAGAGCACACATCTGTTTGGGTACAAGGGGCACCCACATATCTGGTTGGGTACAAGGGGCACCCACATATGTGGTTGGGTACAAGGGTCGCCCACATATCTTGTTGGGTACAAGGGGCGCCCACATATCTGGTCGGGTACAAGGGGCACCCACATATCTGGTCGGGTACAAGGGGCACCCACATATCTGGTTGGGTACAAGGGGCACCAACATATCTGGTTTAGGCAGCACAGCCGGGGCAGAATAGGTGGTGAAAGAAGAGAGAAGAAATGTTTTATGGAATTTTTAAAAAAAACTATGAAATTTACATCTGACGGTTATGATTAAACTGCCCAAAAATATTGCTTCTTTTTAATCAACGCCGCACCTGACACATTATAGAGAGCACCCCGAAAATCTCATCTCAGGGATGTACGGACTCTGCATGGACTCTACACACCCCAAAAAGGATGCTCAGGCCCTCCTTATATTCTTCCCCCAGATCCCATGAATATAACATACATTATACAATTTTCTTCTACAATTTCCTATAGGCTTCGTTCACATATTGGTGTCCAGCACGATTCCCATCTCTTCCAATGGCACTCTAAACGTGATGAGATTTTGCCGCATTTGTCCCCTGACGAAGCGCTGTATAATCACGCAAACAGAATCGAAGGATGCCTGTCGCCCCAAAAGAAGTTCTATTTTTTTTTTTTCTTCAGCGACAGGAGTCCCTCCTTTCTGTTTGCGCGGTTTTACTGCGATTCGTCGGGCAACAATCATGGCAAAATCGCCCTGCATTTGGGGTGCCATTGGAAGTGACGGGAATTGGGCGGGCATCCTGCGTTTTGCTGTGATTCGGAAATGGGGGCAGAATGGTCGCAATTCCGCCCGCGACTTGGGATGCCAATATGTGAATGGAGCCTTAGATCTACCTTCTACTACGTAGGCAAGGGCCTGCCTGATTGCATACAAATAGGAAGTGTTTAGGTTTGTCCTCATATTATACGGTTTTGGTAAATCTAAGGCCCCTTTCACATGAATGATCCGATTCGATTGGCCTGTCAGTTTTTCAGGTAGACCTGATTGGATGCTCCATGCACCCCTATGGGGCAGCGGATGTCAGTGGAGACATGTCCGCTGACACCAGCTACCATCCGATCCAATCCTGTCCGTGAAATCCAGGTGGATGGAAACATTATTTTCCATCCGTCTGGCCGGATCGGATGGGATCAGATGAGAACAGACAAGCGGTCCGTTCTCATCCGATTCCCCCATAGAGGACAATGGGGATCTGACAGCTCCGTCTCCGCACACAGAGCGCGGAGGTGGAGCTGTCATCCGCCTGCTCAGCGGGGATCAGCGGATCAATCCCCCACTGAGAAAAACGGAGTCCGTGTGAAAGGACCCTACAGGAAAATTGTACATGGAATTTGTATAATGGATGGGGAGGAAGAGGCAATCTTCTCCAGTACAGTGCCCCCCACTAAGGGGAAATAAAGACTGGCGTGTGACCCCCCGGTCTGGTTCTCCAGTAGAGGTCCCAGTATACCAAGGAGGAGCTCAGATGGGTTCTGGGGACTCTTCTCTTCTGCTTGGTATAGTAATGGGAGTAGGCACAATGTATCATTATTATTGTCATTATTGTATATTATTATTAAGGAAAAACAAAGTTCAGTTTATAAACAATGTCAGAAAATCAGGAATCACCAACAACAAATACATCCACATCATAGATTGGGTACATGCAAAGAATGCATTCTATAACATCCAGGGGGAGGGGGGGGGGCTTCTGTAAAATAGGAAATTACTGGGGGACATACTGTAGCTGCCCCATGACTTGCTGTAAGTTTTTTTCGGTCAGAGCGCTGACCGGGAGCTGGTTGGCTCGTCCGACAAGAGCCAGCCGAGGGGGGGGGGGGGGGGGGGGTCGGTGTTGGGACTGTAAATCAAACTGAAATGCACTGCCTCCTCAACAACCCCGGTGGGGGGGGGGGGGGGGATTTTGCTGCCCCTAAAAGAATACCAGCACAGGGTGTAGAGGGCAATCATACCGCCCCAGTGAGGTGGTGAATGGGGACGGGACGGGGGGGGGGGGGGGGGGATTGCACAGCCTCTACAACAACCCCAGTAGAAAGAAGGGGGAGGGGATTTTGCTGCCACCACAACTACCCCATTGGGGCATTGGGGTGGAGGTGTCAATTTTACTGCCCCCTACAACTACCCCAGTGAAGGCAAAGATGGCACTGCCCCTTTAATAACCCAGTGGGTGGGGGGAAAGGGGGAAATTGCACTACTCCTACCCCAGTGGAAATGGAAATTACACTTCCTCATACCTAAACCAGTGGGTAGGGGGAAGGTACACTACTCCTACAACTGCCTCCGTTGTAGGGGGGTTACTTCCCCCACAGCTACCCCAGCAGGATAAAGGGAGCCCTACAACTACCCCAGTGCAAGGGGACATTGCACCTCCCCATAATTAAACCTATGGACTGGGGGGGGGGGGGGAGATTGCACTACTCCTACAACTACCCCAGGGCAAGGGGACATCGCACTTCCCCACAACTAAACCAATGGACTGGGTACACCGCCCATGTATTAATACATTTGGGGTGCACACCCTGATCAAAGAGGCTGTGTACACCTATGGGTAGGGGGCAGATTGCACTGCTTCTACAACTACCCCAGTGGAAGCGGGGATTGCACAGCCCCATTAATAACCCAGTGGGTGGGGGAGAGGGGGTAGGCTGTCCTCTACCCTACTGACACCGTCCTCTGCCCCACTGACACCGTCCTCTGCCCCACTGACACCGTCCTCTGCCCCACTGACACCGTCCTCTGCCCCACTGACACCGTCCTCTGCCCCACTGACACCCTCCACTGACACACTCCTCTGCCCCACTGACACCCTCCACTGCCCCACTGACACCCTCCTCTGCCCCACTGACACCCTCCTCTGCCCCACTGACACCCTCCTCTGCCCCACTGACACCCTCCTCTGCCCCACTGACACCCTCCACTGCCCCACTGACACCCTCCACTGCCCCACTGACACCCTCCACTGCCCCACTGACACCCTCCACTGCCCCACTGACACCCTCCTCTGCCCCACTGACACCCTCCACTGCCCCACTGACACCCTCCACTGCCCCACTGACACCCTCCACTGCCCCACTGACACCCTCCTCTGCCCCACTGACACCCTCCACTGCCCCACTGACACCCTCCACTGCCCCACTGACACCCTCCACTGCCCCACTGAAACCCTCCACTGCCCCACTGACACCCTCCACTGCCCCACTGACACCCTCCACTGCCCCACTGACACCCTCCACTGCCCCACTGACACACTCCTCTGCCCCACTGACACACTCCTCTGCCCCACTGACACCCTCCTCTGCCCCACTGACACCCTCCTCTGCCCCACTGACACCCTCCTCTGCCCCACTGACACCCTCCACTGCCCCACTGACACCCTCCACTGCCCCACTAATGCCCTCTACTGCCCCACTGACACCGCCCATTTTAAAAAAAATTTGGGGTGCACACCCTAATGCAATAAGCTGTGCACACCTATGGTGGTGGGGGGCGGTGGTGGGGGGGGGGGTATGGGCAGATTGCACTACTCCTATGACTACCCCAGTGGAAGCGGAGATTGCACAGCCCATTAATAATGTGGTGGGGGGATTGCACAACTCCTTAACTACCCCAATGGGGTTGAAAGATTTAGTTGTCCAGACCCACTGACAATTGTCTGGAGGGTTGAGCAGCCCTTGATGCCTTTTGTTATATACCCCCCCCCCCCATGCCCTGTATGGTGACTTACCGTCTGTGGGGGGGTCCCGATCATCATCTCCAGGTAGTACCCCCTGCCAGAGTCCCCCTCCAGGTTGTTGACCATAGTCATGAAGTTGATCCTCCCGCTGGGGTCGGAGGCCAGGGCCAGCCCCATGATATCCTTGGCAGTGGTGGTGGACACAGGCTGGGGCTGGCTGACCAATGCAGGGGAGATCCGGAGAGGGAAGGAGAATTTGGTCCGGGCCCCTCCCAGCACTGCCAGCAGCAGGGTGAGGGTGTGCAGAGCCCCCCTCATTGTCCACTGTCCGCTATACACTCCGCATGACTGCCCGGCACACAGCGCCCGGAGATCGCCTCTGTACCCCCCTCCTGGGGATAGAACAACGGATATGGCGGGGAGGAGTCTGCAACAAACTTCTACAACTTGTCACAAAGTTACCAACTCCTAGGAGCAACTCAGAGAGGTGTGTGTGCGCCCTCTCATGGAGGATTATGTGTACTGCAGGGCGCTGCATAGCGCAGCTTCATAACACCGCATAGCACCGCATAGCAAATCTTTTCATGCTTTGCACGTAAAAGCATTTTTTTTTTGGGCAAGAAAATTACTTTAAACCCCACAAACAATTCTTTATTTACTTAAAGTGAATGCCCTAGAGAATAAAATAGTGGCAGTTACAATTTTTTAAGTATTTTAACAACTGTTTATTAAACACATTTTTTTAGGGAAAAATGCAATACAAAATGAGTGCAACAAACACAATATTTTTTTTAGAAAAAATATCCACTTGACCTCTAGAAGATTTACGCCCCCCCCATGACCAGGCCATATTTTGCGATACGACACTGCGTTACTTTAACCACTTAAGCCCCGGAAGATTTTACCCCCTTCCTGACCAGAGCCTATTTTGTGATTCGGCACTGCGTGACTTTAACTGACAATTGCGCGGTCGTGCGACGCTGTACCTAAACAAATTTGATGTCCTTTTTTTCCCACAAACAGAGCTTTCTTTTGGTGGTATTTGATCACCTGTGCGATTTTTTGATCATGCCCTATAAACAAAAAAAGAGCGTCAATTTTGCAAAAATAACAATATTTTTCACATTTTTTCATATGAAATTCCCCAAAAAAATGTAAAAATCTAAATTTTTTAACATTTTCGGCCAATTTGTTTCATGCTACATATGTTTGGTAAAAAAAAATTCACAAAAAGCGTATTTTGATTGGTTTGCGCAAAAGTTATTGCGTTTATTAACAAAGGGAAAGATTTTTGTCATTTTTGGTGTTTTTTTTTTTTTAACGAGTAATGGCGGCGATCTGCAATTTCTTTTTGCGGGACTGCGACATTGCGGCGGACAGATCGGACCCTTGACTGACATTTTTGGGGTTACCAGTGACATTACTGCAGTAATCAGTGCTATTCATATGCACTGTTACTGTAAAAATGACACTGGCAGGGAAGGGGTTAACTGTATTGGAGAGGGAGGGGTTAAGTGTGTCCTAGGGGCGTGTTTCTAACTGTGATTGGACATGGCTACTGGTGTAAGAACAGAGATCAACGGTCCTACATAGTAGAACCGTCTGATCTCCATTTTTACACAGGGGAGAATATTGGCTATTGGCTCACAAGCCGGTGACAGGCTAGTGACGTACCGGTACGTCACTTTGCCTGGCCAGGGCTGACCGCCGCAGTATATGTACTTGCGGTGGTCGCAAAGTGGTTAACTGACAATTATGCGGTCATGCAACACTGTAATTGATGTAATCCCCCCACCCACAAATAGAGCTTTCTTTTGCTGATATTTTATCACCACTGGGATTTTTTTTTTTTTTTACGCTATAAACAAAAAACTACCAACAATTTTGAGAATTTT
Organism: Pelophylax lessonae; assembly: GCF_965119305.1. Lineage (NCBI taxonomy): Eukaryota > Metazoa > Chordata > Amphibia > Anura > Ranidae > Pelophylax > Pelophylax lessonae. The sequence goes on along the minus strand of NC_138769.1, from coordinate 49,938,533 downwards.
TTTTTTTTTTTTTACTTTCTGCTCTATAACATATAACATCCAATAAAAACATTTTAGAAATCGAATTTCTTCATAAATTTAGGCCAATATTTATTATACAACATATTTATGGTTTCAATAAGCATATAATGATTGGTTTGCACAAAAGTTTTGGCATCTAAGTATGGGATATATACTGGAATTACTATTTTTTTTATACCAGTAATAACATCGATCAGTTATTTATTGCGTCAGACAATCGGACACTAACTGACACTTTGTGGGTACCAGCAGGGCCGGGACAAGGGGTGGGTAGGAGGGACACTGTGGTTTTATGTGAGGTAGGGGGGCACCATAAGCAGATTGGGGGAGAAAATTTGTGTTGGGAGGGGGAATCTGGTGGGTGGTAGGTGGTAAAAATTGTTCTAGGTGGGGAAATTTGGGAAGGTGTGCTAGGAGAGTGGATTTGGGGGGATTTGTGTTGGAGGGGGGGATAGGTGAAGAGGATTTGTGCTAGGAAAGGGGGGGGGGGTTGTGCTAGAACAGGTAATATGGTAGGGAGGGAGGATTTGTGCTAAGATCGGAAATTTTTATTTTTGGAGGGGGGGGGGGGGGTTTAAGCTAGTAGGGATGATTGGGGTGTATTTGTGCTAGGCGGGGAGGATTTGGAATGGGGGAGAGGATTTGTGCTCAGAGGGGAAATTTGAGGGGTAGAGGATTTGTGCTAGGAGGGGGAAGTATTTATTTATTTATTTTTTTGGGGGGGGGGGGGGTTGTGCTAAGGGCATATGGGGAGAGAGAGGATTTAAGCTGGGGGTGTGGGGGCAAAGATTTGTGCCAGGAGAGGGGATTTCAACAGGGGTATGGATTTATTCTGGGAGGAAGGGGGATTTATGCTTAGGGGGAGCATGCAAATTAGTGCTCGATTTTTTTTGGGGGGAGGGATTTTTCCTGACACATAATCATACATCTTGGGTGGGGGAGGGGAGCAGTATGGCACGTTTGCCCTGGGCTCTAGATGAGCTTGTCCAGGCACTGGGAACCAGTGACACTAACACAGTGATCAGTGCTAAAAATATGACACTGACTGGCAAGAGGTTAAACATCTAGGGCAATCAAAGGGTTAAATATGTGCATAACCAGTGTTTTTGTGTACAAAACTAAATGTGGAAAAAGTGAAGCACTGTGAATACTTTCCGGATGCACTGTAGTTAAAGCCTATGGACAATATACAGTACAAGAGAACATCAGAGACTACAGACGTGAAACACAGGAGATGGCCAAAGACTGCAAACATGATACAAGACATGGTCAGAGACTGTGAGTATGATACAAGACATGGTCAGAGACTGTGAGTATGATACAAGACATGGTCAGAGACTGTGAGTATGATACAAGTGATGGTCAGAGACTGTGAATATGATACAAGACATGGTCAGAGACTGTGAGTTTGATACAAGACATGGTCAAAAACTGTGAGTATGATACAAGTGATGGTCAGAGACTGTGAGTATGATACAAGACATGGTCAGAGACTGTGAGTATGATACAAGTGATGGTCAGAGACTGTGAGTATGATACAAGTGATGGTCAGAGACTGTGAGTATGATACAAGTGATGGTCAGAGACTGTGAGTATGATACAAGTGATGGTCAGAGACTGTGAGTATGATACAAGTGATAGTCAGAGACTGTGAGTATGATACAAGTGATGGTCAGAGACTGTGAGTATGATACAAGACATGGTCAGAGACTGTGAGTATGATACAAGACATGGTCAGAGACTATGAGTATGATACAAGACATGGTCAGAGACTGTGAGTATGATACAAGTGATGGTCAGAGACTGTGAGTATGATACAAGTGATGGTCAGAGACTGTGAGTATGATACAAGTGATGGTCAGAGACTGTGAGTATGATACAAGTGATGGTCAGAGACTGTGAGTATGATACAAGTGATGGTCAGAGACTGTGAGTATGATACAAGTGATGGTCAGAGACTGCAGAAGTTATAGCATCTACAAACTATGGGATACATTTTTGGACTTTTTTTTTTTCTTTATTGTTTTTACTGGTAATGGCGGCGATCAGCGATCTTTAGTAGGACTGTGACATTGCGGCAAACAAATCTGACACTTTTTGGGGACCAGTGACAGCAATACATTGATCAGCGGTAAAAAAAAAATGCACTGTTACTGTATAAATTACACTGGCAGGGAAGGGGTTATCATCAGGGGCAATCAAAGGGTTAGGTGTGCTCCTAGGGAGTGCTTTCTAACTGTACTGGGAGTGGATGTACTAGAGGAAAAGAGAGAGCTTAGCTGAAACACAAGATCACTCTTTTCCTCCCTGACAGAACAGCCGTCTGCCTTGTTTACATACGTTCTGTCATTCTGCTGATTGCCTCCCGTTGTGTCCAATTACGGTGGGAGCAGCGCGCGCACGCGCCCCCGAAAACCTGCCGCAGTATATATGGGGCAGGCAGTCGAAAGTGGTTAGCGCAGGCTTACCACCTGGGGCAGACTGGCAACTTTCGGCCCAGGGGGCAAGTATACACCAGAAGCCAACGGTGCAGCGACTCGGCCCCCTCCCACTCTCCCTGTTCCCATTCTCCTCCTGACGCCTATTCCAGGCTGAAGCCCTGCTCCAGGTACTCTCTACTCACCAGCTGAATCCGGGTTCCCAACCTGGCCAGCAGGGGGCAGGTAGGGGGAGCTGGGACAGCTTGGTTGGGGCTGGCCAGGGGAGGAGAGTCTCCAGTGGGGCATGGAACCGGCCTCTGCTCAGACACAGTTTAGGGCCGGTTCACACTCTTGCGTGTGCGGCGATCGCATGTAATATCGGAGCGCACTGCTCCTTCATTACATGCGATCGAATGTGCGGTGTGAATTCAGCCATACACTTTGTATGGCTGAAATTCGCACTGTACCCGCACAAAGACGAACAGGACCCTTTTTTCCAGCCGCATCAGGATCGGATCGCACAGTGGCTCACACTTGTGCGATCCGATCCTGTGCGAACTGTCAGATCGCACTGCGATATGCGATCAAACTGGGGGTGTCGTTAACATTTAATTGACACCCCCTGCGTATCGCATATGGCAGTGTGAATTGCCAGATGTGCGTTTGCGATGCGGGAACAGGCTGCGAATTCGCAGCCTTCCCGCATCGCACAAGTGTGAACCGGGGCTTACACCACCCATGCTGGGGGGGAGTCTGCCCTCTGTCCTTGTCTTTATCCAGCACTCAGTAGGTCAGCAGTGGGGACTTTTTACTTCTCTTCACCAGGACTCCTTTAGGCATGTCTGTGGCAGAAGCAGTGCAGCCTTTTTACGGGGCATCAGAGCGGCCCAGGGGGCAATTGCCCCCCTGCCCCAGTCCTCCCCTGCTTACCACAAACCAACTGTTTTCTAGGTGCTCTGTTCACACCACACGTGCGGAGGTGCATGTTGCGCAAAATTGTAGCTTTGTCATTGTGTGACATTTCAGAAAAGTAAAAAGAAAATAAAAAAGTAAAGAGTGCCATGCGTTGTAGCAAGGCGTCACACATGCCCAGTGGAAGCACGCATGTTGCACGCCCGCTGGAGTGAATGGGCCCTCTACAGTTAAACTGGATTTTATCCTGGATACAACAGCTCCCTGGAGGAAATGTAGACTCAGCTAATGCAGCTTCATGTGTAACAAAGTCATCAATCAGGACGGCCGCCTGCCAGCTGATAATTGTCTATTCTATACTTTGTTACAACTTGAATGGAACATGATATTTGTATAGCCGGGGAAAAAAAGCGACTTCCTATCTCTGATCGATGGTGTTGACAGTTGACACGTCCACGATAGTCCCCTTTCACACGATCAGGCCGATCGGGTCAGCCTGTCTGTTTTTTCAGGCGCACCTGATCGGGCCACCCATTCTACCCTATGGGGAGACGGATGACAGCGGACACATGTGCTAACACCCATCTGTCATCCGATCCAACAAGATCCGTTGAAAATAGACGGATGGCGATACGTTGTCCAGTGGGACGGATCGGATGGGAATGAATAAAAACGTACATGCTGATCTCCCCATAGAGGAGAGCGGGACTCTGACAGCTCCGTCTCTGCACAGTGTGGAGACAGACCTGTCATCCACCTGCTTAGTGGGGATCAACGGACCGATCCACCGCTGAGCTAGCGGAGTCCGCTGAGCGGATCCGCCCTGTGAGAGATGGGCCTGAAGGGTAACTCCACTTTCATGGGGAAAAAAATAGCAAATAAAGAAAAAACAATATAGCGTATACAATTGTGACACAAATCATATTGTAATTGAATGTTAACAAAAATGACCTTTCCTTTTCTATCTGCAGCTGTTGTAATTTTTTGAAAATGCAATACAATATGGCCGCCTGGAGCTGTTCTGTACAGAATGTGTACTGACCACACCCCAGAAACATCATTTCCTGCTTGTGTGATTGGCTCACCAATTTTCCCAGAAGTCTGCTTAAGTTCACACCACATGCAGTCCAGTGCGTTTTTTTTCTGCATCAAAAACGCATGGAGAATAGGTTATATGGTTTTCAAAGACATAGTTCACACCAGTGTAGTCAACTCCAGTGTGTTCCAGTTCCAGAAAAAAAAAATAGAACATGCTGCATTTTTCTGGCACTGGGATGTACTGGAACACAGTAAAACGCATCAAAAATGAACAGGAACACACCTAAAAGCACCAAAAATGCACTGGAACACAGGTCCTTATTTAAAGTTAAGAAAATAGAGCAAAATGCACTTGACCGAATTGAAAACGCATCAAAAACACACATGCAGAAAGGCCAGTTCACACCATAGAAACGTAGTCCAGATGCATTCTGGATGCTTTTCTACATGTGCGTTTTTGATGCGTTCCAGTTCATTTTTGATGCAGTCCAGTGCATTTATTTCTCCTATTTTTTCTTAATCTTAAGACCCTATGCAGCCTTTTTTCTGCCTCCATTCAAAATCAATGGTTACTTAGGAGCTGTCTTTGATACGGCTTTCAGCCCATTGATTTGGATGAAAGTTGCATCACAAGTCGGATCAGGGCTTGCGCTCTGAGGATCTTGAGGGGGAACTCCACGCCAAAATGGGAAAGAAAAATGGCGTGGGGGTCCCCCCCAGGTTCCAAACCAGGCCCTTCGGGTCTGGTATGGATTTTGAGGGGAGCCCCACGCCAAAAAAAAAAAAAAAACGGCATGGGGCCCCCCCCAAAATCCATACCAGACCCTTATCCGAGCATGCAGCCCGGCAGGTCAGGTAAGGGGAGGGGACGGCCCCACCCCCCCTGGACCATACCAGGCCACACATCCTCAACATGGGGTGGTGGGTGCTTTGGGGCAGGGGGAGCTCTGCACCCCCACCCCAAAGCACCTTGCCCCCATGTTGATGAGGACAAGGGCCTCTTCCCGACAACCCTGGGCAGTGGTTGTGGGGGTCTGCGGGCAGGCGGCTTATCGGAATCTGGAAGGGGGCCCCCCAGATCCCGAACCCCCTCCCTATGTGAATGGGTATGGGGTACATTGTACCCCTACCCTTTCACCCCATAAAAGGCAGTGTATGTAAATAATGACAGGAGACATTTTGAGAAGTTTATTAAAAATCTTCATCCGGTCTTCTCCGCTCTGGTCTTCTCCTCTCCGCTCTTCTTCCTCCGCTCTTCTCCCCTCCGCTCTTCTCCCCTCCGCTCTTCTCCCCTCTGGTCTTCTTCTTCCTCCAGTCCTCCTCCAACGATGTCTCCGGTGATTATGCCGACTCCGGTCTATGCAGCTTGTTATATAGCCATTAGGGTCGTGGCCTCCCGGTGACATCATCCGGAGACCCTGCCCCCTTAAGATTTCTTCAGAATAACAAAAAGTAGGAATCTGCAACAAAGTTTGTTATAATCCTTGTAATGTACAGAGATCACCCGGAGGGGAATGCTTTTTTCTCAACAAAAGGGGGTTACGCTTTAAGCTAGCCCTATACAGCTAGAAATCCAATCCATGGGTGGCCCTGTCTTCCCAACAAAGGCTGATTTAAAGTGTTTGTTACCCTAAAAAAAAAAAAAAAAAAGTGGATCCTGTTCCCTTAAAGCATGTTATACAGTACAGTGCTTGTGCTGTGTAATGTGGCCCCCTGTATCACCTGAAATATCTGGCTGATCCTGCCTGGCTATATCCTCCCCTCTGTAAACTGACCACGGTGTATCATGGCTGCTGAGCCCTGACAGTTTATGTGCCGCCGTCATGCGCAGCTCTCCTGTCCTCCTCTCCCCCCCACCCTCCCTGCCTGTCGGCTCCGCCCCCTCCACTTATGCTGCCGAAATAACGTTTCATAAAATATATAATCCTCCTTGTCTCCTATCGATAGATTCTCCTGTGTCTGTGTTTTATTGAAAAAATTTAGTATATACCTCATTTCAGAGCGCCGATCGGCGCTCACTTGAACGGCCGGCTCTCTCCTTCTCCCCTTCCGACTGACATCAGCGGGTGAGTCTCGGCCCCTCCCGCTGCATCTGTCAGATGCAGGGAAGAGAGAGCCGGCCAGTCACGTGAGCGCTGATTGGAAATTAGGTATATACTGCATTTTTTCAATAAAACACAGACACAGGAGCACCTATCGATAAGAGACAAGGAGGATTATATAAAGTTCTTACAGTGGGTTAACAACCACTTTAACGGTTCATTCACACCAGGAGGTGTTTTCGAGCATTTCCGAGTGTTGCATTTAGGGGAAGGCCATTCATTTCAATGGGCTGCCTTATGTGCGCAAAACAAACAAAAAAGGGGCCAGCATGATTTTTAAAATTGCGTCTCATCAAAACATATGGTACTGCGGTCCCATGCTTTTTTGTGTGTGCAAAGTTGCATGCATTTGCTAGATGCATGGGGGTTCTATTGAGAGTGAATGGCACCCGCTCGTATCTGCAAAAGGCATCAGGCTAACAAAGGTGGTGGTGCTGGAGTGGGGTGGGTCTAAAGCTAAAGGGGCCCAAAGATTCTCTTCAATGGCTTTGTGACTGGGGAAAATTTACAAGTTTTTACACGCGTTCAAAATTCAGCATTTTTTGAACCCCTCAACCAGTGATCTCGCTCCAAACTGTGGCCCAGGGGCCAGATGAGGCCCTTTGCTTGCTTTTAACCGTCCCTTGGGGCACTATTTCCTCCACTGATACCAACAAAGGTGCATAATTCCCCTTACAGAAACCAATGAAGAGTCACAATTCCTCCCAATGACACCAAATATGGGGCAAAATTTCTCAGAATGACATAACAATGGGGCCTAATGACTACAATGTGACACAACTCCTCCCACTGACACCAACAATGGGGCCCGATGACAGTAACAATGGGACACAACTCCTCCCAATGACACCAACAATGGGGCCCAATGACAGCAATAATGAGACACAACTCCTCCCAATGACACCAACAATGGGGCTCAATGACAGAAATAATGGGACACAACTCCTCCCAATGACACCAACATTGGGACCCAATGACACCAACGGGGCCTGATGACAGTAACAATGGGACACAACTCCTCCCAATGACACCAACAATGGGGCCCAATGACAGCAATAATGAGACACAACTCCTCCCAATGACACCAACAATGGGGCTCAATGACAGAAATAATGGGACACAACTCCTCCCAATGACACCAACATTGGGACCCAATGACACCAACGGGGCCTGATGACAGTAACAATGGGACACAACTCCTCCCAATGACACCAACAATGGGGCCCAATGACAGCAATAATGGGACACAACTCCTCCCAATGACACCAACAATGGGGCTCAATGACAGAAATAATGGGACACAACTCCTCCCAATGACACCAACAATGGGACCCAATGACAGCAACAATGGGGCCCAATGACAGAAATAATGGGACACTACTCCTCCCAATGACACCAACGATGGGGCCCAATGACAGCAATAATGGGACACAACTCCTCCCAATGACACCAACAATGGGGCCCAATGACGGAAATAATGGGACACAACTCCTCCCAATGACACCAACAATGAGGCCCAATGACACCAACAATGGGGCCCGATGACAGTAACAGTGGGACACAACTCCTCCCAATGACAACAACAATGGGGCCCAATGACAGCAATGATGAGACACAACTCCTCCCAATGACACCAACAATGGGGCTCAATGACAGAAATAATGGGACACAACTCCTCCCAAGGACACCAACAATGGGACCCAATGACTCCAACAATGGGGCCCAATGACAGCAATAATGGGACAATACTCCTCCCAATGACACCAACAATGGGGTCCAATGACAGAAATAATGGGACACAACTCCTCCCAATGACACCAACATTGGGACCCAATGACACCAACGGGGCCTGATGACAGTAACAATGGGACACAACTCCTCCCAATGACACCAACAATGGGGCCCAATGACAGCAATAATGAGACACAACTCCTCCCAATGACACCAACAATGGGGCTCAATGACAGAAATAATGGGACACAACTCCTCCCAATGACACCAACATTGGGACCCAATGACACCAACGGGGCCTGATGACAGTAACAATGGGACACAACTCCTCCCAATGACACCAACAATGGGGCCCAATGACAGCAATAATGGGACACAACTCCTCCCAATGACACCAACAATGGGGCTCAATGACAGAAATAATGGGACACAACTCCTCCCAATGACACCAACAATGGGACCCAATGACAGCAACAATGGGGCCCAATGACAGAAATAATGGGACACTACTCCTCCCAATGACACCAACGATGGGGCCCAATGACAGCAATAATGGGACACAACTCCTCCCAATGACACCAACAATGGGGCCCAATGACGGAAATAATGGGACACAACTCCTCCCAATGACACCAACAATGAGGCCCAATGACACCAACAATGGGGCCCGATGACAGTAACAGTGGGACACAACTCCTCCCAATGACAACAACAATGGGGCCCAATGACAGCAATGATGAGACACAACTCCTCCCAATGACACCAACAATGGGGCTCAATGACAGAAATAATGGGACACAACTCCTCCCAAGGACACCAACAATGGGACCCAATGACTCCAACAATGGGGCCCAATGACAGCAATAATGGGACAATACTCCTCCCAATGACACCAACAATGGGGTCCAATGACAGCAATAATGGGATACATAATAAACAGGCAAAAAATTTTTTTTTTTTTTTTTATGTGGTGTCCCAATAATGGGATACAACCAGGGCCGGCGCTTCCACTAGGCAAACTAGGCAGCCGCCTAGGGTGCATTGCCACCAAGTGGCGCAGCCACGAGTCAGCACTCACTCTCCGTCATGAATGATCCTTGTGAGCTGAGGAAAGGGGCGGCAGTGGGGGAGGAAGAAGGGGCAGAGGAAGATGCCAGGTGTCTGGGGCAGTGGCAGAACTACCAGGCCCTGGCTTTCCACCATTGTTGGGGGAGCCCCAAGGGGCAGGAAAGGAGCCCACCGGAGTGCTAGCTGCATAATGATCCTCTTTGTCTGGAGCTGAGTGGCCTAATCCCTGGGCGGGAAGTGACTCTCTAATCTGAGCTGGTGGGCAGCCGTTCATTTCCCTGGGTCGGTATTAAGCAGGGAGTGGAGGAGATCTGAACCTGAACCGGAGCTCGGCACTGGAGGGCGGCACCTTTACTGGAGCAGAAGCGACGAGGCAACGGAATGGTCTGAGGATGTTGGTGATGAAGGAGGTGCAGAGCTCTCTGACTGCTGCTTCTCCCTCAACCAGGAGCCGGTTGGAGCTGTGGTGAGCACTGTGGTCCAGGAGAGGAGCGTCCTGGGAGAAGGAATAAGCAGGATCATGGTGAAGGAGGGCAGAGTGCGGGCCACTCTCTTCATACTGCTCAGTAAGTGTCCCCAGAACAGGGAATCAGGGTCCCTGGGTGTGACATGGAGTATCCCTGGTGTGAAAGAGAATTGCGGTCACCAGGTATTCCATGGGAAATCGGAGTCACCAGATGTGACATGGGGGAGAGGGGTCACAAGTGTAACATGGGTTTGGGGTCACCAGGTGTGCCATGAGGAATTGGGATCCCTGGGTGTGCCATTGGGGATTGAGGTCCCCAGGTGTGACATGGAGGAACATCAGGGTCCCCAGGTGTGACATGGAGGAACATCAGGGTCCCCAGGTGTGACATGGAGGAACATCAGGGTCTCTGGGTATGACATGGAGGAACATCAGGGACCCCTGATGTGACATAGAGGAACATTGGGATCACTGGGTATGACAACATTACATGGAGAAACCATCAGATCAGGGTCACTGGATATGACATAGAGCAGTGTTTAACCCCTTCCCTTTTTATTTATTTTTTTGTTGGGGGGGGGGCGCAAGTAGCTGATCTTGCCTAGGGCATAAAACAGTCTAGCACTGGCCCTGGATACAACTCCTCCCAATGACACCAACAATGGGGCCCAATGACAGCAATAATGGGATACAGCTCCTCCCATTGACACCAAAGATGGGGCAATGTTTTCTACCATTGATGTAGGTTCCTTTACTACTCCCAATGGCTACAGTCCGGCCACTCTAAAGTCTAAAGGACAGTAAACTGGCCCCTTTTATAGAAAGTTTGGAGATCCCTGCCCTACACATTACATTTTTTCAGAAAGAAAAGGCCTTGGATAATAAAATGGTGGCAGTTGCAATTTTGTATGTCGCATGATATTTGCACAGATATTTATCAAATTCGAAAAAAAAAAAATATACTAAAATTTATTTTAATGCACGTGATGGGGAAAAAGGAACAGCCATTTTATTTATCAAATAAATCATGGATTTATGATTTAGCAGTTATATTGGATGTATATGTTGTGAGAAGTCATATTGTATAATAGCTGTTCAAAAGCCATTTACACCTCCAGCTGTTAGATTGCTATCTCGACCTTTGAAGACCTGTTTAGCCAACAAGCCTTGGAAGTGACATGTCTATGGTAATGACCATCCGCATATCAAAGCATGTCACCAAAGACACAAATGGGACTTCAGAAGAATTCAGTTAGCTAGGTGCCACCCACTTCAGAATGTATAAATTGTAATACAAGTCCTTAGGAAGACAGAGCAATGTTTATCAATCCATCAGAATGTAATGTAACTGAATTGCTCTCCAAACATGTTTACCTACATGTTTGTCTAATAAATATCATTTTCAATCTGGCTTCAACAATCAAAATGTTACTGAAACCCATGAGTTCTGGGGTTTCCCCTACACACGCAAACACAAAATAATACCCAATTTTATTTTTATGGGTAAAATATATAAGATGATGTTGCATTAAGTAAATAGATACCAAACATGTCAAGACTCAAAACTGTATGCTCTTGTGAAATGGTGAAAAACAACGGTCCCCACTACTGTGGACAGCAGCTGCCTGTACAAAAAATGGCTTTTGACTGACTTTGGAATTGTGCATGCGCAGTCCTAAAGCCAGCCGGACTCAGGCAGGCTCGGACGGGCACATGGCGATGTCATACTGCAGCTTGGTGCCTTTTATGAATTACACCGCAGGATTGGAAGGGAAACCAGGACTCTGGAGAGCGAGACAGGCACTGCGGCTTCACTGTAAAGCAATCCACACTTGGATCACTTTTCAGAGGTGTTTGACAGATGGTGCATATGCTATATGATGCTTGTCTGATTTAACCCTATATTTTCTGTACTACTGTGCCGCAATCGCTTGCATTGCTGAGATGCAGCCCCAAAGAACCGCTTTAGTCGTATTTGCCGGCGGCATCGCCTGCTAAAATGCTGGTTACGTTTTGTTGTAGCCATGAAGCACACAGAAAAGGTGCATTTTGCCCTGTGTTTTGGAAGCGTGCTGCAAACTTGCATCGTGCTTGCAGCGCCATTAATTGTTAATAGCACCCCAAGCGCGGGTAGCTGACTCGGCAAGCGCACTACAAACACGCCAAAACTGCGCAGTGAACAAAAGGTTCTGGAGCTTCTTTGGGGTGTTTGTCGTTTGTAGGGCAGCCCATTCAGCAGAAACGCTGAAAAAACACACAAATAGAAATGCTTTGCTCAGGTGTGAATCCAGCCTGGGTGTTCAGGCGAGCAGGTATGGGTTGGTAAAGCTGTGACTCAACTGCCTGGTTTTACTGCCTCCCGGCCCAAAGCTTAAAAGCGATTGGGTGGCTCTACAGACTCCTGGTTCGCCTTTACTTAACAGCCAATCACTGACTGCAGCCATCAGCTTGTTTTAACCACTTGAAGACCAGGCTTTTTTGTTCACATGTAACAATCAGTTTCATTATTTGCTAGAAAACTATTTAGAACCCCCAAACCAGGGCCGGGACAAGGGGTGGGCAGGAGGGTTGACTGCCATAGGCGCAATGGGTTATTGCAGGGATGGGGGCGCCCTGACCCTATCCCTAAGGTAAGGAGGGGGCACAGTCTGGCATATTTGCCCTGGGCGCTGGATGACCTTGTCCCGGCACTGCCCCAAACATTATATATTTTTCTTAAAGCAGAGGCTCTAGAGCAGGGGTGTCAAACTTGATTTAATTGCGGGCCACATAGGGTTGCTACCTGTCTGTGATTTACCTGGACAGTCCGAGTTTTGAATCATGTGTCCGGGTTTCAGTCCACCTGAAACCCGGACACATTACTCAGGCAGAAATGTGGCTCAGAACAGGGCTTGACAGGAGGATGAGGGGGCCCAATGTGCACCACATTACTTTTCTCTTTGGAGTGCCCAAAGGTGTCCCAGGTCTGTTACATACATATAGTGTATTCTCAGGGCTGCCTGCGTCCAAGAATGAAATGCTGCCTCCCCCCACCCCCCCCCCAAAAAAAAATCACGCCCATCAAAAGACCTCCACATCCATTATTTTATATCATGATAATGAAAACTAAAATGTGATTTATCAGGAAGTCAGATTTACATGCAACAGCACCTTGTCTACATGCAAAATTATATGACATACCATTATGTTCAATTCTAAGGGACGGGCTAGGGCAGTATAGGAGCAGGCTAGGGCAGTCTAGGGGTGGGCTAGGGTAGTATATAGACAGGCTAGGGTAGTATATAGACAGGTTAGGGTAGTATATAGACAGGCTAGGGTAGTATATAGACAGGCTAGGGTAGTATATAGACAGGCTAGGGCATACTTGCCAACTGTCCCTTTTTTCCAGGGACAGTCCCTGCAAATAGGAACCTGTCCCAGGTAATTTATATTGTCCCTGGAAGCGCCTGTTCATCGGGCTGCCCATAAATGTTACGCAGAAGTAGTGCAGCTGAATGGGAGACTTATTCCAACTCTGCTACTGTGGCCTTAAGTTTGAAATTCCCTTTTTAATTTCCTGTAATTCTCTCTTTATTGAGTAGACCCTATAATCTGATAAATAGGCGAGATTAATTATGCAGAGTGGGCGGAGCTTCATGGAAGTGGGCGTGGTAATTGATAGCTGTGCTGCAAAGTGTCCCTGGAAATTTTTTTTAAATGTTGGCAACTATGCTAGGGTAGTATATAGACAGGGTAGGGCAGTCTAGGGGCAAGCTAGGGCAGTCTAGGGGCAGGCTAGGGTAGTATATAGACAGGCTAGGGTAGTATATAGACAGGCTAGGGTAGTATGGGAGCAGGCTAGGGTAGTATATAGACAGGCTAGGGCAGTCTAGGGGCAGGCTAGGGTAGTATATAGACAGGCTAGGGTAGTATATAGACAGGCTAGGGTAGTATATAGACAGGCTAGGGTAGTATAGGAGCAGGCTAGGGTAGTATATAGACAGGCTAGGGTAGTATATAGACAGGCTAGGGCAGTCTAGGGGCAGGCTAGGGTAGTATATAGACAGGCTAGGGTAGTATATAGACAGGCTAGGGTAGTATATAGTCAGGCTAGGATAGTATATAGACAGGCTAGGGTAGTATATAGACAGGCTAGGATAGTATATAGACAGGCTAGGGTAGTATAGGAGCAGGCTAGGGTAGTATATAGACAGGCTAGGGTAGTATATAGACAGTCTAGGGCAGTCTAGGGGCAGGCTAGGGCAGTCTAGGGGCAGGCTAGGGTAGTATATAGACAGGCTAGGGTAGTATATAGACAGGCTAAGGTAGTATATAGACAGGCTAGGGTAGTATATAGACAGGCTAGGGTAGTATATAGACAGGCTAGGGTAGTATATAGACAGGCTAGGGCAGTCTAGGGGCAAGCTAGGGCAGTCTAGGGGCAGGCTAGGGTAGTATATAGACAGGCTAGGGTAGTATATAGACAGGCTAGGGTAGTATGGGAGCAGGCTAGGGTAGTATATAGACAGGCTAGGGCAGTCTAGGGGCAGGCTAGGGTAGTATATAGACAGGCTAGGGTAGTATATAGACAGGCTAGGGTAGTATATAGACAGGCTAGGGTAGTATAGGAGCAGGCTAGGGTAGTATATAGACAGGCTAGGGTAGTATATAGACAGGCTAGGGCAGTCTAGGGGCAGGCTAGGGTAGTATATAGACAGGCTAGGGTAGTATATAGACAGGCTAGGGTAGTATATAGTCAGGCTAGGATAGTATATAGACAGGCTAGGGTAGTATATAGACAGGCTAGGATAGTATATAGACAGGCTAGGGTAGTATAGGAGCAGGCTAGGGTAGTATATAGACAGGCTAGGGTAGTATATAGACAGGCTAAGGTAGTATATAGACAGGCTAGGGTAGTATATAGACAGGCTAGGGTAGTATATAGACAGGCTAGGGTAGTATAGGAGCAGGCTAGGGTAGTATATAGACAGGCTAGGGTAGTATATAGACAGGCTAGGGTAGTATATTGACAGGCTAGAGTAATATAGGAGAAGGCTAGGGTAGTATATAGACAGGCTAGGGTAGCATACAGGCCAGGGTATTATATAGATAGGCTAAGGTAGTATATAGACAGGCCAGGGTAGTGTAGGGGCAGGCTAGGGCAGTATAGGGGTGGGCTAGGGCAGTATAGGGGTGGGCTAGGGTAGTATAGGGGCAGGCAGAGTGGCCTGGGTGGCAGTTGTCATAGTGACACACAAAACTGCTGGGCGTCAATTTGCTGGGTAAATAGAAGAGAAGGAGAGGCGGCCGTGGTTCAATTTGCCGCTCCTCTCAAAGTTCCTCCTGGGTTCAATGGACCCAGCGGGATCCATGTTAGGGCCGGCCCTGTGTATTCTAAAACAAAAAAAGATGTACTGTGCGCTGCTGAAGTGTTCGGGTTTGGCTTGAAGACAATGTGGCAACCCTAGGGCCGCATCAGCATTATGGTTGCCCTCAAAGGGTCGGTTGTATCCTATCTGTAATACTAGATGTCCAGAGCCCCCCCCACTTAACATCAGATGTGAACCCCCCATCAGTAGTCAAGAATTCCCCACCCTCCCTTACATCACAGTGCACCCCTCTTACCTTGGGCTGCTGCCAGGCTAGGGGTGGAGCTGGGAAGAGAGCCGACTGCCGGCTCTAAACAACTTTTGCTGGGATGAAGCCTGCAGCTGCATATCATCCCGGGTATAACCACTTGAAAACTGGTGACGTACCAAATACCGCCTCAAGTTTAGGATGTTTTAAAATGGCCTAAGCATATAAGGTGATTAACATGAAGATATATTGTATTTTAGGTCTGACTTTAACCGCTTGCCGACCGCCCACAGTATATTTACTGCGGCAGTCAGACCCTCCTGGGCAAAGCGACGTAGTACTACGTCGCTCGCCCAGGAGCCTGCAGGGGGCGAGCGCGCGCTGCCGGGGGCGCGCTCCCGCCCCCACTCGTTCAGGGACATCCCCGCGCAAGTGACCGGCGGCTCCGATGTCCGCCGGTCACTCGCGATCTCCCAGTGGAGAGGGAGAAAGGCAGGCGGCTGATGTAAACAAAGCTGCCTGTCATTCTCCCTGGTGTAACTGCAGAGATCATACGGTCCTGCTATGTAGGATCGTATGTCTCTGTGTTTACATCACAAGCCACTTTACAGTTAGAATCACGCCTCTAGGGACACACTTAACCCCTTGATCACTAATAAAGTTAACCCCTTCCCTGCCAGTGTCATTTTTACAGTAACAGTGCATATGTATAGCACTGATTACTGTAGAAATGTCACTGGTAACCCCAAAAGTGTCAAAAATGTCAGTCAGAGGTCCGATCTATCCGCCGCAATGTCACAGCCCCGCAAAAAAAAAAAATCGCAGATCGCCGCCATTACTAGTTAAAAAAAACAAACAATAAAAATGACATAAATCTTTCCCTTAGTAAACGCGATAACTTTTGCGCAAACCAATCAAAATACACTTATTGCGATTTTTTTTTACCAAAAATATGTAGCAGAAAACAAATTGGCCTAAAATGTTAAATGATTTAGATTTTTACATTTTTTTTTGGGAGTTTCATATAAAAAATGTGAAAAATAATGTTATTTTTTTCACAATTGACACTCTTTTTTTGTTTATAGCGCAAAAAATAAAAATCGCACAGGTGATCAAATACCACCAAAAGAAAGTTCTGTTTGTGGGAAAAAAAGGACGTCAATTTCAATTGGGTACAGTGTCGCACAACTGCGCAATTGTCCGTTAAAATCACGCTGTGCCGAATCGCAAAATAGGCCCTGGTCTTTGAGCAGAAGAATCCTCCGGGGCTTAAGTGATTAAGTTCAGAATTTAAATGCAGAATATAAAAGTTATTTTATGACCTCCTAACTGATAAATTTGAAATAATTTTTCTGCTGTGAATTTCCTTTTTCAGTTGTTTTCGGAAAACAATGTCGGTTTTCTTGGACCTTCTGTTGGTGTCATGACAATTTTCCAGGCCGGCAGGATAGGAGGCTGGTGGCTGGTAAGAGTTGGCCGGATATTTTGCATAGTTTGATTGTTCCTCTCTTTGGAGGAGCTCCAGGACTGAACTGACCTCCAGAAACCAACACAACGCTCCTAATTATCTTCTCCTCCGCGCTGCGCCGCCGCGTTCTGCCATCTTCAAAGGGAAGCGTCTCCTTTCTTGTCTCCGTGTCCGCAGGAATATGGGCTTATCAAAGAAGACCTGACATCCATCATTCCCATCAAGCACCAGCCGGCTTGCATCCTCTTTACTTTGTAGAGTAGCCCATGTTATCCTGCCATTGAAATGATGATCACTTAAAGGGGAACTCCACCCTTCGGGCCCCATTTACACGGGCATATATAACCACTTCAATACTGGGCACCCCCTTCCTGCCCAGACCAATTTTCAGCACTGCTGCACTTTGAATGACAATTGCGCTGACATGCAACACTGTACTCATATAAAAATGTTATTTTTTTCACACAAATAGAGCTTTCTTTTGGTGATAATTTTCTAAATAAAAAAAAATAATTAAATGATAAAAAAACTGAACATTTTGAAGAAAACTGTTTCTGTTTTGCAAATAAATAATCTTTCTTCATACATTTAGGCCAAACTATATATTTCTACATTTCTTTGGGGAAAATACCCCAGATCAGTGTATATAATTTAGCCTGTAGGAAAGTTATAGAGTCAACAAACTATGGTATATACAGTGCCTTGCGAAAGTATTCGGCCCCCTTGAACTTTGCGACCTTTTGCCACATTTCAGGCTTCAAACATAAAGATATAAAACTGTAATTTTTGGTGAAGAATCAACAACAAGTGGGACACAATCACGAAGTGGAACAAACTTTATTGGATATTTCAAACTTTGTTAACAAATAAAAAACGGAAAAATTGGGCGTGCAAAATTATTCAGCCCCTTTACTTTCAGTGCAGCAAACTCTCTCCAGAAGTTCAGTGAGGATCTCTGAATGATCCAATGTTGACCGAAATGACTAATGATGATAAATAGAATCCACCTGTGTGTAATCAAGTCTCCGTATAAATGCACCTGCACTGTGATAGTCTCAGAGGTCCGTTTAAAGCACAGAGATCATCATGAAGAACAAGGAACACACCAGGCAGGTCCGAGATACTAGTAAATACATATTCGCCAGCACACCAAGGCTCTTATAAAAGCAGTCCAAAACTTTATTGAAGTTACGATCACATCAAAAATAGTGCAACGTTTCGGAGCCGCACAGGACCCCTTCGTCAGGCATGTGATGTCCCCCTTCGTCATCACATGCCTGACAAAGGGGTCCTGTGCGGCTTCGAAACGTTGCACTATTTTTGATGTGATCGTAACTTCAATAAAGTTTTGGACTGCTTTTGCAAGAGCCTTGGTGTGCTGGCGAATATGTATTTACTTATAACTAATCCAGTTGCCAACTGGTGATCGCTTCAGCACCCAACATACACGAGCCTACAAACCAGGAAGGTGTGCGATAGGAATATGAACTATAGGTCCGAGATACTGTTGTGGAGAAGTTTAAAGCCAGATTTGGATACAAAAAGATTTCCCAAGCTTTAAACATCCCAAGGAGCACTGTGCAAGCGATAATATTGAAATGGAAGGAGTATCAGACCACTGCAAATCTACGAAGACCTGGCCGTCCCTCTAAACTTTCAGCTCATACAAGGAGAAGACTGATCAGAGATGCAGCCAAGAGGCCCATGATCACTCTGGATGAACTGCAGAGATCTACAGCTGAGGTGGGAGACTCTGTCCATAGGACAACAATCAGTCGTATACTGCACAAATCTGGCCTTTATGGAAGAGTGGCAAGAAGAAAGACATTTCTTAAAGATATCCATAAAAAGTGTCGTTTAAAGTTTGCCACAAGCCACCTGGGAGACACACCAAACATGTGGAAGAAGGTGCTCTGGTCAGATGAAACCAAAATCAAACTTTTTGGCAACAATGCAAAACGTTATGTTTGGCGTAAAAGCATCACAGCTCATCACCCTGAACACACCATCCCCACTGTCAAACATGGTGGTGGCAGCATCAAGGTTTGGGCCTGCTTTTCTTCAGCAGGGACAGGGAAGATGGTTAAAATTGATGGGAAGATGGATGGAGCCAAATACAGGACCATTCTGAAAGAAAACCTGATGGAGTCTGCAAAAGACCTGAGACTGGGACGGAGATTTGTCTTCCAACAAGACAATGATCCAAAACATAAAGCAAAATCTACAATGGAATGGTTCACAAATAAACATATCCAGGTGTTAGAATGGCCAAGTCAAAGTCCAGACCTGAATCCAATCGAGAATCTGTGGAAAGAACTGAAAACTGCTGTTCACAAATGCTCTCCATTCAACCTCACTTAGCTTGAGTTGTTTTGCAAGGAGGAATGGGCAAAAATTTCAGTCACTTGATGTGCAAAACTGATGGAGACATACCCAAAGCGACTTACAGCTGTAATCGCAGCAAAAGGTGGCGCTACAAAGTATTAACTTAAGGGGGCTGAATAATTTTGCACGCCCAATTTTTCAGTTTTTTATTTGTTAAAAAAGTTTGAAATATCCAATAAATTTCGTTCCACTTCATGATTGTGTCCCACTTGTTGTTGATTCTTCACAAAAAATTTCAGTTTCATATCTTTATGTTTGAAGCCTGAAATGTGGCAAAAGGTCGAAAGTTCAAGGGGGCCGCATACTTTCGCAAGGCACTGTATCTGAAAATTGATCAGTCCTGATGTACCGATGGCCTATCATTTCTTGAGGCCCAAAAACACCAGGACAGTATAAAAATCCCCCAAATTACCCTTTTTTGGAATGTAGATGAAGCACCCTCTAGTGTGTGCTAGACGTTAGAGTAGGAAAAACATAGTTTATCTGAGGGCTAAGCATGAGCTATGGAATCTGAATCAGGGTTTACTTGTTTGGCTGTACTTCTCCTGTGGATCACAGGAGTGCAGTTCGTTCTGCACTCCTGTGACCCTTTTCAGCAGACAGCAGGCTGAAGTCCGCTGTCTAACGTCACAGAGCTCAGGAAAGATAGTGACAATGGAGTCGGGATCCGCCCACATGCCTGAACCCGGCACCAGCTCAGCCTCTCAGGGAGCCGCTGAGAGCCTGAGCCAGCAGCAGCTTCTGCCCCCTCCCAGCAGCCCAACGATCCAGTGACCGGGGGGTTTCAGAGCAGAGAGCTTCTGACTGCCAGGGAGCTGTGAGAACAGAGCAATATGCGGTGTTGGATCACTCGCTTCTCAGTGTTAGAGGCACTGGGGGACAGATGCAGCATCAGACCAATGCTGCAAACACCTCGGTAAGTATGATTGGGGAAAAAAAAGTCCATACTTCTCTTTAAGATTCAAGGCTGGGTGACTCATTCTGGCAGCTCTCTGAGCTGGTTGAAGAATCTTAGATGGTTGGAGAATCTTCTGGAATTAGAGGGTGGAGAATAGGAGGAGCTACCTTGAATTTTTATGGAGCCCTAGTCAAGCCTCAGAGGTAGGCTGTCAGGGGGCTGGAACCACTCCATAAATAGACATGGGCCACGCCAGCAGGGGTAGTCGGGCGAAAGATGGAGATACAGTACTAAGGAGGATGTCTGCCTTGGGTCAGGGCTCGGGTGCTGGAAGGATCCTGCCATAACACGAGAAAAAGTCTTTCCTGGAAGCACAGGAGAAAGAGAAAGGACAGAGTGAGTGGAGCAACACTGTGGGGACTAACAAAGGGGGGAGACTGCCACATGTAGCCAGTCTTCCCTAAAGACAGTGGTGTGTTTAAAGTGATTGTAAAGTCTAATTTATTAAAAAAAAATAACAAACATGGTATACTTCCTTGTCCTGTGTAAGGGTTTTGCACAGAATAGCCCTGATCCTCCTCTTCTCGGGTCCCCCCCTCTGCCCACCTGGCCCCTCCCTTCTGGTGAGTGTCCCAAGATAAGAAAAATGGCCGCACATCACTGGAGTTCCAAATGCATTCATTAAGATATCCCAGATGGCACAAAAAAAAACACCAACCAGTTCAGGTAGACGCATTTCACTCAGAGCAACTGTGCTTAATGTGAGTGTCCCCACAACAAGCAGCTTGCTATGGGTGCACCTGACATGAGCTGCAGCTCCATGTTTCCATTCAGACACGGAGCTGCGGCCCAGCCCCACCCCCTTTCTCTCCTCATGGGCTGACTGACTTTGATTGACAGCAGCAGGAGCCATTAGAGCTGCTGCTGTGTCTCAGCCAATCAGGAGGGAGAGTCCCAGGACGGCCGAGGCATTCGTGGACATCGCTGGATAGAGATGGGGCTCAGGTAAGTATTAGGGGGGCTGAGGGGGGTTGCTGCACACAGAAGGCTTTTTATCTTAATGCATAGAATGCATTAGGATAAAAAACCTTCTGACTTTACAACTCCCATAAGTCGTCAGCCTTTCCCTAGAGATCTCCTGGGAGTCAGCGGGGTGGGCTAGTGAAAATTGAGACAGCCAGGTGGGCTGGTGAAAGGGGCAGCTGCAGCCAGGTGGGTTGGCAGTGCCTGAATAGGTGTTGCTGGGATCAGTGGCCACAGAGGAGAGGTGACAAGCTGTTTCGCTAGAACTGTGCTACACAAAAAGGGGCTGAGAGTTCCTGCCTGTAATGGGCCATTTCTAATCTGACTGGGAGCCTCTCAGATCATCACAGAGTGATTCTGCTGGAGTAGGCAAGTGAATGTGGAGGAGGAGAGTGAAGGAGACTGTATATAGGTGTATACAGGAAGTTGACCTTGATGTTTTGCTGATGTCAAGTGGGCATCCCATAACCTCCCATCCCTATCCGAGTTACTGACCCTCTAATAAAAAAAACAAAAAAAACAAAGTCGCAGACTGGTCCCTCACTCTGGATTCTTGTGAAAATTTGGTGTGCTTGGCTGTGGAGGAGTGGGGGCAGGGCAGCCATCAGGGGGGGACAGCCCATACACATGTAAGGGGCCCAGGCGTTCCAAGGGGCCCAGCTGCCCAGGCCCCAACCAAGGAGACTGAGTAGTTGCAGCTGTAGTAACTAGCAATTGCTGAAACATAGCGGCTGAAGAGTAAGCCGATGCAGCTGAAGGGATGTCTCTTTGCTGAAAATAGGAGGCTGATACTTTGCTGGATTGGGATATCTCTTAGCTGAATTTATGAGGCCATCTCTTTACTTGATTAGGATGTCTCTTTGCTGAATATATGAGGCTGTTTTTTTGCTGGATAGGGATGTCTCTTTGCTGAATATATGAGGCCGTCTCTTTACTTGATTGGGATGTCTCTTTGCTAAATATATGAGGCCGTCTCTTTTTTGGATTGGGATGTCCCTTTGCTGAATATATGGGGATGTCTCTTTGATGGATTGGATTCATTTGAATTTATTAAGTTATAAGAGTGTTAAAATAGAAGTGGGTGCACTGAAGGACTTGGTGGGATGGTCAGTAGGCGATTCAGTGGGACGGCCAGAGGGCGGGCCCTTTGGAATGTTGGTGGTCAGGCCCAGAGGGGCCCAAGCCTAAAGCTGTGTAAGGGGCCCCAAAATTTCTGATGGCTGCCCTGAGTGGGGGAACCAAGTTGATCAGCAGTCTCTACAGGCAGGGCCGGGACAAGGGGTGGACAGGAGGGACAGTTGCCCTGGGAACAATGGTTTATTGCAGGAATAGGGGGGTGCCATGACCCTAACCCTAAGGGATGGGGGGTCGCAGTTTGGCGTCCTTGACCAGGGCGCTGGGTGACCTTTTCCCGGCACTGCCTACAGGGGTGTGCTACATAGACAGTCCAAGGTATTTAGTAAGAGGCATGGCCAGTTTTTTTTAAGTTGTTTAAGTTTAAATTCTTGTCACAATTTTTTGGAAAAAATAAATAAAAAAGTTTTTTTATACATTTTTTTTTTTTTTTTTACATACTGCTACCAGTGGCGTACATTATCATCATCATATAACTGGTTTTGACAGGGACACTGACTGGTGACTGTATGTAAAAAAAGAAAAATTTATATATTTTTCCTGTTTTATTTTTTTTTTAACACACTGTAAACAATACAGTGTTACCATAGTAATTGGGGTTTACAGTGATCAGGATTATTTTTTTTTTTTACCCATTATGATTGCTTATACCAGTGAATTTTATTGGTATAAGCAACCATTTTTATTGAATGAAACTAATTTATTGAGTGTGTATTGCTGGAATTAGCTGTGATTGGCCACAGGTAATCACATGGTACAGATGGGCTGTGACTAGCCCTATCTGTACCACAATCACAGCTAGCAACACAATTGTACACAATAAGTTGTCCCGTCCAGTCGTCAGTTGAGGGTGGGCAGAAAGTGGTTAAAGAGGATCTTCAGGCTGTATGAAAAAAAATAATAAAAGCCCGCAGCCACAAATTCTGTAGCTGCTGACTTTTAATAAAAGGACACTTACCTGTCCTGGGATCAGGGACTGTCTTCACACGGGCCGGTTCTTCACCAGTCTTCAGGTCCCCGGCACATTTATAACGGGAAGCCGGCTGTGACTCTTTGCAGGTTCACAGCCGGCTTCCCTCTACGCATGCACTTGCGTGGTCCTACAGGCTTCTGGGTCCTGTGACGTGTCCCAGAAGCCTGCGGGCAAAGGGGGGCAGAACTTCTGCTTGGACTGCATAGCCAAGTGGAAGTAAATGCGGGTACATCAGGTACCCACTCCCCCAAAAAAAGGTCCGAAGGTGGTAGAGGGAGGGAGGTGGGAAAAGTGAACTTCCCCTTTTGGGTGTTCCATGCATCGTCATGCAGGCAGTCCCATTCATGCAGCAGCTGCATGGACACAGCTGTTGAACCCAACTTGATATCTGTGCAGGTGAGGGTCCCCGAACGCACACTGTCTGTATCCATGCAGCTGCTACCTCCCAAATGGCATGAATAGGACTACCTGTATGAGGATGCATGTAACACCTGTGTATCTCTATGCGGGTAAACACAGTCCTCGTTATGGAAAAACTAGAGCTTTTTTCTCAGAGAATAGATGCAGGTACCCCCCCCCCTTTAAAAGTCACCCCTTTTCTCCTCCCCCCTACCCAACTGCGAGCAATGTCCCTTGGTTTCACCTCCTACCTGCCTCCCAACAGCGCCTCTTTTAGAGAATACAGAACCAGGTATCATTTTTGGGTGCTAAGTAATTTGTATGAAATTTGCCCATGAAAGGCTGTAAAATAGATCGCCAGCAGCTTACAACAATAGATCCCCTCAGCAACAATAGATCCCACCCAGCAACAGCAAAACCCACCAGCAATAATAGACCTTCCCAGCAATTATAGACCCCCCAACAAAAATAGATCCCTCCTAGCTACAATAGATGCCTCCCAGCAACAAAAAGGCCACCCCCATTAACAATAGATCCCCCAGCAACTATAGATCCCCAGCAACAACAGACCCCCAGCAACAATAGATGCCCGCCAGCTACAATACATCCCTCCCAGCAACCATAGGCCCCCCTGGCAACAATTTATCCCTCCCAGCAACTATAGATCCCCCAGCAACTATAGATTTCCCCAGCCAAAATAGACCCCCCAGCAACAACAGACCCACCAGCAACAATAGATTTCCCAGCAGCCAGCAACAATATACCCCCCCCCCCCTCAACAGTAGAGCTCTCTCATCAACAATTGACACCACAACAACATACAATCCCCTCAGCAACAATAAATCCCACCCAGCAACAGCAAAACCCCCTAGCAATAATAGACCTTCACAGCAATTATAGACCCCCCAACAACAATAGATCCCTCCTAGCTACAATAGATGACTTCCAGCAACAAAAAGGCGACCCCCAGCAACTATAGATCCCCAGCAACAACAGACGCCCAGGAACAATAGATCCCCCAGCAGCCAGCATCAATAATCCCTCCAGTCTACCCTAGCACCCCTAGGCATTACATACCTTTAGTGCTGGAGGTGCCGGAATTGCGTTTCCCCCACATTCCCCCTGAAAAAACCCCCTGAGAACAGCGTTGTCTTGCTTTTAGGGAAAGTCCACCCTGCGCTGCTCCTCTCTGGCAGAAGCGTTTTCTGGCGCACGATCACTTAGGGATAGGAGACTGGGGAAATGCTTATTCCTGTTTGCAGTAGACTGATGCCATCATTTCAGCCTAGGCAAGGTCATCTGACTGCTGTTCAAGGATAGTTTTTTTTTTTTTTTCACATTATAATTTTTATTAATTTCATTCAGTTTTACAAAACATTTAAAACGACAGAGAATTATAACATCTTATCCTCTCTAATTCCTGACCCCCATTCCCACAATTCTCCTGATAATATCACAAGCTTCCATACCCTGATGTCATTTTATGTCACACCCAGGGACCCTGATGTTTTTCCATGTCACATTCTGGGACCCCAATTTTCCTTCATGTCTTGCTGTCATATCCACTGACCCCGATGTTCCTCCATGTCACACCCAGGGAACCCCGTGTTCCTCCATGTCATGCTGTCATACCCAGTGACCCCAATGTTCCTATATGTCACACCAGGGGTCCCTGATGTTCCCTATGTCATACCCGGAGATACCCTGATGTTCCTCCATGTCACACCTGGGGACCCTGATGTTCCTCCATGTCACACCTGGGCACCCTGATGTTCCTCCATGTCACACCTGGGCACCCTGATGTTCCTCCATGTCACACCTGGGGACCTCGATCCCCCATGGCACACCCAGGAACCCCAATTCCTCATGGCACACCAGGTGACCCCGAATCCCTGTTACACCCGGTGACCCCTATCCCCCATGTCACACCTGGTGACTCCGATTCCCTTTCACACCAGGGATCCTCCATGTCACACCCAGGGGCCCCGATCCCCTGTTCTGGGGACGCTTACTGAGCGGTATGAAGAGAGTGGCCCGCGCTCTGTCCTCCTTCAATGTGATTCCTTTTCCTAGGACACTCATCTCCTGGACCACAGTGCTCACCACAGCTCCAGCCAAGGAGGATCATCATGCAGGCAGCACTCCGGTGGGCTCCCTTCCTGCCTCTTGGGGCCCCCCCAACATTGGTGGAAAGCCAAGGCTTGGTAGTTCCGCCACTGCCCCAGACACCTAGCATCTTCCTCTGTCCCTTCTTCCTCCCCCACTGCTGCCCCTCCCCTCAGCTCACAGGGATCATTAATAAAGGAGAGTGCCAACTCGTGGCTGCGCCCCTAGGTGGCAATGCGCCCTAGGCGGCTGCCTACTTTGCCTAGTGGTAGCACCGGCCCTGGCTGGAAGTGGGAGCTTCAAAACCAGGTACCTGCTCCCTCCTCAAAGGTGCCAAATTTGGCAGCGAAGGTGGGGGAGGAGACAAACAAGCAGAGCTTTTCCTTTTGGGTGGAGATCCACTTTAAGTTTGTTTGCCAGTTACTCTTTTGCCTGTGTCATAGTTACACTGTATCTCCACCTAGTGGACAAATGTAAGATTTGTTAATGGTATTCTTGTCACTCTGTTTGGATACCTTCTTTTTCTAACCCTCAGTTTAACCACTTTCCTGCCCAACCCTGGTGACCCATTAATTGGGTCTGTACGCCCGAGGGGCAAAATGGATTGGCTATCATGTGACCATTGTGATTGGCTGCCACAGTGGTCACATGACTAGAAGCTAATGGGGACCGTGAGCTCTCTTTGCCAGCTCAGTGTGCTGGGAGTGTGCAATAAGAGCACCGTCAGCACAGAAACATCAGCTTGTAGCTTGTAGGGTAGGTGGGGTGATACCTCCTTTAAGTTCCGCTCCTTGTTAGGTGCCAAGTGTGAGACACACAGGAGGCCCACCCCCTGGTATGGGTTCTTTGGGCTACGCCAGGCAGTGAACAGGGGTCACTGATACTATCATAGGGATAACACTTTGCCTAAAGGTGTGCTCACTAATGCCCAGGACCTAGCGAGGGCCACAGTCATGTAAAGAATCAAGCATTAAGGCAGTCCCCCAATTCAGAGATGAGCACCTTATGCGTATACACTCTTAGGAGAGTGTGGATGTCTCCAACTCCAAGTGAGGAAGCAACTGGGAGCTTGACTGCTTATCTCTGAACAGGGATACAAAATGTTTGCTCTGTAAAGGACACTTACCTTGGGACAAGGACTGTAACAAGCTACGGACACAGTTAAACTGGTGCCTATGATATATGATTGTGTAACGGAGGACCCATACCATTACATGTGAATTGCTGATTACGGACTACAGAGATCCCGCCATCCATCCATCCATCCATCAAGGGCTGTCTGTGGAGCGTTTTTGGACAAACAACCTTTATTATTGGATTGCACACAAGCGTTTCCCCTGTGTGTTTGAGGTAAGCGGCCACTACACACTTTAGAGCATCAAGATTTGGATTATTATCTGGTATTATATTTCTACTTGATCACACCTGATTTTGGACACTATTGTGGAAATTATTTTATGCACATAGGAGTGCACGTCTTTCTACACGGCTTTTCATCCTATTGGATTGATTTGGACATTTATTTTGTAGCACAATTGATTTTATGTATTTATTTATTTAATTGGGACATTTACATCATCGGATTGATTGATTTCACATTAGCATTATTTGAATTCATCACTGGTTATATTTATTTATTTATTTATTGGGACATTTGTATTATTGGATTGATTGATTCCACATTGGCATCATTTGAATTTATCACTGGTTGAAGCACGATCGATTTATGTATTTATTTTTTTAATTACTTTTGTGATATTAGCACCATATTTGTCCATCTGTACCGTCCACCCATATTAGGATCATTAGGAAAATCAAGAATTATTTTATTTTCAATCTTCTCATATCAGACCTAGTATTGAGAGGATACTACTTACTTCACATCCTACTGCACAGATATATCCACCTGCACCGATTTTAGAAATATTGAATTTTTTATTTTTATTGTTTTTTAATCTTCTTATATTAGATTTAATATTGAGAAGATACACCTTTTTTTACTTCACATCCTACTGCACAGATTTGTCCACCTGCACTGATTTTTAGGAATATTGATTTTTTATATTTTTATATCGTGTTTTTTTTATCTCCTTTGGAATAAGATTTTATATGAATTAGCGTCGATTTTTTATGTTTTCAAACCTTATGCGTATGGTTGTATACTGAGTTCCTCCAGATAATGTTGTCTCTTGTCCTACACACTTGTACAAGTGTACAGTATGTGTTACATTAGGAGGGACAGGCTGAGCCTATGCCCACTCCACCAATCAGCGTACCTCTGTTACCTCACTCCCAGTAACAGAAGGGGGTCCAGCCGAGCACATAGCATGGACCTCATGTGTGCTTTCACTTAACTCTTCTCTTGCTGTACCTCATGACCAGGCCATAGAGCTCCATAACGCTAGTCCCCTCCTGGTGACCGACCGAGATGGACAGCAAGGAAGGGAGCTGAACACCAAACCCCCTCGCTACCGGAGAACATGTCACCTATCAATGACTGGTTGCTGTTTCCTTCTGTGGTTACCCATAGCACATTCCTTCTCTCCTTAACCCTGCAGGTTAACCTTGCATTGTAATGATGTTTCACATACCCCAATGTGCTATTTCAGACCCTAGTTCCGTAGAGAGGTGTCGGGACCCCACATGCACATCTTGAGTAACTTCAGACCAGGCCTCAAGCAGTTGTAACAACTTTACTGAACTTTTGGCAGAACATGTATAATATGCATGTAGCACCCTCCTAGGTAGGTGCTAGAGAGTGAGAATAGTTTTTGGCTCTGTCTGCCTATCAGAGGAGCAGCAGGTAAATCCTATATTCTCTCTGCTTAACATAGAGCAGAATCTGTGAGTTAGGTCTGCTCAGTGTACTCAGTGTGTGATTCATATGGTCTGAGGGAGTGTCCCCACTGTGCCCAGTGGGGAGGCACATTGGATAGTGGAGGAAACCTGGCCAATGAGGACACAGACTTTGATAAAGCCCCTGCAATTGGCGCAGACTGCGGGCTTGGTGCATTGTGGGGTGTAGTATATAAAGCCAGGGGGACATGTGCTCAATGTCTTTGGCTGGTGAGCAGAGTCCCAGAAGGAGGGTGGCGGCTGCCTCCTCTTCTGCAGTAGTTGGTGAATGGTCAAAGGTAGTCGGCCTGGTGAGCCAGAAGTGTGGAGGTGAACCCAGAGGTCCAGAAGAGCTGACTGAAGGAGTTGAGGCACTGGAGAATCTGAAAAGCAGTATCGTGAGTACAGGGGATCGTGCCTAAGGGCCTGACCAGGAAGGGGGCCACTCCAGAGTAGTGTAGTCAGTGGTATCAGCTGGTGGATAGGAAATTGGGTACTAGGTGTGTGCCCTGAAGATAATTACCAAAAGGAACATTACCTCAGATTCATCTAGTGGCAGGATGAAGCTGTGGCCTTGCCGCATTCTCAGTTAGAAGTTCTCAGTATTGTGAATAGTTCAACTTTTGGAGTATCCGACTCATCTCTTCTCCCATCCCAACCTTAAATAAAACCACAAAAACAACAACCCCTATACTGTTCATTGACTGAGCCAAGAAAGTAAAGTGCTAATATTCCGCATGCAGTTGCTACGGGTAACCCAGGGGAATCCAAAAGTGTGAAAAACCAGCAGCTCTTAAGGGGGCTGCCAAAGTACCTTCACAGGTGTAGCATCTTTGGGAAGAGTCCAAACTGGAGACAAGTCGAGCAAAGGAGCCCATGTCTTTGGAAGCATTCCGTTTGGTTGGCCGTTCCAAGCTGACCCTCATTTCTGGTTCATTCTAGGTTACCCCCCCTAGGATCTGGGACTCTTTCCTTTATACCACACAGGAAGGAGGATGGACCTCTGAGGAAAACCCTCAAACACACAAGAAAAGGTGGCACAAGCATTAACAATAGCTAGCCTGCCTAGAAGCTGCCCAGTGACTGATATGTGTGGTGTGTGGGCGTTGTCCACCCTTTTGCTGACGAAGATATGCTACACGGGTGGCAACAGGTTAATACTAGTTTTTAGGCCTGATTAACACTTGCGGCTGGATGGCAGTGTCTGTATGGCAATTTTACCCCCCCCCCCCCCAACTGCTTACCCTTTTAAATGCAAAGGCAGTGGACCGGGTTGTTCACATACACATTTGCATTGCAAGTGTTGCATCGTGGCTCAGCAAAAATATACCCGCTAATGCACTTGGCGAGTGGTTGTAAAGCCTCAAGGCTTTTCACCTTAATGCATTCTATGCATTAAGGTAAAAAACCTTCTGTGCTGCAGATGCCCCCCAGCCCCCCTCCCCTTTTTCTTACCTGAGCCTGATCTGGTTCAGCGATGTGCACGAGCGTAGCGGCTCCAACCGCAGTCTCTCTCTTCATTGGACAGATTGATAGCAGCGGGAGCCATTGGCTCCCGCTGCTGTCAATCAAATCCAGTGACGTGGGAGTAGGGGGGCAGGGCCCAGTCCCGCTGTCTGTGTCAATGGACGCAGCAGCATGACTCAAGAGTGAGCCTGCAAGGGGTGCCCTCAGGAAAAGCAGCTTTCTGCGGGGGCACCCTATGAAGAGCAGGGGTCCGGAGCACCAGCGGAGCACCTGAGAAGAAAAGGATTGGGGCTGCTCTGTGAAAAACAATTGCAGAGAGCAGGTAAGTATAGGCATGTTTTCTATTTTTATTAAAAAAAAAAACGAAGGTTTACAACCCCTTTCAGGGGTTAAAGTAGGCAGTAAGGTGGCAACACAGTAACTCCTAACCACCTGTCAAATGCCCTTTGAATAGCAAACCAACATGAATCCCTCTTAAGAGGGCACTTCAAGTGTAAACAAGCTTTTAGGGATGAGTTAGGTAGTTTCGTAGTCCAAACCCTCAGGAGCAAGCCCAGCAGGAAGCTCTTATCTGTACTGGACCAAACAACTGTGCCTGGGGTATTCCCTGCTCCATAGCCGCACATATACAAAGGCGTGAATAAATGTGGCTGTGGGGCATGGAAAGCCTCGGCTGCAGATGATTGGCCCTATACAGTGACTGTTTCCTGGCAGGCGGACTAGGATGAGAACACACCCTAGCTACACTACACTAATCTGCATGTAATGCAGTAATATTCAAGCGGGCTGTGTTTTATGGGCATGCCCGGTTGAAGCACAGAGATGTGCTCAGGGCCGGTTTCCTCTACAATCCCGTCACTGGTGTATTTTTTTGTTTACTGTGCTTTTACAGCTGTAGCTCACTGTGTATTGCCGCAGAGAACTTCTTTGATGTAGGGCTGGTTGTAGTTTGTAATATTCAAATGAACTTGTTCTGTAATGTTGAAGAAGTTTTGTAGCTTCTCCAAGCCACTTCATGCCTTCAGTATCAGGATAGCTCCAGGATTTATACCCATAGAGGTAGCACAGACACCCTAATTCCATCACCATGGAATGTGTAGATCAGCCATTCTCAACTCGGGTTCCTCCAGAGGTTGTTAGGGGTTCCTGGCACAGTGACTAATTGAGTTGTCATCTGATGGCACCTGCATTATTCCAGGTCTTTTTCATCACAGATCTGTGATAGTTTACATTTTTGGGGATGTATTCAATATGAGCAAAGAGAGGTCACACAAATGCTTTTAAGTATAACATTTAATAAAATGAATGACAGATACAGATAAAGAAAATATAACAATATTACTTTTAATTAAAGCTGCTGTTTCAGCCATGGGTCCCTCCCATTATATGGCATGGCACAGAGGATCAGGATTAGACGTATGCCTGATGGCAGCCCTGAGGTAAGACAGTTATTGCAAGTTCTAGCTGTGTTATATAGGACTTGGGTGTAAGGAATGGCCTACCCCCACTGCAAACAAAATTACCTTTTAACGAAAATAGCACATTCCTGAATGATTAGTGGGCTGGCTTTTCAATATAGTCAGTTTACAATAAAATTCCTATATGATGAAGTCAGCTAAGGTAACCAGACTTTGTCTTTGTATTGCCCCTTACCCAAGGCTTGGATGTATTCTTAAAGTTTGCGAGACAACAAGACAACTTTAAATAAGGAAATATGTAATATGCAATTTCCCTATCAAGGTCCAAAGCCACTTGGCAGAACCAACAGCATGATGCCAATGATCTTTTTATCTGTCTATAAGGGTGAAATTCTGAACACTACTGTAAGGGGGGCATTCTTCCTACTGACCACCAATGTGAGGGGCATTCTTCCTACTGACCACCATTTTAAGGGACATTCTGCCTACTGACCACCAATGTAAAGGACATTCTTAGTACTGACCCTCAATGTAAGGGACATTCTTCCTACTGACCCCCATGTAAGGGACATTCTTACCTCTGATCCCCAATGTAAGGGACATTCTTCCCACTGACCACCAATGTAAGGAACATTCTTCCTACTGACCACCAATGTAAAGGACATTCTTCCTACTGAATCTCAATGTAAGGGACATTCTTCCTACTGACCCCCATGTAAGGGACCCCAATTATTTAATGTTAGCTGGAGTTTCTCAAGACCTGCGCATTATTTTTAGGGGTTTCTCTGGAGTTAAAAGGTTTTGGAATGGCTGGTGTAGATGAACAAGAACAAGTCCAAGAACAAGAGGGGAGGTAGGAGGCCGGGTTCACATATGTGCGGCCGCAGTTTCCAGCTTGGGGTCCAGTGTGTTTCTATTCACGGGTTCAGGTGCGATTCAGATCCAAATTTTTGCCTGAATTTGCACATGAACCGAACCCAAACACGCACACGGACCTTTTGGAAACCATACTGCAGCCGCCCCAGACATGTTTGAACCGGCTCCATTGACAATCGCATGTCATGTGAACTGGATGCGGTGAAAACCAATAAATCAAATTCTGAATTTTGCAATCGAAACACGTTGTGGTTCTTTCTTGGGCAGTTGTACTGTTCTGGAAATTCCTATAAAAAGTTTATTACCTGCCTTTTGTTTTAGGACATAATTTACTGTAATTGGGGTATACCAGAGCTCATATTTTAAACCATGTGTGGATTTGAACTTTATTATTTGTACCAATTAAATTACTATATTTAATATATATCTTTTACTTTTTGACAAATTTTTGCTGCATAAAAGTCCTTAAGAGATACTTTATTGTAATTTTAGTATTTAACAGGACAAGCAGCACTATCCCACCCAGGCTTATGGGTATCTCCATGCATACATGTGCTGGATATAGATGAGTAAAAAAAATAATAATGCAGAAATCTCAGTTGCCAGTCAGTATTTTACACACGTTAATGTGTAAAGGATTAATTTGAAGAGGTTAAAATTGCATTCTGGGAGCTAGAATTTTTCTTACCCATCTACACAATTATGCAGAAATACGTGCAAAATAAACACAAGACATTTCGGCCAGGTATACTGATGGTAAAACATTAGTACCATGTGCAAGTACCCTTAATTACCAATGTGCTTTTTGTATTATGCTAATGGTGGCACCGAAGCACATGGAAGATGCTCAGACAAATGCTTGTATGGTAAAACCTTGGATTGTGAACATAATTTATTCTGGAAACATGCTTGTAATCCAAAGCACTTGTATATCAAAGTGAATTTCCTCATAAGAAATAATGGAAACTCATAAGATTTGATCCACAACTATTTATTCATAAGTCCTTCAGTTTATAGTCCATATAAAAAGATTATAGCAATGTGATAGGTTGTGTACCATAAAATGTCCATCCACAAATGGCGCCTCCAGAAGGGGATTACAAGCAAAATCCAGCAGGAGCTACAGAGTATAAAAGAGAAGAGAGGCGCCTCTAAGTGCAGTAATATGGGCACTTTTAATGAAGGTTCAACATTTAGCAACTCACATGGTTGATGATTAAAAGAGGCACATCTAAGTATGCAGGCATCTGGGGTAAAGCTGTCCACATAGACCATCTTCTGCACTGCCAACTTTTCCTCCTCACCGCCGTCAGTCTGCAGTTGTGACCTGGAAGACTACCCTGCAGTAGAGTGATCTGAAAGCGAGTCTTAAAGCGGAGTTACGGGCACAGAAACCATTTTTCAACAAACATACCCCCGGGACAGTCAGGGCTAGTACATTCCACAATGGCTAGCCTCTGATCTGTCCCGGTTCGCACTTACCTACAAGAAGAAATACTCACTTTTAAAACTTCTTCTCCAGCGTTGCCATCTCTGTTGTGGGCAGCTGAAGCCAGCGCGATCCTCTTCTGCATCCTCTTCCACGTCTTCTTGTCCCAGAATGCGCCTGCACTGGCCCCTCTCGTTACTTCCGGTGCGGCGCCGCATTCCTCCACAGCTTCTGGGCATGCCCAGAAGCTGTTTAGCGGGGAATGCGGCGTCGCCCCGGAAGTGACGAGCGGGGCCGGTGCCGTCGCATTGATTCCTGGGAGCGATGACGTTCAGCTCCCAGGAATCATCGCAAGACAGGAAGTGACGGCGGAGCCGCGGCACCGAGGGAGGAAGTAGAGAATAGGTGAGTATTTTCTATCTACAATTACAAGGTGAGTGAAAAAAAAAATGCCTAACTATCCAATTCTTTTTCAGGTGAAGGAGACCAAGCGGATGGGCACAAAAAAAAAAGTTTGTTTTTGTGCCCGGAACTCCGCTTTAAAGGGGTCGTGGAGTGCAGTGTGGAAGGGATGACGTTGATGGCGGTGTGGAGGACGGTCTATGTGGACAGCTTTACCCCGGATGCCTGCATACTTAGATGTGCCTCTTTTTTTCATCAACCATGTGAGTTGCTAAATATTGTACCTTCATTAACTGTAACCATATTGCTACACTTAGAGGCGCCTCGCTTCTCTTTTATACTCTGTTGTGACATGACGCTACTTGTATATCAAGACATTGCTTGTATATCAAGTCAAAATTAAAAAAAAAAATTTTGCTTGTCTTGCAAAACACTCTAGTTACTCTCAGTCGAAGGTTTTACTGTAGAAGATATAAAAGCCATACAAATAATCTTTCTGAGGGTTACTGGACCCAAAAAATCAGCGCTGCAAGGCTCCCGGTCTGCCTGCATTCCTCTACAGACTACATGCGTAACTTATTCCAGGAACATCTGCTGATTTTAAACATGAATTATGAGCTGACTCAGCAAAGAATGCGTGCCAGAAATATTATGAAACAACTGCAACACTAAAATTCTTCTTCCTAACAGCAGAGGGCGATGTGCAATCAAAATTCTAATTAAAAACACATTTCAGCATAAACAATGTAAAAACATTCACACAACAAAGTAAATCAATATTTTTTTCTCACTATCTCTTAAAATAGAGTAATTATAGGATACCTGTCCAGGTAGAAATGTGTAGGACAATACCAACCTCCTTCAAAAAATTTAGTCTGGCACTCGTGATGATCCTCTTTCTTCGAAATTCTTCTCAATTTCTGATTTTACTGGCTGCATACTTTTTATGGGTTATTGACCCCTTGAAGCCTTAATGAGGAACTCCACCCTTGGGCCTCATGCACATTGGATGTTTTGCTATCTCTTCCTCCTGGCAGTGTTGCTTAACCACTTTAAGACCAGAAGGATTTGCCCCCTTCCTGACCAGGCCCTATTTTGCGATACGGCACTGCGTCACTTTAACGGACAATTGCGTGGTTGTGCGACATTGTACCCAAATAAGATTGATGTCCTTTTTTCCCCACAAATAGAGCTTTCTTTTGGTGGTATTTGATCACCTGTGCGATTTTTATTTTTGCGCTATAAACAAAACAATAGCGACTATTTTGAAAATAAAAAAAATATTTTTCACATTCTGCTATAAGGCATTCTCAAAAAAAAAAAATTAAAAATCAAGATTTTTTAACATTTTAGGCCAATTTGTTTTCTGCTATATATTTTTGGTAAAACAAAAATCGCAATAAGCGTATTTTGATTGGTTTGCGCAAAAGTTATCGCGTCTACTAACTACGGGAAAGATTTATATAATTTTTATTGTTTTTTTTACTAGTAATGGCAGCAATCTGCAAGTTTTAGCGAGACTGTGACATTGCGGCAGACAGATCGGACCCCTAACTGACATTTTTGACACTTTTGGGGGGACCAGTGACATTACTACAGTAATCAGTGCTAAAAATATGCGCCGGTTTCCCCACTGAAGAGCGGGGGCAGGAGCTTGCCGCCAGTGGCGCGAGTTCGCCCCCTAGCCTTCTGAAAGCGAGCGCCGCACATGTACGGCGATTCACCTGAGAGCGGCTGCCTGCCGCAGTATATCTGCGGTGGGCGGTCGTAAAGAGGTTAGCACTTGAAAACAGCTGTAATGCTTTTGACGCGCCAAGCGATTGGGTGTTAGATCATTTAATTCATTCATTTAATTCACTTAATTGGCCAGAATAATAATTTATTCTGGCCAGTAAAAAGGATTACCATTTAAGTGCTAAAAGGGCGTTAACATGCGTTCCCATGCGTCAATTGTTTTTTCTGCCAAAACGCAGCTGCTCCTGGACGCACTGTTTTTTTTTCTCTGCCTTTAAACTCCTCTAAGCCCCTATGTGTGTATGGACATATAGGCTAACATGCAAGGGTATTTGGGGGGAGTCCCCCCCCCCTCCCCCCCAAAGTCAATACCAGGCCCTTTTCTGGGCATGCAACCTGGCAGGTCAGGAAAGGGTGGGACGAGCGAGCGCCCCCCCCCCCAAACTATTCCTAGTTGCATGCCCTCATCATGGGTGGGGGGTTGCTGTGGTTGCTTTGTACCCCTATCCAGTCACCAAAAAAAATAGCAGTGTAGTGTTCCAAAAAAACAAGAGACAGGACAAGTCCTTTATTGAAGTTGAAGAATGTCCCCCATCGTAGCTCCATCATGTCTTCTCCCTTCGCTGCTTTAGAGGCAGAAAAAAATTGCTAGAGGCCCCTAAGAGCAGCATCCAAAATGTCTAATGTGCATGAGGCCTTATAATCCAAAATCATTTTTTAAATCCTAAAAGAAGACCCTGTATAAGAGTAAGAAAAAACATAATTGTTAGTCCATAGAGTCCAGCATTGTCATGCTTTAAAGGAAAGCTGGGTTTTTTTTGCTATAAAAATGAAAAAAATACATAAAAAAAAAAAATGATATATATATATATATATATATATATATATATATATTTATATTTAACTTTCTAAATATAAACATATCCAATGGATTGCGCATAGGGCAGCCCCCATTGAAGCTTCTGTACTTTTTTGGGCAATGAGCCCTGGTCTGGTTTTTTTTCTCACATGCGTTTTGCTGTGATTTCCATGCAATGGTGTTGCTAAAAATTGGTGGCTAAAATCGCAACATGTTTAGGGTGCCATTAAGAATGAATGAGACCCAAACCCACGTCATGCGTTTTGCCACGATTTTAGCACAATCTGGAATTGCGGGCAGGATCACACGATTCCAGATACGTAAAGTGTGAATGGGGCCTTGGCTTATTTACTTTGTTTTGACCTGATTGTTGAGGTTGATGGTCAAAGTTAGGAGGTCTAGTTGTGCCAGGGTAATGCTCTCCATCTCACTGCTCCTTAGTGAGGGGCAGTGATGTTGCAATCTCCACCTTGTCCAATCAGAGAACACTTGTGTTTGGACTGTCTGGATGGTGTCTATGCCGAGCGAGTAACCTCCTATGTTCACTAAGGCTCCATTCACACCTGAGTGTATCGTTTTCAGACGTTTTTTCGGGCGTTTTTAAGGCGTTTTTTGCAGGTGTTTGGAGGCAGGCATTGACATCTAACAAAAACGCTTGTAATCTGCAAAAAAAGAAGCTCATGCACTTTTTTGAGCTTCAGGTGGCAAAACTCTCATATGTAAACAGGGGCCATTGAAATGAATGGGATTTTGCTTGTTGGGCGTTTTGAGACTTCAGTGATGAGCGTTTTACAAGCTGAAAAATGTTCAGGTGTGAACAGGGCCTAAGCAGTAAGGAAGCTGCTCAGCACAGGACCCTGGATGAGGTGGAGATCACTGGAGGTGCGGTATAGGAGCGGTGTCTACCAGTGGTGGCTGATGCTCCATGGGCTGGGGTGGGGGGGGAGACGTCAGACGGACCGCACCATACCCCCCCCGACCACACCTGCCCGCACATCATACCCCCCCCCGGTCACCGGCTCACTCACCCTGAACATGTGGAGGGCAGGTAGGCAGCAGCGGCGATGGTGGCGGCTTCTCCTCAGTCTCCTGCGTCTCCTCCCTCCTTCTCCTCCTTGGCCAATGGCATGGCTTCTCCTTTCGGCCAATTGGGAAACCGGGACCCGCTTCCTGATTGGCCAGGAGGAGGATCCGTGTGACAATAGCAAATATTCATTCGCTATTGTCACACAACTGGGTGTGCTCAGGGCGCAGTGCTCTGCGCCCCAAGCCCACCCTTTTTTGAAGCCTATTAGAGCCTCTGGCTCTAATCACATGCTTAAAAAAAAAAAAAAAATTGGAATCCATGCGTCCGGCGCCCTGCATGTAGATTAGGGGGCCGGACGCATGGATAGGGGGGGTGGCGCCCCTGCGCCCCCAATGGACGGGCCGCCACTGGTGTCTACCACAGTGATTCCAGCTTCCAGGAGGATCCCACATGTTTTTTTTTATACTAGTAATGGGGGCAATCAGCGACTTATAGTGGGACTGCAATATTGCGGCAGCAAATGCGGACACTAACTGACACTTTTCTGGAACCAGTGACAGTAAAAATATGCACTGTCACTGTAATAATGACACTGGCTGGGAAGGAGTTAACATCTAGAGCGATCAAAGGGTTAAATGTGTGCCTAGCCAGTGTTTATGTGTGCACTGCGTGCTGCTTTTACTCGGGGATGTGGTGGTTTTTATTCCCTGCTTTACAGGGAGACAAAAACCGGCACATCCCCGCTGTTAGTGACAGCACAGCCGGGTCGGCGCGCGCAGGCTTCCTAGCTGGAAATGCAGAATCCCGTACAGTTGTGTTCAAAAGTTTGCACACCCTTGGAGAATTGGTAATTAGCAATATGTTCCATGTTACTGTGTTAGGTGTTTTTACTATAGGAAGTGATGGATTGTATTTCCTGCAGGAAAACAAAATCCATCCCCCCCCGGGTTCTTGTTTACATAGGCAGATCCCTGTTACCGATGATCGGCGGGTGCCAGAGGACACCCAGTGGCTGGCACCCACAGATCAGCTTCTAATGTGATGAATAAAAGCAGAAATGGACCGTTGGTGGTGTGCATGTGCCCCCTGCAGGTGGAGGTGCAGGATCACATATATACACGTGATATACGTATAGGGCAGTCTTGAAGCAGCACTGATTTGTATGGGTGCCACTGAAAAGAATGGGGTGCGATTTTTCATACGACTTTGATGTCCAAAGTTGTATGACAAATGTTAATGAAGCCTTAAGGTGTAAAATCCAGTGTATCCAACAGTCATTTGTCAAAGCCTAATTCTAGTATGCCCTAGTTACACACCCGGAATTTAATGACCGATTGGAGGTGTAATCCACATCAGCCAATCAAAAGTCTGGTTTAAGTGGTTTCCCCTTGACCAGACTAATGAGACCTGGTTTACAGTTGATGTCTATGGGTGACTACATATCAATACTCCTGGTGCCATGTTGCCCATGGAGACAGTATAAAACCAAAGTAGGAGACAGATCCATAACAAGATTTGCTACGACAGTTTGGATTTCTTCCAGCATCCACATCCCCGGCGCTCACAAGTAATGACCCTCACAGGAGCTTGGTATTCGTGTCAGCTGCTGGACCAGCCTGGGTTGCCCTGGCAACCGTAAAATAGCATGCAGAACGGTCAGTATGACGGCGATGAAGGTGCCTGCCTTCCCCTTGCTCTGCAGAAGCATTGCGCTCATGACAGTGGAAGAAAATGCGAGATGAAATGATGCCCAAATGCTAAATAATTCCCCGAGGTTATAAAAGAAATTATGTGCGGGATATATACCGCTTGACCTTTGTTGATCTGTACCTGCCGTGAGCTATTATTAATGTTCACGGGTTATTCTGCATTGTAATTTTAGTTTACCGTCAGCAAGGTGGTAGCTAGCCAATGTAGTCGCCAAAGGTCTACTTACTGGGGAAAGAGATTGGCTTTACAAAATGGAACTTTACTGGAAATGTCTGGTCCTGCAGCTATACACCCTACAAAATCCCACGTGGGGGCTTTTTAATTTGCCTGGATCCCATGAAGGGATCCATTGATTCATTTATATATATCATATACTGTATATACATATGTGTGTGTATGTACGTGTGTGTGTGTTTGTATATATACAGTATCTCACAAAAGTGAGTACACCCCTCACATTTTTGTGAATATCTTTTCATGTGACAACACTGAAGAAATGACACTTTGCTACAATGTAAAGTAGTGAGTGTACAGCTTGTATAACAGTGTCAATTTGCTGTCCCCTCAAAATAACTCAACACACAGCCATTAATGTCTAAACCGCCGGCAACAAAAGTGAGTACACCCCTAAGTGAAAATGTCCAAATTGGGCCCAAAGTATCAATCTTTTGTGTGGCCACCATCATTTTCCAGCACCGCCTTAACCCTCTTGGGCATGGAGTTCACCAGAGCTTCACAGGTTGCCACTGGATTCCTCTTCCACCCCTCCATGACGACATCACAGAGCTGGTGGATGTTAGAGACCTTGTGCTCCTCCACCTTCTGTTTGAGGATGCCCCACAGATGCTCAATAGGGTTTAGGTCCGGAGACATACTTGGCCATTCCATCGCCTTTACCCTCAGCTTCTTTAGCAAGGCAGTGGTTGTCTTGGAGGTGTCTTTGGGGTCATTATGTTGAAATACTGCCCTGTGGCCCAGTCTCCGAAGGTAGGGGATCACGCTCTGCTTCAGTATGTCACAGTACATGTTGGCATTCATGGTTCCCTCAATGAACTGTAGCTCCCCAGTGTCGGCAGCACTCATGCAGCCCCAGACCATAACACTTCCACTACCATGCTTGACTGTAGGCAAGACACACTTGTCTTTGTACCCCTCACCTGGTTGCCGCCACACACGCTTGACACCATCTGAACCAAATAAGTTTATCTTGGTCTCATCAGACCACAGGACATGGTTCCAGTAATCCATGTCCTTAGTCTGCTTGTCTTCAGCAAACTTTTTGCGGGCTTTCTTGTGCATCATCTTTAGAAGAGGATTCCTTCTGGAATAACAGCCATATAGACCAATTTGATGCAGTGTGCGGCGTATAGTCTGAGCACTGACAGGCTGACCCCCCACCCCTTCAACCTCTGCAGCAATGCTGGCAGCACTCATACGTCTATTTCCCAAAGACAACCTCTGGATATGACGCTGAGCATGTGCCTTTAACTTCTTTGGTCAACCATGGCGAGGTCTGTTCTGAGTGGAACCTGTCCTGTTAAACCGCTGTATGGTCATGGCCACCGTGCTGCAGCTCTGTTTCAGGGTCTTGGCAATCTTCTTATAGCCTAGGCCATCTTTATGTAGAGCAACAATTCTTTTTTTCAGATCCTCAGAGAGTTCTTCTTTGCCATGAGGTGCCATGTTGAACTTCCAGTGACCAGTATGAGAGAGTGAGAGCGATAACACCAAATTTACACACCTGCTCCCCATTCACACCTGAGATCTTGTAACACTAACGAGTCACATGACACCGGGGAGGGAAAATGGATAATTGGGCCCAATGAGGACATTTTTACTTTATGATGTACTCACTTTTGTTGCCAGCGCTTTAGACATTAATGGCTGTGTGTTGAGTTAATTTGAGGGAACAGCAAATTTACACTGTTATACAAGCTGTACACTCACTACTTTACATTGTAGCAAAGTGTCATTTCTTCAGTGTTGTCACATGAAAAGGTATAATAAAATATTTACAAAAATGTGAGGGTGTACTCACTTTTGTGAGATACTGTATATATATATATATATATATATATATATATATATATATATATATATATACTGTAGGTATGAACCTTTGTGCATGGGCACAGAAGTTAATATGGCAGCAGCCTTCTCTTGACAGGTGCAGTAAAATAGCGCCGCACCCTGGGGACTCACAGCTACACAAAGGTCCTCTCTTCTCCCTTCTCTATGTGTGACTGTCCAGAGCAGTGCAGGCTTCCCAGTCCTTCCTCCTTTCTCTGAAGCACCTAACTCCTGGGACTTGTAGTCCCACTCAGTCTCTTTTTTCCCCTGGCTGTCTTTAGGGAATTACTCTACCCATGAGTCCCTGTAGCTCCCAGCAATAATTTGGCCGACCTTTCAACCACAGTTCAACCAATGGAAATGCTTGCCTACCCAGTCTCTTGGCTGCAGCCAGTGACTCTTCTCTTCTTTATCTTTCATAGCCCAGCCCGACAGTCTCAGTTTGGCAGGGGAGAAGGAAGACAATGGCAGCAGCTTGGCCTTGTTGACATCTCAGGGCATCCAGCTGCAGTGACATGGGCAGCCAGGCTGGGCACGGTTCTAGTGGTATCAATGAAAAGGTTCCTGTGTTGCTTTTCTATTGAGTTAGTCATTCCCTACCTCCAAGTGGGGGACAAGGTCATCTAGTGCCCAGGGTGAAGATGCCAAATGGCGTCCCCCCCCCCCCCCTCAAAATGTATGAGCATTATGTGTCAGCAAAAATCCCCTCCAAAAAAATTT
Organism: Pelophylax lessonae; assembly: GCF_965119305.1. Lineage (NCBI taxonomy): Eukaryota > Metazoa > Chordata > Amphibia > Anura > Ranidae > Pelophylax > Pelophylax lessonae. The sequence goes on along the minus strand of NC_138769.1, from coordinate 49,896,286 downwards.
GAGCATTGATCCTTACATTTACCCCCCTAAGCATAAATTCCCTTTGCAAGCCAAACAAAAACTTCCCCTCTTCCAGTACAGTTCCCCTCCTCTCAGCTCAAATCCTCTCCCTCCCCAAATCCTCCCCCTCCTAGCACAAATCCTCTACCCCTCAAATTTTCGGTCTAAGCATAAATCCTCCCCCCACCTCCAAATTCCCCTCTTCAAGCATGAATGCTCCCCTCCAAAATCCCCTCTCCTAGCACTAATCCCCCCATATTTCCCTTCCTAGCATGAATCCCAAATCCTATGTGATTGGACACAGCTGATCACATGGTAAAGGGCTACTGTTATTGGCCCTTTACTGAGATCTCTGATCAGCTATGTCCCAGGGGGCGTGCAGGGGGCGGGGCTCTGGATGGAGGTCCATGGACACCTTCCCAGAACTATAGAGCCCTGCTGTAGCCGTCTTTAGAGGCTAAAGGGTCAGTTCACTTTTAACAAAAAACTGCCTACGTAGGTAAGGGGTCGAGGTAGATAAACACAAACTGTGCAGTGTTGAACAAAGTTAAAGAATGCCCTTACTGTAAGCCTAGGCCATTTACAAACCTCCTGAAGCCTGGCCAAACAACTCCCAGAGATGGCATCAGCCAATCCTGCCCTGTTGCTAAGACTCTCACCTGATTCAAACCCTCTTGCATGCGCTCTCTCCCCCCTCCCTCACAGTAACTGTGAACTCAACGATCCTGCGATGGAGGAGATAGTGGACCACACATGTGTCTGAGTTTCAGAACTTGCTCCTATGATTCGGAGAAGGAGCGGTAAAGGCTGTGAATGTCACAGGAACGTCTTAGCAACAAGGCAGGATGGGAATTTTTCAGTCAGGCTTCAGGAGACATCAGTTTGAGAAAAGACATGTTAAAACAAACAGGAACATCTTGAGAAAGAAGTGTCACTTTTTGAGAGGCTGTGAAGCTGGACCAGAGGTTTGAGACTTACATAGGAGATATACCTGTACAGGGCCGCCATCAGGGGGGTACAGCCCATACAGATGTAGGGGGCCCGGGTGTCCGGAGGGGCCCATTCCTGAGGGATGCCCGCACTCCAAGTTGACGCCTCCCCTTTTTTCCTTTCTTCCCCTACTCTGGCAACGCTGCACTGGCTCCTGACTCCCAGCCTCCCGCTGGCTGCCACTGTCAAAATTATTGGTTGCTAGGACCGCCTGGCATCCTAGCATTCAATTATATGCATTCACAGGCCCGGGCAGAGGAGGAGGATGTAACTTGGTGGTCAGGCCTGGGGGCCCAGGCCTACAGCTGTGTAAGGGGCCCCCAACATTTCTGATGGCTGCCCTGTACTTGTATACCCAGGGCTGGCCCGAGACATTGTGTTTTGGATCAGACCAATCGTCTGGTGAGTATGTGCCCCATCCTGATTTCGTCTATATAATTTGGTGCATGCACGAGAAGAACCACACTGAAACGTGTTCAGGTAAGTGATACTTCCTTTATTGCTACTGGATACGTGGGGTTATATAGGCGAGGCGATAGTGTCGTGGGCAAGAGCGTCATAAGCACTGCATTATCTAATTGCTTGTAGCTTCTGATTGGTCATGTCCATGTAAGGTAAACTTCCTCCAGTATCTAGGTGTCATCATCTTGGGTGTAGTCCTGGATGGAGGTGCCATCTTAGTTACACGAGCTTCACTCGATGGGAGGGGGAGCTGCTAGCGGCTATTTTGAGTAAGGAATAAAAAAAAAACATATTTACAAGTACAAAGATAGACATAGAAAAATAGACATTTTACCTAATCCATCACAATTGTGCTGCCTGGGTCCAAGAATAAAATGCTGCCCCACCACCCAAAAAAAAAATATTACGCCCACCAAAAGGTCCCCACATCCATTATTTTATTTCACTATAAATGAAATTAAAATAAAATTTATCAGGAAGTCAGATTTACATGCAACAGCACCTTGTCTATATGCAGAATTGTTTAAGGGCCTGTATTGTGGGGGGGGGGGGGGGGGTAAAGGGGATGCTTTGTGGGGTATACAGACAAGAAACAAATAAACAAAAAGAAAAAAACAGTAATAACTCTATTAAATGTAACATTTTGAAAATATTATATATACTGTTATCTTCTTTCATACCTCACCACCGGACCAGTCCACCAGACACCCACTGTCTGTCCTCCTGTCACTCCTGTGTCCGCTGTGGAAGATCCAGCCTGCCCTGCCTGAGATGGAGTGCACTGATATCTGACATCATTGTGCACACCATGATCACACGAGGGACGTTCCCCAGAGGAGATGCTCTGCCTCCTCATACTCATCAGTTTGCACTACGGGCGGCGGTATGAGATGGGGAAATGCCGTCCATATCACGCCGCAAACTGATGACACACAAAACTGCTGGAAAAAAAATATTGGGTATCAATTTGCTCTCAAAGTGCCACCTGGGTCCAGTGGACCCAGAGGGACCCATGGTAGGGCCGACCCTGTGTATACCTCAATGGACCCAGAGGGACCCATGGTAGGGCCGACCCTGTGTATACCTCAATGGACCCAGAGGGACCCATGGTAGGGCCGACCCTGTGTATACCTCAATGGACCCAGAGGGACCCATGGTAGGGCCGACCCTGTGTATACCTCAATGGACCCAGAGGGACCCATGGTAAGGCCGACCCTGTGTATACCTCAATGGACCCAGAGGGGCCCATGGTAGGGCCGACCCTGTGTATACCTCAATGGACCCAGAGGGACCCATGGTAGGGCCGACCCTGTGTATACCTCAATGGACCCAGAGGGACCCATGGTAGGGCCGACCCTGTGTATACCTCAATGGACCCAGAGGGACCCATGGTAGGGCCGACCCTGTGTATACCTCAATGGACCCAGAGGGACCCATGGTAAGGCCGACCCTGTGTATACCTCAATGGACCCAGAGGGACCCATGGTAAGGCCGACCCTGTGTATACCTCAATGGACCCAGAGGGGCCCATGGTAGGGCCGACCCTGTGTATACCTCAATGGACCCAGAGGGACCCATGGTAGGGCCGACCCTGTGTATACCTCAATGGACCCAGAGGGACCCATGGTAGGGCCGACCCTGTGTATACCTACTCCTTCGGTGACATAAGGCCCTGGCTGGAATAAGTCAAAGTGCTGAGGACCTATTGAGGACTTTTTTTTCCCAGTAAGCAGGTTATCCTGTTTCGGTGGAGGATATCACTTTTGATGGTGGAAGATTTGAGTTTTATATTGTGTTGGACATTTTCTTTATATATTTTACACTGGTGTTCATATTAGTGTGAATTGACTTTATCTTTGGTTTTAATTATCACAATTTTTAATATCTCAATTTTCTATAGTCGATGTTGTTATTGCACTTTTTTTGTTTTCACACGGCGCAACTTTATTTGGGTTAATCATTTTTTGGTGTATATCTCACACTTGAGTTGCTGCTCCGGCTTGTTTAACCACTTGCCGACCAGTCACGTTGACTGTACTGCGGCAAAGTGGTTAGTTATCGTCCAGCGACGTAGTACTACGTCGCTGGACTCCTCCCCCTGTATGCGACGCTCGCGCGCCGCCGGAGGCTCGCTCCCGCTGTATTCAGTCACAGCGGGAGTCGGGCCAGGGGAGGAGCGGCGACGATCGCCACTGCTCTTCCCCGATCGTCGGGGAATCGAGTTTGGAGATCCGCCCGCCTGTGTAAACAGAGCAGGCGGATCTCCTAAGTGACAGGGAGTGACAGATCGGAGTGTTCAGCATAGCTGAACATGCAATCTGTCCCTGACTCACTCAGTCACCCCCCCCCCCCCCACACATGTCAGTAAGCACCAGGCATACATTAACCCCTCCCTCTCCAATAAAATTAACCCCTTCCCTGCCAGTGTCATTTTTACAGTAACAGTGCATATTTATAGCACTGATTACTGCAGTAATGTCACTGGTAACCCCAAAAGTGTCAAAAATGTCAGTCAAGGGTCCGATCTGTCCGCCGCAATGTCGCAGTCCCGCAAAAAAAAAAAATCTCAGATCGCCGCCATTACTCGTTAAAAAAAAAAACACCAAAAATGACAGAAATCTTTACCTTAGTTAGTAAACGCAATAACTTTTGCGCAAACCAATCAAAATACGCTTATTGTGATTTTTTTTTTACCAAACATAGGAAGAAGAAAACAAATTGGCCAAAAACTAAAAAAAATTTAGATTTTTACTTTTTTTTGGGGGGGGAATTTCATATAAAAATTTTTTAAAAATATTGTTATTTTTTCAAAATAAACGCTATTTTTTTGTTTATAGCGCAAAAAGTAAAAATCGCACAGGTGATCAAATACCACCAAAAGAAAGCTCTGTTTGTGGGGAAAAAAGGACGTAAATTTCGTTTGGGTACAGCGTCGCACGACCGCGCAATTGTCAGTTAAATTTGCACAGCGCCGAATCGCAAAAAGTGGCCCAGACGTAAGACAGCAAAATCCTCCGGTGGTAAAGTGGTTAATATACCGCAGTTTATATCCCCCTTTTTTTTACTTTTCCCTTCAGGAGACATGTAAACAGCCTCCACCTAAAGCCAGGACAATATTTAACTTTAGTCAAGGTGAACAAACCCTTAAAGGTTTTTATTAAAGGGCCGAGTGGAAATCCCCTTTAAAGTCGTTACCTGCGGAATCATTTTAGAGATGATTGGCGGTCGGCAGGTGATTGCAGATCTTTAGCAGGTATGATTAGCGCTTCAACAAAACCTCACTGTCCTCATTAAAATAAAAAGTGACTGATTCCCACACCTATTTCCATTTCCTGAGCTGCCGCCTCTATAAAATCAGTTTTTTGACATTTCTGTGATCTTTGAAAAAAAAAAAAAAAGATGAATGAGGTCCTCAGGTTACCAAGCAACTGGATTCTGCTATATTCCAGCACAGGAATATGTCATTAAATCCCCCCCCCCCCCCCACCCACCCAAACACACACGGCATAGCCCTGCCAGCCACATGGTTCAATCTCCCAGCACAACAACACGACAATAATGAATGAATGAATGGCCGCACGGTGTGGGAGGTAGTGTGGACTGCTAATGCAGATCCTTTGTTGATGCACCAGGCCAAGGTTTAGGGTGGACTCTGGAAGCGTTGTATGAGGTTAATACCTAAAGGGATTGTTCACACGTTAGGTTGGGGGGGGGGGTAAAACCCTGTGGTTGAGCTGCAGTTTAACCACCCTTCAAACGCTACCCCTTCCATGCTTCAGAGGCAGCAGCCATCAACTAAAGCCTCTCTCGCCTTAAGTGAATGGGGTCGCTCTGAAAGCACCCTGCAGCTGGGTGCAATGCTTGAGTTGTGGGGCACTAGTGTGGGGTCCAATGCAGCTGCAAGGAAAAAGGCACGGTGGTACTTATGTTTAGGGCAGTATGTGCTCCAGGGTGAATTCCCCAGAACGCAAGCAGTCTGCATTCCAGGCATTCATCCTAACGTAAGTACTATTGGGTGCACCATCCAGCCCCGGCAGCTGTCAGCCTCTAATAGGGTTTAATAGGCTGCTGGCAGCAAGGCTGGACAGATAGGGGCTAAACACACAGTGTGCCCAAAACAGAGGTAAAAGCCTACCTAAACCCAAAAACATGCAAAGTATTTCAGCTTACCAGCCCTTATGTAATCAGGGCCGCTGATAAGGCAGTACAGCCAGCCCTCCTGTACTGGGCCCGGACCCCATCAGTTCAAAAGGGGGGCCAGGGACCTGCTGAGCAGGAGGTCCAGCTGTACAGTCTTATTGCAGACACCAATCCTCTTCTTCCTCCCCTTGCAGCGCTGCCGGACTCTCCTCCTTCTCGCTCCAACTTTACTGCAGGGGAATTGGTTCTACCATCTGCTGTCTGGGCCCTCCTGTGTGCCCCTTTCCCGCTTCCCTTCTCTCCTCTCCTGCTGACAGCTGTTGCGGGCATGTTTGCATGATGTTTCAGGATGGAGAGCAGGGGGAAGAGGCCAGTAAATATATAATTTATTGGCCCCTTCCTTTGCTGAATAAACACAGTGAGTGATCAGTACCAATCACTCCTGTATTCATTCATCACTCAAGCATAGTAAACTTTACTTCAGTTTGTGAACGAGCAAGAAGCCTTCAATTCATTCCTCTATGCAGCTGAGGCCGCAGAGAAAGGGACTGATCTATGTCATTAGTCACTTCCAGCCAGGGGGGGGTAACCCTTTCAGGTAGGCTGTATGGGGCCCCGTGATTTCAAACAGCAGCCCTGTATGTAATAGTTGCATTAATTTTCTTTTTCTTGATAAGAATATTTTCATCACGTATAGAAAATACCCATTGATGCTTCCAAAAATGCATACCTCCCAACTGTATCGGATGCGCCGGACCACCACAGGATTTCAAAATCAAAGCAATATATATATATATATATATATATATATATATATATATATTTTTTTTTTTTTTAGCAGAAACCTAGAGAATAAAATGACGATCGTTGGAATATTTTATGTCATACTGTATTTATGCAGCGGTGTTTTAAACACATGTTTTTGGGAAAAAATACACTTTAATGTTTAACCACTTAACGCAAACTGACGTAAACCTACGTCGGCTGACTTTAAGTGGTTGTACCGGGAAGATGCCTCAAGCTAGAGGCATCATCCTGGTACCGTTTTGTAGAGCCGGTGGTCGGCTTTCCGGTGGTAATGACTGGTGCGGCTCGGGAGCCGCTCTATCTTTACCCTGGCGAGCGGGAGGGGACGTCCCCCCCCCGCCGCCTTCCACAGCTCTGCCCGGGTCTCCCGTCCCACCGGGAGACCAGAGCAACCAGCCGGCGCGTCCGCCAGCTGGATGGAGTCCCGATCTAAGCCGGATGTAGCTTCGATCGGGTCTCCGATGACGTAACCCGGAGGTGGCGTCCATGACGTCATGTCCGGGTTACTGGGCTGCTAAAGGCGGCAGTTTTAAAAAGTGAATGTATTAAAAAATGCAGTTTTCGGCGTTTTGAATACATGGAAGTGCAGTGGAGGGGTCTGAGGTCTTTTAGACCCCCGATCCCTCCATAAAGAGTACCTGTCACTGCATATTGCTGTCACAAGGGATGTTTACATTGCTTGTGACAGCAATAAAAGTGATCAGACTTTTTTTTTTTTTTTAAAAAACCTGCGTTAAAATTAACAAAAAAATAAAATAAATAGGGAAAAAAATAAATAAAAAATTTTAGCCGCCCCCGTCGCCGTGACCTCGGGCACGAAAGAAAACGTATACAGGATGGCGGGCCGCAAATGAAATGGCTGTCCAAACCACACATGTGAGGTCTTGCCACGATCGCCAGAGCGTGAGCAATAATTAAAAAAAAAGAGCTACACTCTTACTTTAAACTGGTAACTGTTAAAAAATTTTAAAGCGCCACCTATGGAGATTTTTATTGACCGTAATTTGTTGCCATTGCGCGGGTGCGCAAAATTTTAAATCGTAACATGTTGGGCATTTAGTTTTTTTTAAATGCAGTGAAATGTGATTTTTCCCAATTTTTCCAAAAAAATGGCGTTTGAAAGACCGCTGCACAAATACACAAATACGCTGATTTTAACTTGTAAACAAAAAGTGTCAAAAATAGGCCTGGTCCTTAAGTGGTTAATCCAAGCAAAAAAGTTGTGATTCTCATTTTATCCAGAATCGTGCAGCTCTACTGCATTTACACACTGATTGTACTGTTGTTGGCTTAGTAACACTTTGGCCCTGTTCACATATCGCCTGACACCCAAAATAAGTTCTTGTACTTCTTTTGGGCATCAGGCGTCCCACGATTCTGTTTGCACGATTATATCGCGATTCGCCGAGCGACAATCGTGACAAAATCACGCCGCGTTTGGGGTGCCATTGCAAGTCGCGGGAATCACTCAGATATGAACAATGGCCATTGAAATTAATAGGATTTTGCTTCTTGAGCGTTTTTGAACTTCAGAGATGTGCGTTTTACGAGCTGAAAAATGCTCAGATGTAAACAGGGCCATAACTTTTTTTTTCTTACAAATAATTAAAAAAAAATAAATAAATAAAATGTATCAGGAAAAGAAAGGGATAAGTTACTGCCCAGTCCTTAGAATTGGCCGGGCTTAACATGAAAACAAAGATCTATCAATATCATTATCTAGTAGATGGCTAACAACAACAACAAAACAATTCTGCAGTGCAGATAGACAGCAAAATAATAAAACCCACACTGGCTCACTAAAGGAAACTGTAGGGAAAAAAAAAATCTTTTTTTTTTTAATCTATAAAAAATTTATTCTGCAGTGCAGACGGCTGCAGACACACAGCAAGATAATAAAACCCACTCTAGAACTGCAGGAAATCCTATTTTACTACTAATAAGAAATAATAGAAAGCTTAATTAGAAATTATTAATTTCTCTCTCACTCCACAATTTACAAGACCACTGCTGCAAAGAGAAGGGAATAAGGGATAAGCTCATTCGTCAGAGATAACACATGACATCAGTAAAATCGCCCATCCAGAAATCGAATGAATTCAAACAAATCCAAAAGAAATCCGAATGCATTCATTATTTATTTATTTATATTCAGAGATAACGAGTAATCAGACAGAACAAAAATACAAAAAACGAAAATGATCCGAATGTAATGGATCCGTTAAACTCGTAGGTTGAATCATTTTTCGTTCTTTCGCATTTTCATTCTTTCTGACAATTCATTTTCATACGCATTCATCAAAGAGTCTTTCGTTCATTTGATTGCTCCTGAATGAACGAATATACCGAATTTCGTCCAAAAACGAATTAGTAATGAAACAAATTGCACATGTCCACTTATGACTTTCCAACCATTTTAAGTCTTGACATGTTGGGTATCTATTTACTTGGCATAACCTCATCCTTCATATTTTACGGTGGTGCTAATATTGAACGACATAAATAATTGGAACTACCACCATTTTATTCTCCATAATCTCTGCTTTCAGAAAATTGATCATATTTTGGTAGCTTTAATTAATCTTCAGGTTCTGGTCAGCTTTCATGAATGCCAACAACGTGCTACCAAATATCCTACATAGAAATCTATAGACATACATATGGGTTGCTCTCTGTGAGCGCGTTGCGTCCTCTGTTACGTGTTAATGAAACTCCCACTTCCCGACCGCCTCACTTATTTTGTACATCATGATTATGATGTTAAATACCTGGGTTAAGGCTGCTCGGCCTTTTGGCTAAGATCAAGTGTAGTATCGACTTTAGCCCTTAGGGGTGTCTCTGCTTTACAGCTAGGATGTTGAGAAACACTTGTATCTATCCAAGCCATTTGGTCCTTGTGGGGTACCCTCTGCTCGGCCTTGTAGGATCGTCGATTAAATTCGGCTTCACCTACTTGCTGCTATTGGGCTTGAGGCTTAGCCCCCACAAGGAACGAGACTGTGATTTTCCCTCCTCCCCCCCCACTCTGCGCTACTACCTTCGGGCAGTAGGCGCACAAGGGCCTTTTTAAAGGCTGCGAAAGAGTGAAGACGCCGAGGAATAAGAAGGAAGCCGCCAAAGTTTGCCTGAAGCGACTACCGACGAACTCCTCCGTCATGGGGAAGAGCACCGGGAAGAGAAAGCACGTCCCCGCCACTTCTGCCAAGACTCCGGGAGAAGTCGCCTCAACCTCCACCCCCACCCCGGCCAACGTCACCAAGCCGGGCTCAGCAAGGCCAACCAGGTCCGCAGACGGGCTTCCTACCCTGGAACCCTGGATGAGGCAGACAGTGGTGCTGCAGCTGAAGGAGGTGGACGGAAGAGTCCCTGACATGACCCCGGAAATCTTTGGCAAGAAGATGATCCTCGAACAGGGGTTCAGCAAGGCGGAGACACTGTCCGTGCAGACCTTCATGAAAGGTATATTTTATATAACTTTTGTGTCTCTACAGGTCTGTAGAAGGTACTGGGAAGCGGTGAAGAATTATGGCCCGGATTCCCCTTTCCGCAACTTTGTTGCGAATACTCCCATTCAACGGGATGAAAGGCGGGTGACGGTGTCCATGAGGAATCCCCACACCCCAGGAAAAGACATCGCTACCTACCTCCAGAGGTTTTGCATCGTGGCCAAAGACCCAGTCAGAATCCTCGATGTCAACGGCTTCTGAACAGGTAAGTGGGCAGTTTCTTGCAGGTTAAGGAGAGAGCCTTCGGGGGATCTCCAGCATCTGAAGCCCTACTTCTCTCTGGGAGCCTCCGCAGGACTCCTGTACTACGCAGACATGCCCCAGACCTGTTACAGGTGCGGCAAGCAGGGTCACGTAGGTATGGGTTGTCAGGAACCTTCTTGCAGGTTCTGTCGGGCTACAGGCCATGAGACCAAGGATTGCCCGAGGTCCAAGACCTGTAACCTCTGCGGATTGGCGGAGCACGTCTACAGAGACTGCCCCCAGAGATCCCGGTCCTACGCTGGAGCCCTGATCAAGGGCAAAGCTCCAGACAGCGCTGGGAAAAAGAAGCCAGGGGAAAAGACAGCGAAGGAACCGCGGAAAGCCACTGGTGAGTCCCCCCCTCCCCAGGCCCCTACCACCTCCTCCGACCCATCCCTCCCCACCCCCTCTGAGTCGGAGGTGACCCCACCTGCCCCCCCCCGCCCTGTCCTCCATGGAGGACTTCCCCACCCTGCCCACCGCCACCCCCACCCCCACCAGCAAAGGCCGGAAACGGAACCTAGATAGTCCGACAACTGAAGAACCCACCAAGCGGCCCACCGTGGCCCAGCAACATGACATCGCTGGACTGGACCCAGTGGTGGAGGACCTCGAGGACCTTGAGTCTGCGGGGGAAGACGAAGGAGAAATGCAGGAAGGTAAGGATCTGGCCCCCCCAGGGACTGACCTCACCCAGGACCTGATGGACAGCATCCTCGAGGAGAACGGCCTGAACCAGGACACCGGACAGGCACAAGAGGCAGTGGAAGAACCACCCCCCCCTCAGGGGAGGTAAGTTCAGCCCACCTGCTAGCTAGCCCCTTCATCTCCTTTACATGATGGCAGAGATCTCCATCTTTTCCATTAATGTTAGGAGCATCAAGGATGATTATCTGTTCTGTCATCTGTAAACCACAGACCACAACCACAGTGTATCAGTGCCCATCAGCGTAGCCTCATCAGTTCCCATAAGTTCAGCCTCATCAGTGCCCATCAGTGCAGCCTTATCCGTGCCGCCTCATTACTGCCTATCAGTGCAGCCTCATCAGTGCAGCATATCAGTGTAGCCTCATCAGTGGCCATCAGTACAGCCCAGTCAGTGGCCACCAGTGCAGCCTATCAGTGCCCATTAGTGCAGCCTAAGATATTTGGACTTGTGTTTGCTGCCACTGATTGTAATTATAGTAATATTTCACTTATTTGTATAATGACTAGGAAGTCCATAGTCAGTATACAAATTAGTGAAATAATTAGTAGCAGAAAACACAAGTCCAAATATCTTATACGATAGGAGTAATCTTACTAATCCAGTAACATATTGCGATAGCACATAAGAGGTAAGCAAGTCCAAAATATTATTGCCATCATATACAACTAAAAGTCTTAATTGTATATGATGCAAATCAATATGCTCGCTCAAGGACAAGGATGTTTAAAGAAATTAAATTATATTATTGACATGATACCTGCCATACCTGGGGGTGGAGGAGGGTAGGCGGAGCATTAGACTGCAGTACGACACTTATTAGCATTCAGGGCTGTCGGGCCAGTTGTATTAAGTGTGGTTGGTGGCCTGTGGTCTGTCCGAATGTCCTCACCCGCCGGTATTATCATACTGGCAGGTAGCAGTGTGAGTGCTTTATGTGGGTGCCAGACTTATTTCCCTCCTGGACCCTGCCCTCTGGCCCAATTCGCCCCAAAAGACTGGCACTATACTAAAAGTGTAGCACAAGCCGGCAGGGACCCTTTTCGTGCGGGAGCAGGAAGGAGGCTGTTTTTTTTTTTTTTGTGCGGGGTGCAGCTTTTTTGCTGCCCCCCTGCAAAGTGCCACCCTAGGCCTGGGCCTTGTTGGCCTAGGCCAAGATACAGCACTGGGTACTGTTAGAAACTTTGGCATGCAAGTCTATTACTTCACTTCTTGGCTCAGTCAATTAGTCCAGGGGTATGTAGTTGTTTTATTTATAAATTAGGGATGGGAGAAGGTATTAGTGGGATACTCCAGATTAACTATGCACAAAACATTGGAAGACATCTATCTCTTGTTACAGCCAGGCTGTTGAGTCACCTTGCCACTTAGGTGGATTTAGGGTTAAGTCTCTTTCCAGATGACTTGATGAACTAAAGTTATCTTCAGGACACTCTCCTACAACAGCTGTGTTTACAACAGCCGACCGCCCTTCTCTCTCAGCGGGGAAAGATCGCGGGTGCCAGGCGGCATTCGGAGCTGCCTGACACACGTACCGCCTTCCCCCGCAAACGAGCTCGCCCCCTAGCCTAGTATACCTATGTCGCTTTGCCCAGGAGCGGCTGCCTGCCGCAGTAAATCTGCGGTAGGCGGTCGTTAAGTGGTTAAAGCATGACATGTTAGGCATCTATTTACTCGATGTACATCTTTCACATTGTGCAAAAATATTGGGCTAATTTTTACTGTTTTGTTTTTTAAATTCATTAAGGTATTTATTTTATTTTTTTAAATTGCGTTTGAAAGACCGCTGCGCAAATATCGTGTGACATACAATATTGCAACGACTGCCATTCTATTCTCTAGGGTCTCTGCTAAAAATCTATATAATGGTTGGGGGTTCTAAGTAATTTTCTAGCAAAAAATACAGATTTTTTACTTTCACAACAAATGTAAGAAAAAGGCTGGCTCCTTCTCAATTTGTTAATCTTAGAAAACTACAGAAAAAAAACAAAACAAAAAAAAAAACCACTGCTGTGTTTACTTCAGTCACTTTCCGTGTGACATTGTGGAAATTATAATTGGAGGTTTTTTTTTTCCAGCTGCTGTACATTTTCCCCACTTTGGCACAATGGTAAGGGTCTTATGCACAGGTCTCCCACTAACATTCTGCTCAGCCCATTAGCAGACTGTACATAACGAAGGACTTCCCCCTAACGCTGCAGACCGTATAAAGGGGATGTTATTAGCAAAGTAAGGAAACTGCAGACAATTAGTGAGTGGCTAGATGTGGATTGTTCATTGTCTCATAAGCTGTTCTTCTTCCACACCATGTAAGCATCTATGAATGTCACTCTGCCAGTGTGTAGCTTGGTTTGCTTTTAAAGGGTATGTTCAGGCATTACCCAAATTTACCCACAAACTTCCCCCAGCATTTATTTGAAACAGGCTTTATTGCTCCAGGTAACATCATCACCAGGGTTGTAAAATTCATGCTGGAGCAGCCACACAGAGGTCGTTTTCTACTGACATAGGCATGCCCCCAGAACTACATCTCCCAAGAGCCTTTTCCCTACATACAGTGTATGGTCATGTGCTTGTGATTCAGGGCAGCAGCATTGTTTACCTGGGATAAAAAAATCAATGTATACTTGTAGAGAGGGACCGAAGGGGTTGGAGGACAGGTGGGGTTCTGTAGTCCAGTAGATAAGGCTGCAAAGCTAGTTGGGATTTCAGTGCCGCAGAAACAATGACTTTTGATCATAAAGGCCAACATCCTTTGCAGCCTAAGCGTCACCTAAGAATTCTAAAATAAAGCCCAACTCTGGGAAAATTCTCCCTTCAGGGCATAACTACAGGGGTTGCAATTGCAACCGGCCCCATGCTCCAAGGGGCCTGTGCAGCTCCCCTGTATACCTAGATAGGAGGGGCGGCGGGGGCAGCATGTAGAGAAATCACTGTCCTCCTTTTTCCTCCTGTAGCTGCAGGAGGAATATGGAGGAGATTGGTCCCTCAGTATGCTGCCCCCGCCACTCCTCCTACCCAGTTCACTTGTGTTCTGCTGTCTATGGGCCCCTGTGTGCTCCCCTGGTCCCCCCCCCCACTGTGCTAAAAGCCCCCCCCCCCCCACTGTGCTTCATTCCCTCTCCTGCTGGCTGCTGCAGGGGTTGTGTCACAATAGAGAACCAGGAAGGGGTCGGTAAATATGTAATTTACCAGCTCCTTCCTTTTCTGAATGGACAGAGTCATAGTCAGTGACATTGTAAAAAAAATAAAATGATAAAAAATAATACAATTAAAATACCAAAAAATAAAAACCACCGACACCAGTGGGTGAACTTCCAGGATTGCAACAGTCACACTTGCATCCTAGCCCTGGCATTCCACCCCCAAGATGGCAGGAAGGGGGCCCACTGCAGAAATTATGAAAGGGTCCCGCTGAGGGACCATAAGAAAAGGGCCCCGCAATGAGAGTAAAGGGCCCCAAGATCAGTGGGAAGAGCCCCAGGCTTGAAGAGAAGGGTCCCGGACAGGGGTCCGTGGGGCCCTTCATGGTTTCTTGCTCCTGGGCCCTGAAGGTTCTAGTTACGCCTCTGTCTCCCTTTCAGGGGAGATGCGCTCGCAACTGCAAGGGTCAGCTGCTCGTTTAGGTCTGGGGGACACAGAAAAGCGAATTTACTTACCCAATTCCTGCTCCTCCATGCTGCTAGACCGGTCCTTGCAGTGTCTTCTCATCTACACTCTACTGGTCTATGGTCCTGGCGTCATCAAGACCAGTGCAGGGTTTCCGCTGGAAAAAATAAAAGGCGTTCTACAGAAAGTGGCAATGCTGAGTGACTGACCCCCATGTGCAGAGAAAGAGCCGATTGCACAGAACCTGAGCAGGACCCAGAAGATCACAGCTATTACTGCAGTAGCTCCGACTACAATGATTGTAACCAGGGCTGCTGATAAGGAAGTACAGCCAGCCCTCCTGTACTGGGCCCGGGCCCCATCAGTTCAAAAGGGACCTGCTGAGCAAGAGGGCCAGCTGTACTGTCTAATTGCAGACACCAATCCTCTTCTGCGTCCCCCTGCTGCGCTGCCAACTTCTCCTCCTCGTTCTCTCTCCGGCTGCACTGCAGGGGGATTGGTTCTAGTACATGCGCTGCTTTCATCTGTCCAGGCCCCCTTTTCACCG
Organism: Pelophylax lessonae; assembly: GCF_965119305.1. Taxonomy (NCBI): domain Eukaryota; kingdom Metazoa; phylum Chordata; class Amphibia; order Anura; family Ranidae; genus Pelophylax; species Pelophylax lessonae. Next base: position 49,881,276 of record NC_138769.1, on the reverse strand, counting down.
CAGCGCTTCCGGCTTCCCTCCCCTCCTCTCCCGTCGGCAGCTGCTGAAGGCACACAGATGGGTGTTTTAGGATAGAGAGCAGGGGAAGGGGCCTGTAAATATGTCATTTTCTGGCCCCTTCCTTTCCTGAATAAATGCAGTGAGTGATCGCTACCAATCACTCATGTGTCTAATCATCACTAAAGCATAGTAAACTATATTTATTATGCTTCAGTTTGTGAATGAGCAGGAAGCCTTAGAGTGCTTCCCATTCATTCATCCGTGCAAATGAGGTTGCAGAGAGAGGGACTGATATATCTATGTCCTCAGTCACTTTGCGGGAGGGGGGGGGGGGGGTAGGCTGTATGGGGCCCCTGTGATTTCTTAGAGCAGCCCTGATTGTAACCTTCCCCAGTGGTTCATTAGTACAAGATATGCATACTTATATTGTGCCAAGCTGGACTAATATTAGTATGCAATAAACATAATTTCTGGAGTTAAACTTTAATAATCTCGAAAATGGTGACACAAAAACTCGGAGTGCCACGGACAAGGACATCTAGGGCCAAGGGTGAACATGCCAAACTGCAACCTCCCAAACCCCCCCCCAAGATGTATGACCATTATGTGCCAGCAAAAAATCTGAGCACTAATCTGCATGCTTTCCCCTGAGCATAGATTCCCCCTCCTCTCAACACAAATCCCCCCCAACCTCCCAAATCCCCTTAGCTCAATTGTCCCTTAACCCCCCCCCAAAAAAAAAAAAATTGCTCCCTCCTAGCACAAATCCTCTACCCCTAAAATTTCCCCTCCTAGTACACATCTTATCCCCTCCACTCGCATTCCCCCTCCCACCATAATCCCCCCCCCCCCCCCGCCGTTTCCCTGCCCCAGCACAAATCTTATTCCTACCAACCCCCCTCCTGACACAAATCTACCTAAACCACCACTCTTATCACAGACACATTTCCCCACCTAAAACAATTTTTACCCCTGCGCCCCTCCTCTCCCCCGAATTCCCCCTTTCCAACACAAATCCTCTCTCCCCAAATCTGCTTGTGGTGCCCCCCCCCCACTCCCCACCTACCACAGTGCCCAGGGCAGCCGCCCCTCCTGCTCACCCCTTGTCCTGGCCCTGCAAATACTTATGATGTATAACTTTTATAGAAGTAAAATATAAGGACTTAATTGGACTTTAAATGTGACCAATGACTAAACTGCTAATCCGAAAAAAATACTGGATTTATAAGAGGTCCTGTTCTGTAACATACGTTCACACATGGACTCACTTAAATTTAAGACATGTCTAATCTCTTTCTTTCTTTTTTTTTTTTTTGATTCATCAAGTCTAAGATTTAAGTCTTAAAGTACAAATGTCCATAGAAATCCGCATCTTAATCCTTTAATCTGGGTGAATTAGGAATACTGAGACGGACACTAGACATACTGAAGTGAAGTATATTTCATATGGTGAAGAGATGGCTGGGACGTAGACAGGGATATAGGTTAAACCCTGGCATATGTTTCACTAAATGAGGTTTTTTTTTTGTGCCCTAAGAAATTTCCAACCTCCTCCAAGCATCTGATTAGTTGGAGGATGAGGCAATGCTAGTAACATTGGACAGTGCAGCCTTACCTCTTCATATAGTATACCCAAACAGATCATTTCACAAATATGTTTGTCCATGCACCTTTCAGTTACAACACCATTTCTATTTTCATGTTAGCTCTATCAATTTGCAAAATGCTACCTAATGTCAACAGCACTTCCTGTTCATCAATCACATCTCCTACTACCTTCCAATGAAGTAGTGACTTTGTCAGGGTTCTATGCATGGTCTCACTGCAGGACTACATGATGCCATGCCAAAACACAGCATAGAAAAGGTGAAGAGGTCAGTGCTGTATTTTGGCCTAGGCTGACAAGGCCCAGACCTAGGGCGGCACTTTGCAGGGGGGCAGCAAAAAAGCCAGCCACTCGACGCAGGACCCGAAACATAGTGGAACAATGTAGTAGTTTCTACTTTAGGGATCTTCGAAGTAGTTTCTACTTCAATGATTTCCAGCTTCCAGGGGCATTGGCCAGGTATGATAAATACAAAGTTACACTGGTCTAAGCTGGGCTGATGTAACTATGTAAACATATACCATGTCTGGAATTCTAGTTTAATGAGGGTGGACGGAGCACAGCAATCGGATACCTGTCCTTGGTCTTCTGCATGTCTTTCTAACCTTCTGGGTCCCTCTCTCATAGGGCTATGCAAGGAGGGGGGGGGGGAGAAATTGGCGCAATCGGAATATTAGAACTGCTATGGTAGTCTAAAGATTGGGAGGTGGGAAATGTCAGTTCCAATTGAAAAGTCCGGTGGAGTTGCTAGTTCACTTCGATGGTTGCTGACGGTAAAGGGTGAAGTAACCCTGTAATGGATCCAAGAAGAGAGAAGAGAAAACCGAGCGCCAATCTGAGTGTAGCAATAAGGTTCTTTAATGGCAAATAAAAGAGTGTTACTCACAAAGGTATGATTAAAAACAGGCATCACAAGGTAATGGAGAGTCTAGGCGATGGTCATCCAGGGGGTCCTTCCAGAATCCTAGCGGAGCTGGCGCTGTGGAGGATGAGCTGCAATCTCCTGTGGAATGGCAGGGGACGTGCTGATCACTCGGCGGGGGCTGGGTAGCGTGGGTCCGCAGGTAGAAGGGCCATGACGTCACTTCCTGGAGACAAAGTGTAGAACAAACGGCAACGCGTTGCAGAGCATGCGCTCCTTCTTCAGGCCGTGCATGTGCCATTTTGGATGAGGGCTTATATGCCAGCAGTTCAGGAAACATTTTACGGTAGCTCAGCAGGGACAAAACAAAACAAAGCAAAGTAGCACAATGTTATGTGGAGGGCGGGGAACGGATGTAAGGGCTGGAGATGGACTGATCTATGATATGAAGAGGGCATATGGAGGGGAAAGGAGCCCCTACTGAACTCTTAGGCTGACCATATATGGTAGAATCTGACCATACAATCAACTTATCGAAATCACATACTCTAAGTGTCGCTATGATCATAAATATTGCACGCAGAGACCTCATATTGAAAGTGGCGCTATCATAAGAGGGCTCGCATGGGGAGACCACATACTGTAAGTGGCGCTATGATAAGAAGGCTAACATGCAGAGACCACATATTGTAAGTGGCACTATAAGAAGGGGAATGTATGTAGAGAAATCCGCGCTTAGGATATATTAGGTTATCTATAGGTAATGGCTGCAGCCCCCCTCTGAAACTATATTCCGAAGATATATAGTAAAAGTAAGAAATAAATAAAGGAAGGTGTGTGGCGCTGCCAATATACTCTTAATACTCAATACATATCTCTCAAAGGTGTCGAAGTGCAAGAAATGTAAAAAAACGTTGTAAACAAGTGTGCTGTGTATATCTTAATAATTCAAAAATTGATACTAGAATAAATTAATAGGTAAAGTGATGTAGATAGCAGGTGACTGTAATATAAACGCCTTTAAAGTGCCAAGTGAAACAATTCTATCTTGTGAAAAGGGGGGTTATATACCAGCGCTATGGAGTTTCAGTACAAAATCAATTTTTTTTTTTTTTTGTGGTGTAAGCTGCCTCCAACCTACCTCTGAGGTAGTAGAGTTAGAAAAATGCAAGAAATGTTGGACCCGGCGCTACCACTTTAAATAGTATTGTGCAAATATGTGCTGTAAAAGTGCATGTGTTGCAATCAACAAAGTGAAAAGTGCTACGTGCCGTTTAAAACCAACAATAGGTGTTGACCTGGGCTGTGCTTATTGTGCCATATTTAAAATGTCATATACCATACATTTATAAAAAGTGCCAAGTGCTGATAAAACCAAGTGCCACGTGTTGTGATCCGTGCTAAAACAATATATGGCGCCGGCGGATGTTCCACCAAGAAAAGCACCGCTGCTTACCGCACTCTTAAGCCTTTGACTCGACACTTCTTGGTCACTACAACAAAGAATAAACCTCCATTGCGTAGCATTTGTTGTATAAAGCAAAAATATTTAGCATCCACTCACAGTTTGGGGAGTTCACGATCAGCTTGAATGGTGTTCGCCGGGTCGCTTCCGCGTTCCACTGGCTCAAAACACCAAAACCGGAAGTGACGTATTGACGTACACAAACCACGCCCTACGCGTTTCGTCATACGACGTCATCTGGAGCGTGCCATCTCTCACTACTCCCGGTCTTTTTATAGGCTGGGATGGCGCCATCTTGGTGTACCTAATTTGAGGCCGGACACGGCGGCCATCTTGGTGCACCCATCCCATATCCTAAAGAATGTTTATTCATCATGTGAACTCCCTTCATGTTGTGTTTGCCGTACATAAAAACAACAATATACTTTATTAACCATAGCGTACGACTAAAAACAATTACTATGTTTAAAATACTATGTTTAAAATACATTTGTGCAAATAGTGATGTGTCTGGTTAAATCGGAATGAACTGATAACCAGTGTGTGCCGTGATTGGGAAATAAATAGATATTGATTAAAATATTTTTATTATTATGTGACAAAGTGATACGTGCCTAAAACTATACTCTATACATAAAATATAATGTATAAAAACGTGGGCCCATGTGTCTATGCAATTGGTGCTAGACTATGAAAGAAGTGCCCATACATGTAACAATTAATCGGTGAGATGAAATCGTGCTGAAAAAATATTTTTTTAAAATTTGTAAAATAGTTTATATTTTTTGTAATTGAAGTCCAAAGCCGGTTCTCACGTTTTTAGATGGAAATCAAAATTGAAAATAAATAACCATGTGTATTCATTATAAGATCCAGAAAAAAACAGAAAAAACAGAAAAAATGGGGAGGACGTTAAAGTAAGGAAACCATTGCAGTGGGACACTTGGAATATTCTTATATGGTGAGGAGAGACATTGGAACAGAAAAAATATAAGAATTAAATTCCAAAAAATATTAAAAAATTATATATAAAAATATATAAAAATCTGTAAATTGCAATTATCCATAAAGGAGAACTTTAAGGAGGACTAGATCTGCATCAGAGGAGAATGTTATCTTGCTTGAATGTATATTAAAATAAAAAATATAAAAATAAAAATAAAAAAATAAAAATAAAAGAGATAAAATTCCAAAGTCCAAGGCTCAAAAAACGGGAGTTTTAAAACGGGAGTTTTTAAAACGGGAGTTCTAAAAATCAGTGATAAAACAGTTCAGATCAATATCGATATTCAAGCCTTTGGGCTGGAGGGTCTGCATTTGATATATCCACTTCGTTTCGTTTTTTGACACATCGATTTTCTTGTTGCTACCTCTCCAGTTATTTTTGATTTTATCAATGGCATAGAAAACCATTACCGTGGGGTCTTGAGAGTGGTGGAACTTGAAGTGTCATGATAAACTATGCTTCTCAAATCCCTTACGGATGTTCTTTACATGCTCCCTTATGCGGACAAATAAGGGTCTGGTGGTGCGGCCTACATACTGTAATTTGCAAGGGCATTCTACCACATAGGTTACATGAGTACTGGTGCATGTAATGGTCTCCTTTATTTCATATGTTTTTCCTGTGCTTTGTGCCATAAAGGACGTTGTTTTTCTTTTCTTCTCCTTAGACCCTTATTTGTCCGCATAAGGGAGCATGTAAAGAACATCCGTAAGGGATTTGAGAAGCATAGTTTATCACGACACTTCAAGTTCCACCACTCTCAAGACCCCACGGTAATGGTTTTCTATGCCATTGATAAAATCAAAAATAACTGGAGAGGTAGCAACAAGAAAATCGATGTGTCAAAAAACGAAACGAAGTGGATATATCAAATGCAGACCCTCCAGCCCAAAGGCTTGAATATCGATATTGATCTGAACTGTTTTATCACTGATTTTTAGAACTCCCGTTTTAAAAACTCCCGTTTTTTGAGCCTTGGACTTTGGAATTTTATCTCTTTTATTTTTATTTTTATATTTTTTATTTTAATATACATTCAAGCAAGATAACATTCTCCTCTGATGCAGATCTAGTCCTCCTTAAAGTTCTCCTTTATGGATAATTGCAATTTACAGATTTTTATATATTTTTATATATAATTTTTTAATATTTTTTGGAATTTTATTCTTATATTTTTTCTGTTCCAATGTCTCTCCTCACCATATAAGAATATTCCAAGTGTCCCACTGCAATGGTTTCCTTACTTTAACGTCCTCCCCGTTTTTTCTGTTTTTTTCTGGATCTTATAATGAATACACATGGTTATTTATTTTCAATTTTGATTTCCATCTAAAAACGTGAGAACCGGCTTTGGACTTCAATTACAAAAAATATAAACTATTTTACAAATTTTAAAAAAATATTTTTTCAGCACGATTTCATCTCACTGATTAATTGTTACATGTATGGGCACTTCTTTCATAGTCTAGCACCAATTGCATAGACACATGGGCCCACGTTTTTATACATTATATTTTATGTATAGAGTATAGTTTTAGGCACGTATCACTTTGTCACATAATAATAAAAATATTTTAATCAATATCTATTTATTTCCCAATCACGGCACACACTGGTTATCAGTTCATTCCGATTTAACCAGACACATCACTATTTGCACAAATGTATTTTAAACATAGTATTTTAAACATAGTAATTGTTTTTAGTCGTACGCTATGGTTAATAAAGTATATTGTTGTTTTTATGTACGGCAAACACAACATGAAGGGAGTTCACATGATGAATAAACATTCTTTAGGATATGGGATGGGTGTACCAAGATGGCCGCCGTGTCCGGCCTCAAATTAGGTACACCAAGATGGCGCCATCCCAGCCTATAAAAAGACCGGGAGTAGTGAGAGATGGCACGCTCCAGATGACGTCGTATGACGAAACGCGTAGGGCGTGGTTTGTGTACGTCAATACGTCACTTCCGGTTTTGGTGTTTTGAGCCAGTGGAACGCGGAAGCGACCCGGCGAACACCATTCAAGCTGATCGTGAACTCCCCAAACTGTGAGTGGATGCTAAATATTTTTGCTTTATACAACAAATGCTACGCAATGGAGGTTTATTCTTTGTTGTAGTGACCAAGAAGTGTCGAGTCAAAGGCTTAAGAGTGCGGTAAGCAGCGGTGCTTTTCTTGGTGGAACATCCGCCGGCGCCATATATTGTTTTAGCACGGATCACAACACGTGGCATTTGGTTTTATCAGCACTTGGCACTTTTTATAAATGTATGGTATATGACATTTTAAATATGGCACAATAAGCACAGCCCAGGTCAACACCTATTGTTGGTTTTAAACGGCACGTAGCACTTTTCACTTTGTTGATTGCAACACATGCACTTTTACAGCACATATTTGCACAATACTATTTAAAGTGGTAGCGCCGGGTCCAACATTTCTTGCATTTTTCTAATTCTATCTTGTGTATATCCTAATAATTAATATACTTGGTGATTAATGAGAATAAATAAGTGAAGTAAAATAAATAGTAAGTGGCTGTATTCAAAAAATATGCACTAGAATGTGATACCGGATATAAAAATGTGCTCCCCGCACCCCTAGGACCGCACTCACCAGAGTTAGTCACGCCTAAAGGGGTACCGAGCCTTGGGTAGGTAATTCTCTGGGTCCCACTCTGGTTTCCCTGGATGGTCCTATGGACACGAGTGCTGTCCGGTAACCTGCCCGGGTCCTCGTCACCCTATCCTTAAGATTGGGTTTATCCACGGGTATGTATGGGGAATAAAGGGCTCACATAGGGTAGTACCGTCTGAAAATTCTTTATTAAATCAAAAAAATGGTACTCACAAACATTCAGGAAACAATCGGCAGGTAAACACTATTGCGGTCGCGCACTTCCGGGACGCCGTGCGTTCCACAGACCGGATGTGCGTTCCAACCCGGCGGATGTGACGCGATGTCATCGCGTCACATCCGCCTGGTTGGAACGCACGGCGTCCCGGAAGTGCGCGACCGCAATAGTGTTTACCTGCCGATTGTTTCCTGAATGTTTGTGAGTACCATTTTTTTGATTTAATAAAGAATTATCAGACGGTACTACCCTATGTGAGCCCTTTATTCCCCATACATACCCGTGGATAAACCCAATCTTAAGGATAGTGTGACGAGGACCCGGGCAGGTTACCGGACAGCACTCGTGTCCATAGGACCATCCAGGGAAACCAGAGTGGGACCCAGAGAATTACCTACCCAAGGCTCGGTACCCCTTTAGGGGTGACTAACTCTGGTGAGTGCGGTCCTGGGGGTGCGGGGAGCACGGAGTGATCACCTGAGTTCGGGCACCCTTAAAGAAATATCTAGTAGCACCTGCACTGAAGTCACCTTTTTTTCTGAAGATTTTATTGCAATATTTATTTATGGACTATTTATAATTGTGGTATTATCCTATCTTAAGATTATTTATGGACTATTTATTCATTTGAAGTTCTGAATATTGCTGCTACATTCATCTATGGTGGTTCTACTTATTTATATTCCATATACCTGCGGTGAGGTTTCATATATAGTTCCCTGTTGATATACTATACTGCTAGTGGACTTTATTCGGTACACTCAAGGATAGATTTACCTTTTAACCACTTAATGCATTATACTATACGCCACTACTGATTTTATTTATTTATTTTTCTGTCACTCATTTGTGACAAGTTGTGGTATCACCATATACTTGCCATTTGATTTCACCAGTTCAACTTTGCACATTTTTGGCTATCACATTTTTATACCCGGTATCACATTCTAGTGCATATTTTTTGAATACAGCCACTTACTATTTATTTTACTTCACTTATTTATTCTCATTAATCACCAAGTATATTAATTATTAGGATATACACAAGATAGAATTGTTGCACTTTGGCACTTTAAAGGCGTTTATAATATAGTCACCTCACCTGCTATCTACATCACTTTACCTATTAATTTATTCTAGTATCATGTTTAGAATTATTAAGATATACACAGCACACTTGTTTACAACGTTTTTTTACATTTCTTGCACTTCGACACCTTTGAGAGATGTGTATTGAGTATTAAGAGTATATTGGCAGCGCCACACACCTTCCTTTATTTATTTCTTACTATAAGAAGGGGGCTTGCATGCAGAGACCACATATTGTAAGTGGCACTATAAGAAGGGGGCTTGCATGCAGAGACCACATATTGTAAGTGGCGCTATAAGAAGGGGGCTTGCATGCAGAGACTACATACTGCAGGTGGCACTAGAATAGGAAAGCTCATTTACAGAGACCAAATACTGTATGTGGTGCTATGATAAGAGGGATTGCATGCAGAGACCAAATACTGTAGGTGTTGCCATGTTAAGAAGGCTCACATGCAGAGACTAGATACTGTAGGTGGCGCTATGATAAGAGGGATTGCATGCAGGGACCAAATATTGTAGGTGGTGCTATGATAGAGGGCTCGCATGGAGAGATCACATACTGTAAGTGGCGCTATGAAAAGAAACCTTGTATGCAGAGACTTCATATTGTAGGTGGTGCTATTATAGTTGGGCTAACATGCACAGACCACATATTGTACGTGGCGCTATAAGAAGGGGGCTTGCATGCAGAGACTACATACTGTAGGTGGCACTATAAAAAGAGAGCTCATTTACAGAGACCACATACTGTAGGTGGCGCTATCATAAGAGAGCTTGTATACAGAGGCCACATATTGTAGGTGGCGCTATCATAAGAAAGCTTGTATACAGAGGCCACATACAGTAGGTGGCCCTATGATAAGAGGGCTTGTATACAGAGGCCACAAACTGTAGGTGGCGCTATCATAAGAGAGCTTGTATACAGAGGCCACATACAGTAGGTGGCGCTATGATAAGAGGGCTTGTATACAGAGGCCACATACTTTAGGTGGCGCTATGATAAGAGGGCTTGTATACAGAGGCCACATACTGTAGGTGGCGCTATCATAAGGGAGCTTGTATACAGAGGCCACATACAGTAGGTGGCAGTAAGATAAGAGGGCTTGTATACAGAGGCCACATACTGTAGGTGGCGCTATGATAAGAGGGCTTGTATACAAAGGCCACATATTGTAGGTGGTGCTATGATAAGAGGGCTTGTATACAGAAGCCACATACAGTAGGTGGCGCTATGATAAGAGGGCTTGTATACAGAGGCCACATACAGTAGGTGGCGCTATGATAAGAGAGCTTGTATACAGAGGCCACATACAGTAGGTGGCGCTATGATAAGAGAGCTTGTATACAGAGGCCACATACTGTAGGAGGCGCTATGATAAGAGGGCTTGTATACAGAGGCCACATACAGTAGGTGGCGCTATGATAAGAGAGCTTGTATACAGAGGCCACATACAGTAGGTGGCGCTATGATAAGAGGGCTTGTATACAGAGGCCACATACAGTAGGTGGCGCTATGAAAAAAGAGCTTGTATACAGAGGCCACATACAGTAGGTGGCGCTATGATAAGAGGGCTTGTATACAGAGGCCACATACAGTAGGTGGCGCTATGATAAGAGAACTGGTATACAGAGGCCACATACTGTAGGAGGCGCTATGATAAGAGGGCTTGTATAAAAAGGCCACATACAGTAGGTGGCGCTATGATAAGAAAGCTTGTATACAAAGGCCACATACTGTAGATGGCGCTATGATAAGAGAGCTTGTATACAGAGACCTCATACAGTAGGTGGCGCTATGATAAGACAGCTCGTATACAGAGGCCACATACTGTAGATGGCACATGATAAGAGAGCTTGGATACAGAGGCCACATACAGTAGGTGGCGCTATGATAAGAGGGCTTGTATACAGAGGCCACATACAGTAGGTGGCGCTATGATAAGAGAGCTTGTATACAGAGGCCACATACTGTAGGAGGCGCTATGATAAGAGGGCTTGTATACAGAGGCCACATACAGTAGGTGGCGCTATGATAAGAGGGCTTGTATACAGAGGCCACATATTGTAGGTGGCGCTATGATAAGAGGGCTTGTATACAGAGGCCACATACAGTAGGTGGCGCTATGATAAGAGGGCTTGTATACAGAGGCCACATACAGTAGGTGGCGCTATGATAAGAGAGCTTGTATACAGAGGCCACATACTGTAGGTGGCGCTATGATAAGAGGGCTTGCATAAAGATATAAAGAGGCCACATACAGTAGGTGGCGCTATGATAAGAAAGCTTGTATACAAAGGCCACATACTGTAGATGGCGCTATGATAAGAGAGCTTGTATACAGAGACCTCATAGATACAGTAGGTGGCGCTAGGATAAGAGAGCTTGTATACAGAGACCTCATATAGTAGGTGGCGCTATGATAAGAAAGCTCGTATACAGAGGCCACATACTGTAGATGGCGCTATGATAAGAGAGCTTGTATACAGAGGCCACATACAGTAGGTGGCGCTATGATAAGAGAGCTTGTATACAGAGACCTCATGCAGTAGGTGGCGATATGATAAGAGAGCTTGTATACAGAGGCCACATACTGTAGGTGGCGCAATGATAAGAGGGCTTGTATACAGAGGCCACATACTGTAGGTGGTGCTATGATAAGAGGGCTTGTATACAGAGACCTCATGCAGTAGGTGGCGATATGATAAGAGGGCTTGTATACAGAGGCCACATACTGTAGGTGGCGCAATGATAAGAGGGCTTGTATGCAGAGGCCACATACTGTAGGTGGCGCTATGATAAGAGGGCTTGTATACAGAGGCCACATACTGTAGGTGGCGCTATGATAAGAGGGCTTGTATACAGAGGCCACATACTGTAGGTGGCGCTATGATAAGAGGGCTTGTATACAGAGGCCACATACTGTAGGTGGCGCTATGATAAGAGGGCTTGTATACAGAGGCCACATACTGTAGGTGGCGCTATGATAAGAGGGCTTGTATGCAGAGGCCACATACTGTAGGTGGCGCTATGATAAGAGAGCTCGCATGCAGAGACCACATACTGTAAGTGGTGCTATGATAAGAGAGATTGCATGCAAAGAATAAATACTGTAGGTGGCGCTATGACAAGGGGCCTCTCACAAGGAACAGCAATGATGTGCATTAGTGGCCCTTTCTTTCTTTGGACATCACTGGTAGACATCCCGGGAATTGTAGTTTGAAATCCACTTGACTATCTGATCTCGTGGCGCAGTAAATGTTCCCTGTGCGGTGGTAATAATGACACCCTTTAATCTCTCTTCATCTCTCTATGATTCCGCCTGTTTTGATTTATGTTTAGCTCACAGCTGGCTCAACAGATGTCTGTAACTGTCTCAGACAGTCGCCCCGTGTCTCCTCCATATGTTAATTGGCAGAAGACAGTATGCATGTGTGATGTGCACTGTTTATTGTCACTCCTTGTACCGTGTAAGTGGAAGATGTTACCTAACACCGCATGATGATGTAAACTGGCAATTCACTCGGCTCTCAGTGTGCAAACAATAAACACTACCTGAGATACACCGACACCTGATACTCAAGCTCTCATAAAAAAATGCATGAAAACGCATTAAAAAAATGCATGCAAAAACAAAAAAATGCAGGCGCATGAGTATGAAGCTAGCCTTAGAGGTATGAATGCCATACTCAACTTGGATTTAACCCAATTCATGCCCAATTGACTAAAATTTAGGCCGTGGGTGTCCCTTTTTGGCAACACCCATCTCAATTCTCAATAAAAGTCAATTGTTTGATCAACTTTTGTTGAAGGAGCCAAGTGAAACATTGTCAACAGAACAGTGCCTGCATCCAATCAGATTGAGGCGCTGGACAGGTATTCTGACAGCCATTGGAGCTGCCTCCTCCATCCACGCAGTTCAGCCTTGACTGGCAAATAATGGATGTAAGAGCACCAAAAGGGGGGGGGGGGTGCACACATACATCTGTGCATATCTGGGGAATTCATTGATCTGGAAATACCAAAATTCAGCCTCTGCAATTTCTCCTCCAGAGATGCAAAGAGCAGAATGTGTGACATCATTTATTGGAGTCACACCCACTGTGCCTTATACTGGAAGTACCAGCTTTCATTGGAGGAGAGAGGGTGAGGACTTGATGGAGCTTTGCCTGTCACAAGAGGATGAAGAAGGGCATCCTCCCATAACTGCGCTGCCCGCGCGCCCCCTTCAGCGCCCCTTCGGACTCAGATGATCACAGATCAGAGTAAAGGGCCAATCACAGTGGGTCTTTACCACAAGATCAGCTGTCAGCCAATGACAGCTGATCATAGGATGTAAACACAAGCCATTATCGGCTTTTCTTTCCTCACACTGACAGAAGGAGAAGTAGAGAGCCGGTAACCAACTTGTGTTAGGGACATCAACACTGATAATCAGGGCACTGGTTATTAGTGTTCTGATTATCAGTGCAGTCCAAACAGTGCCCACCAGTTGTGCTAATCAGTGACCACCAGTGCCACCTATCAGTGCCAATCAGTGCCACCTCTCAGTGCTGCCTATTAGTACCGCCTATCAGTGCCACTTATCAGAGCCCATCAGTGCCACCTATTAGTGATACCTATCAGTGCAGCCTCATCAGTACTCATCGGTGGCACCTCATTAGTGCCCACCAGTGCTGCTTACAAGTGCCTATCAGTGCTGCCTATTGGTGCCAATCAGTGGCACCTCACAGTGCTGCCTATTAGTACCACTTCTCAGTACCCTTCAGTGCCGACTATCAGAGCCCATCAATGCCACCTATCAGTGCAGCCTCATCAGTGGCACCTCATCAGTGCCGTCTCATCAGTGCCCATCAGTGTAGCCTATCAATGCCCATCAGTGCAGCCAATCAGTGCCCATCAGTGCAGCCTGCAGTGAAGGAGAAAAACTACCTGTTTGCAAACTTTTATATAAAAATATGAATAATGTTTTTTTTTTTTCTTATAACATTTTCGGTCTTTTTTTGTTTGTTTAGTAATAAAAAGCCCAGCGGTGATTAAATAGCACCAAAAGAAAGCTCTACTTGTGTGAAAAATATTATAAAAATGTAATTTGGGTACAGTGTTGCATGGCCATGCAATTGTCAGTCAAAGTGTGACAGTACTGAAAGCTGAAAACTAGCCTGGGCAGGAAGGGGGTAAAGGTGCCCAGTAGGCAAATGGTTAACCTAATTTTTTGCAAAATGTTCTTCCAGCTCTTCCTTTTTTGTACCATTTACTTTTTGTTGCCCTGTGCCAACTTTTATGAGACCTGTTGCTGCCATCTATTTCAAAAATACCTTTTTTTTCCTTAAAATAGTATATTTAAAAAATGTGATATGTTTTTCTATTTTCTATTGTGAATAAAATATGGGTCTATGGGATTGGTAAATCATTACATTCTGGTTTATATATATTTTACACAGCATTCAAACTTTTTGTGGAAATGGGGTTGTATATTATCTTTACTTGTTTTCCTTTTTTTATTTTTTACATTTCTTCAGTGGATTCCTAGTTTCTGGCCTTGGCCAAAATAAGGTCATATATCCTAAAAGGTTTCAGGGCATTTATTTCTTTCACCTGTAGGAGGGACTTTCTCAGCTAAGCACCCCCTGCTGTCTGTGTGCCTAAGCTAAGGGCAGATGGATTCCAGGAAGTCTACATAATCCATCTGCCCTTAATCAAGATGGCTGTGGCTAGAAATATTGGGGAGGGGTTTTTTTTTTCAAAGTGATTTCTTAGCAAACTAATGCATGGAGACATGGATGGATGGGGGAGTTTTAGCTTCTAGTGCTCAGAAACAGTTTAGTTCCACTTTAAAGTGTTACTTAAGGTAAAATTATTCATTTTTATAAATTAAAATGAGAACATGATATACTCACTTGCTCTGTGCAGTGTATTGCACAGAGCAGGTGTGTATAACAAGCATATTCTTTTGTTAAAAAAAAAAAAAAAAGGTATTGCACAGAGCGGCCTCAATCCTTCTCTTCTGGGGTCCCCACACCGGCGATCTTTGCTTCTTCTCTTCCTTCGCGTGCCCCCATAGTAAGCCGCTTGCTACGGGGGCACTTAGTGTGTGCTCACTCCCAAGCTTTGTGTGTCTATGACCTAGCCCCGCCCTCCATTTCATTTCCACTGCGTTTGATTGACAGCAGTAGGAGCCAATGACTCCTGCTGCTACCCAAGGGCCTGACTGAGATGCAGCAATGCACAGCATAGGATCTCTTCTCCCCTCTCTCCCCTCCACGCAGGGAAGGGGATGACAGAAAGCTATAAAAAGGTTTTTTTTACCTTAACCACTTCTGGACCTGAAGTATTTGCCCCCTTAATGACCAGGCCATTTTTTGTGATACGGCACTGCGTTACTTTAATGGACATTTGCGCAATCGTTCGATACTGTACCCAAATAAAATTGATGTCCTTTTTTTCCCACAAATAGAGCTTTCTTTTGGTGGTATTTGATCACCTCTGCAATTTTTTTTTTTTTGTGCTATAAACAAAAAGAGCGACAATTCTGGAAAAAAGAAAAAACAACATTTTTCACTTTCTGTTATATAACATTCCCAAAAAAATTATAAATCTTTAACATTTTAGGCTAATTTGTTTTCTGCTGCATATTTTTGGTAATAAAAATCACAATAAGCGTATTTTGATTGGTTTGCGCAAAAGTTATCGCGTCTACCAACTACGGGAAAGATTTATGTCATTTTTATTGTTTTTTTTTTTTACTAGTAATGGCGGCGATCTGCGATTTTTAGCGGGACTGCGACATTGCGGTGGAAAGATCGGACCTCTGACAGACATTTTTGACACTTTTGGGGGGGGGGACCAATGATATTACTACAGTAATCAGTGCTAAAAATATGCACTGTTACTGTAATAATGACACTGGTAGGGAAGGGGTTAATACTGTGGGTGATCAACTGGTTAAATGTGAGCCTAGGGGAGTGAGTCTAACTGTATGGGGGCGGGGCTTGTGAAATGATCAGAGACCTGTAATCCTACATAGAAGGATCACAGGCGCTCTGTGATCATCCCAAAAAGAGAAGAACGGTCGGCTGTGTTTACAACAGCTGACCGTTCTTCTCTCTCAGCGGGGTGCGATCGCGGATGTCAGGCGGCAATCGGAGCCACCTGCCCCGTGAATCCGAGTCCAAGGCCAAGGCGCGCGAATGACGAATACCTATGTCGGTTTGCGCAGGAGGGGCTGCCTGCCACAGTATAACTGCGGCGGTGGTCCTTAATTGGTTAAAGTAGAACTATAGGCAAAACTTTATTTTTATTTTTTCATTTAATGGAAGTTATAAGCTTATTGGCTACCATGAACAGCTGCACAAGATTCTGTGTGCACAAGTTTTAGTAAATCTCCCCCAAAATGTCTTTCTGGCACCCCTGGGTCGCCACCCCCAGGGGGCTTCTTGGGCCTCCCAGCCCCAGGCCAGAAAAATATAGCCCCATTCAAATCAGAAAGGCATTAGAACATAGGGAGAGCCCTGCCTTCAACCAGGGACAAGCCTGGCATCCCAGGCCAGATTGATCCTGGGAGGAAAATGACCTCCCACCATACCCACCTTATTATATTGGGCGAATACTAGCCAAGGCCCCCCTTGCCATCAGTGGCTCTGCATTCTCCCTCCTGAAAACCAATATGAGGCCTGCTATACTTCATCTTAGCCAAAAGTCTGAGAAGGCTCATCATTGTTCATGTGGGAGACTGACATGAGGAAGCAAAGCCCTGCCTCTACCTAGATTAAGGTGAGCAGACATCCTCAGATTGAGGACACTGTCCCCAGTCCAAGTCTGTCCCCGGTCTTGTCTCCGGATTCAGGGCCAGATTAATGTAGACAAGGCATCCCATGCTGGCTGAGAAACAGACTGGGGGCTCAGATGCAGACGCCCCCTGCTGGACGATCTCACTGTCGCTCCTGCTGCTGTTCAGTGGAGGAGAGGCAGCGCCAAAAATTTACTGTATGGAGGGCTGAGAACAGGAGATGAGAAGAATGGGGGGGGGGGGGGGGGGGTCTGTCTGCACGCTGCTGAGGGCAGTGGGGGAGGGGGGGTCAGAGCTGATGCAGCTAAATGGATGGAGAGATGGAGAGTTTAGCTGTTGTGGGGGAAGGGCATAAAGGTGGCTGCAGAGATAATCTGTGAGAGAAGGGTGCAGAGGTGAGCTATAGATGTGGGGGCAGAAGTGTCCTCTGTGCATAGCAAACCTCTGAACCCTGCACTCTATGCCTAACACCCTCCTGTATATTATGTAGTCCTGTGCCCAGCGCTCTGTGTATTATGCAGTCCTGTACCCAGCGCTCTGTGTATTATGCAATCCTGTGCCCAGCCCTCTGTGTATTATGCAGTCCTGTACCCAGCACTCTGTGTATTATGCAGTCCTGTGCCCAGCGCTCTGTGTATTGTACAGTCCTGTGCCCAGCGCTCTGTGTATTATGTAGTCCTGTACCCAGCACTCTGTGTATTGTACAGTCCTGTGTCCAGAGCTCTATGTATTATGTAGTCCTGTACCCAGCGCTCTATGTATTATGTAGTCCTGTGCCCGGCGCTGTGTATTATGCAGTACTGTGCCATTTGCCAAAAAAATAAATAAATACGTCCCCAGATTTCATTTTAAATATCTAGTCATCTTAACCTAGATGGCCACCTCCACACAGAGACACACAACCAACCGAACATGGCATGGTGAGTCAGTTTTAGGGAAAGGTCAACTACAGGGAGACCACAACCTACGCATTTTTTCTCTGCCTGCCTTATTCTGGGCACAGCTTCAACATTACAGGTCCTCTTTAACCACTTAAGCCCCGGAGGATTTTCCTGCTAAAAGACCAGGGGGTATTTTGCGATTCGGCCCTGCTTGACTTTAACGGACAATTGCGCGGTCGTGCAACGCTGTACCTTAACGAATTTGACGTCCTTTTTTCCCCACAAACAGAGCTTTCTTTTGGTGGTATTTGATCACCTGTGCGATTTTTTGATCACGCGCTATAAACAAAAAAGAGCGTCAATTTTGCAAAAATAACAATATTTTTCACATTTTTTTATATGAAATTCCCCCCAAAAAAATGTAAAAATCAAAATTTTTTAACATTTTCGGCCAATTTGTTTTATGCTACCTATGTTTGGTAAAAAAAAAATCGCAAAAAGCGTATTTTGATTGGTTTGCGCAAAAGTTATCGCGTTTACTAACAAAGGGAAAGATTTTTGTCATTTTTGTTGTTTTTTTTTTAACGCGTAATGGCGGCGATCTGCGATTTTTTTTTTTGCGGTACTGCGACATTGGGGCGAACAGATCGGACCCTTGACTGACATTTTTGACACTTTTGGGGTTACCAGTGACATTTCTACAGTAATCAGTGCTATACATATGCACTGTTACTGTAAAAATACACTGGTAGTGAAGGGGTTAACTTTATTTGGGAGGGGCTGTGTGTGTCCCTAGGGGCATGCTTTCTACTGTGATTGGCTGTGGCTTGAGCTGTAAGGACACTGATCAACGGATCTACATAGTAGATCCGTGTGATCAGTGTCTTTACACCGAGGAGAATGACAGGCAGCTTGTTTACACAAGCTGCCTGACTTTCTCCCTCTCCTCCGCCGATCGCAGAGTGGCCGGCGGACATCGGGTCCGCCGGTCACACGCGCGGGGGGGTCCGTGACCGCGCCTCCGCGGGCGCGCGCTTGCTCCCCAGACCCTCCCAGGCTAGTGACATTAATTAACGTCACTCTGCCTGGCAGGGGCTGACCGCCGCAGTAAATTTACTTGCGGCGGTCGGCAAGCGGTTAAACTTAGCAGACTTTCCAAGAAAATTTTTTGAGTACCCAGCTTTCCCGGGAGTCACAATGACATCACCTTCGCCTCCTGGAAGCGTCAGAGGCTGCGTTGAGCTAAGTAATTTATTTTGTAAAAACTAATATGGATATCATACTGGATATGGTGTTAAAGCGGAGTTTCGGGCACAGAAACCATTTTTCAATAAACATACCCCCGGGACAGTCAGGGCTAGCACATTCCACAATGGCTAGCTTCTAATCTGTCCCGGTTCGCACTTACCTGCAAGATGAAATACTCACTTATAAAATTTCTTCTACAGCGTTGCCATCTCTGTTGTGGGCAGCTGAAGCCGGCGCGGTCCTCTTCTGCGTCTTCTTCCGCGTCCTCTTCTCCCAGAATGCGCCTGCACCGGCCCCTCTCGTCACTTCCGGTGTGGCGCCACATTACTCCACAGCTTCTGGGCATGCCCAGAAGCTGTTTAGCAGGGGAATGCGGCGTCGCCCCGGAAGTGACGAGCGGGGCCGGTGCCGTCGCATTGATTCCTGGGAGCGATGATGTTCAGCACCCAGGAATCATCGCGAGACAGGAAGTGACGGCGGTGCCGTTGCATTGATTCCTGGGAGCGATGACATTCAGCACCCAGGAATCATCGCGAGACAGGAAGTGACGGCGGGGCCGGTGCCGTCGCATTGATTCCTGGGAGCGATGAAGTTCAGCACCCAGGAATCATCGCGAGACAGGAAGTGACGGCGGAGCCGCGGCGCTGAGGGAGGAAGTACCCTGAGGTGAGTATTTTCGATCTTCAATTACAAGGTGTGTAAAAAAAAAAACCTAACTATCCAATATCTTTCAGGTGATGGAGAACTAGCGGAGGGGCACAAAAAAAAAAAAAAGAAAAATGATCGATTTTGTGCCCGGAACTCCGCTTTAAGTCACCTAGGGGCACTGTGAAAAGCCTACTGAATCTGGTTGCAATTTATTATATAAACTGTAAAATAGTTTAGAGGTGGATTAATTGGACTTTATGACTTTAGCATTGTTGCCATGTAACTGTATTCAAAG
This sequence comes from Pelophylax lessonae, assembly GCF_965119305.1. Lineage (NCBI taxonomy): Eukaryota > Metazoa > Chordata > Amphibia > Anura > Ranidae > Pelophylax > Pelophylax lessonae. Next base: position 49,861,527 of record NC_138769.1, on the reverse strand, counting down.
TTAACTGCATAATTTTACTTGCTGCCTCAAGCTACATTAAAAAAAAGCAGGACAGTTGTAGGTACAGCTTCAGATAAAGCTTGGCAGGATATCAAATTATTCCTCTGGCATTAATTCTCGATCAGTAGCTGCTGATTTTGCATTGAAGTTGGGTTCCCTCCTCTCTGCTCTAATATAATATTTCCTCTTTGTTTCACATCTCCTTCCTGCCACTGCTAACGCGGCAGATGAAAGCCGAGCCACCAGAGGATGGGGTAAAGGTATAATTTGAAGGCATTGTTATCTCTTTTTCAGAAGCTTCCTAAAAATATACAGTGTCACATTTACATGATAAGAACTTGCAAATGAATGTTATTTTCTGTTGAAGAATGTGCTTGTTGCAAGCCTCCCCCCCGTCCCCCCGTCCTTACTGTCATGTCACCATCTTGTTCCTTGTTTGTTCCCCTCCAAACGCGTCCCCCTGCTCTTTTTTTTTTCCGCTGCTTTGTTTTCTTCTCTGTCATATTTTCCCTTCAGATGTTATATCTCAACAATTATCTGACACCCCTTAAATTGGGACAAATGTTTTCTCTTTGCAGAGGTAAGGAAAGATAGAAATATAAAATGTAAGGCACGCTCCAGAATAAAATAAAATGTGAAATGTAAAAGATCACAGTCTTTCTACTTGGAGATCCTATTTTATTGGAGGCAGCCATTCCCAACCAGGGTCCTTGGAATGCTAGGGTTCCTCCAGAAAATGCTTGTGGTTCTTTGGGCTGTGGTTGATTGACCTCCTATTTCCGGGATCCTCAAACTACGGCCCTCCAGCTGTTGCGGAACTACACATCCCATGAGGCATTGTAAAACTCTGACATTCACAGACGTGGCTAGGCATGATGGGAATTGTAGTTCCTGAACAACTGGAGGGCCACAGTTTGAAGACCCCTGTGACCTATTTGATGGGGTCTGCATAGTTCCCGAACAATTGCCAATTGGAAAAGTCAGCAGCATGGCGCCAATGATCTTTCTGGTAAGGGTTTCCTTTTTTCCTACTGACCACCAATGTAAGAGACATTTATGCTATTGATTCATAATGAATTAATTTAAGTAAGAGTTCCCTAAGACCTGATAATTATTTTAGGGGTTCCTTTGGAGTAAAAATGTTTAGATAGGTTGGTCTATGTTTCTGGTTTCTTAACCAGGGTTCCTCCAAAGGTTGTTGAGCAATGACCAATTTCTATCTCTCAGATAAGTTCTCACTGACACCATTGATCTTTTTAGCCAGGGGAGGACTGGGCCAGGGGGGCAATTGCCCCCTGGGCCGCTCTGATGCCCCATAAAAAGGCTGCATCACTTCTGCCACAGACATGCCTAAAGGATTCCTGGTGAAGAGAAGTAAAAAGTTCCTGCCACTGACCTACTGAGTGGGTGGTTGGAGACAAGGACAAAGCTCAGGCCCCCCCCCCAGAATGGATGGGGTAAACTGTGTCTGAGCAGAGGTCGTTCCATGCCCCACTGGAGACTCTTCTGCCCCAGCCAGCCCCAACCGAGCTGTCCCAGCTCCCCCCATACCACCCCCATCTGGCCAGGTCAGGAACCCAGATTCAGCCGGTAAGTAGAGAGTAGCTGGAGCAGGGCTTCAGCTTAGAATGGGGGTCAGGAGGAGAGTGAGGGGGGTGAGGGAAAGTGGGAGGGGGGGCCGAGTCGCTGCACCATGGGTCTCTGGTTTGTACTTGCCCCTTGGGCCGAACGTTGCCAGTCTGCCCCTGTTTTTAGCTATCCGTAAGGGGGGGGTTCCCAATGACCACAAGTGTAAGGAGTATTCTTCCTACTGACCATCACATTAATGTATTAGGAGTTGTAGATATAGTCAGTCATTTTTAGCAGGGATTCCCTGAGACTGGAATGTTATTTCAAAGGTTCCTCTGTGTTGAAAAGGTTGAGAAAGTCTGGCTTAGGTTGTAGATCAATACTACAGCCACTACTTTAAGGTTACAACTGGGCTTGTGCAATCTGAATTAGTTCCTTGCTATTTATTGAAGGACACAAGGTGGTAGCATAGTCTATGACATAGAGGCAGCAGTATAATCCATGGTATAGATCAGTGGTGGTCTACTTTCTTGATATGAGGGCCTGAAGTGTGGTCCACAACATTACCAAATGGCTACACATACAATTAAGTGACTATTCAGTCACAGAGACAGCAGACACACAGGATATATATACAGTACAAAGACTATGGGCTAGGGCAGTGATGGCGAACCTTGGCATCCCAGATGTTTTGGAACTACATTTCCCATGATGCTCATGCAGTCTGCAGTGTAGGTGAGCATCATGGGAAATGTAGTTCCAAAACATCTGGGATGCCAAGGTTCACCATCACTGCCCTAGCCTATAGTCTTTGTACTGTATATATCCTGTGTGTCTGCTGTCTCTTGGGGTGCCAAGGTTCACCATCACTGGGCTAGAGGCTAGAGACTGCGGGCATATTACAACAGAGGGTTAGAAACTGTTGACATGAAACAAAAGGGAGTCAGAGACTGGTTGCGCTCCAGGGTCATATACTATTCTATAATCCTGTGTCTCTTAATGAGCTCTTACAGAAAGACTGTACAGTAAGTACAAAAGTCTTAATTTCTTTATCAACAATTGAGGGACACAGGTTTGTAGAACACTCTATGACAATGGTTCTCAACTCCGGACCTCGGGACCCACTAACAGGCCAGGTTTGCAAGATAACTGAAATACATCACAGGTTATATATTTTGCTGTTCAGCGATTGCAGTACTCTAGTCTGCATCTCCCCAAGGTGATACTTAAAATCTGGCCTGTTAGTGGGTCCAGGGTTGAGAACCACTGCTCTATGACATGTGGGTTATATCACCACCTACATGTCTTAGATTGACCAATTTAGCTCCAAAAGATTTTACCCCCTTCATGACCAGGCCATTTCTTGCAATTCGGCACTGCACTACTATAACTGGCGATTGTGCGGTCATGCAACACTGTACCCAACTAAATTTATAGAATTTTTTCACGCAAATAGAGCTTTTGTTTGGTGGCATTTGATCACCACTGGGTTATTTCTTTTTTTGCAATATAAATGAAAAAAGACCAAAAATTTTGAAAAAAAACAATATTTTCTACTTTCTGCTATAAAACATATCCAATACATTTTTTTTTAATCTAATTTCTTCATACATTTAACCGGTTGCCGACTGCTCACAGTATATTTACTGCGGCAGTCAGCCCCGGCCAGGCAGAGTGACGTAGGTCTACATCGCTTGCCTGTCACTCCTTCTAGAGCCAATAGCGGGCGAGCGCGCGCCCGCCGAGGCGCGCGCCCGCCTCGGCTCGTTCACGGAGGAGTGCGGGCGTGTGACCGTTGGACCCGATGTCCGCCGGTCACACTACGATCGCCGGTACAGCGGGAGAAAGACAGAGCGGCTTATGTAAACAATCCGCCTGTCAGTTCTCCCTGTGTAAAAATGAAGATCAGACGGTTCTACTATGTAGAACCGTTGATTTTTTTTTTTACACCAATAGGAATGTCCCACTACAGTTAGAAGCACGCCCCTAGGACACACTTAACCCCTCCCTGTCCAATAAAGTTAACCCCTTCCCTGCCAGTGTAATTTTTGCAGTAACAGTGCATATATATAGCACTGATTACTGCAGTAATGTCACTGGTACCCCCAAAAGTGTCAAAAATGTCAGTCAAGGGTCCGATCTGTCCGCCGCATTGTCGCAGTACCGAAAAAAAAATCGCAGATCACCGCCATTACTCGTTAAAAAAAAAACACCAAAAATGACAAAAATATTTCCCTTTGTTAGTAAACGCGATAACTTTTGCGCAAACCAATCAAAATACGCTTTTTGCGATTTTTTTTTTTTTACCAAACATAGGTAGCGTAAAACAAATTGGCCGAAAATGTTAAAAAATTTTGATTTTTTAATTTTTTTGGGGGGGAATTTCATATAAAAAAAAGTGAAAAATATTGTTATTTTTGCAAAAATTACGCTCTTTTTTTGTTTATAGCGCGTGATCAAAAAATCGCACAGGTGATCAAATACCACCAAAAGAAAGCTCTGTTTGTGGGAAAAAAAGGACGTGAAATTCGTTTAGGTACAGAGTCGCACGACCGCGCAATTGTCCGTTAAAGTCACGCAGTAAAAAATCGCAAAAAACCCCCTGGTCTTTTAGCAGGAAAATCCTCCGGTGGTAAAGTGGTTAAAAAAATACAGAATACAAAATGTATTCTGCTATATGTTTTTAATAAAAAAAATTTCCAATAAGTGTATAATGATTGGTTTGCATGAAAGTTATAGCGTCTACAAACTACGGTGTATATATATTGGAATTTTATGTACTTTTTTTTTAAACTATTTATGGCGGCGATTAACATTTTATAATGGGACTGAGATAGTGCTGCGGGAAATCTGACACTAACAAACGCTGGGGGGGGGGAGGAACTGACTAACTGCCACTCACATCACCAGTGACGCTAATACAGTGATCAGTGCTAATATACACTGTCACTGTACTAATGACACTGGCTTGGAAGGGGTTCAAATCTAGGGTGATCAAGGGGTTAAATAGGTGCCTAACTATGTTTAATGTGTGTACAGTGTGCAGCTTTTTACTAATGATCTCTCAGTATCTCATCTCTGCTTTTGAGGGATGAGAAACTGACAGATCGCTCGCTGTCTACAGAGCTCTGTGTTGAATGTCAACACAGAGCTCTCGGCTGTGAATGTACACAGCTGATCGGCAAGACCTGATCATGAATCATTGGCCGGGACTTGCTAACAGGCTCCCGCTGTGTATAATCGGCCTGGGAGGCGTGCATGCGCACGCCCTAAACCTAGTATGCCGAAAGATCTTATTTTTTGTACAAAATCCCTATTTATTTTTAAATGTAGGAAGGTTCCCTGTTTCCCCCCTCCTGCCCAGGATGGGCACCCACTGAATAATATATTGTTTTTTAAATTTGAACTTACCTTTTTACAATGTCTTCTGGTTCGTAACCTGATGTGCAGGGTTCTAATTCTCTTTACACCTTCTCTGGAGGTGGGTGGTACTCAATAGTGCAGACAGCGGTGCTGATGTAATGACTTTAGCGCTGCTCTCTGCATCACTGTATTTGAGTGCAGAGCACCATAGTGACACCTCATTAGTAAATGAGTCTACACCAGCTTTTATCAACCTTTTTACCATAACGAAAATCATTTTCAGGTCTCAGGGAACCCTTGCTAAGACCACTTTATTGGAGGTCAGTGGGAAAAAATGCCCCTCACATTGGTAGTCAGCGGGAAGAATGTCCCCCTTACATTGGTGGCAGAGTGGGAAGAATGTTCCTCACATTGGTAGTCAGTGGGAAGAATGTCCCCCTTACATTGGTGGCCAGTGGGAAGAATGTCCCTCATATTGGTAGTCAGCGGGAAGAATGTCCCCCCTTACATTGGTGGCAGAGTGGGAAGAATGTTCCTCATATTGGTAGTCAGTGGGAAGAATGTCCCCCTTACATTGGTGGCCAGTGGGAAGAATGTCCCTCATATTGGTAGTCAGCGGGAAGAATGTCCCCCTTACATTAGTGGCAGAGTGAGAAGAATGTTCCTCACATTGGTAGTCAGCGGGAAGAATGTCCCCCTTACATTGGTGGCAGAGTGGGAAGAATGTTCCTCACATTGGTAGTCAGTGGGAAGAATGTCCCCCTTACATTGGTGGCCAGTGGGAAGAATGTCCCTCATATTGGTAGTCAGCGGGAAGAATGTCCCCCCTTACATTGGTGGCAGAGTGGGAAGAATGTTCCTCACATTGGTAGTCAGTGGGAAGAATGTCCCCCTTACATTGGTGGCCAGTGGGAAGAATGTCCCTCATATTGGTAGTCAGCGGGAAGAATGTCCCCCTTACATTAGTGGCAGAGTGAGAAGAATGTTCCTCACATTGGTAGTCAGCGGGAAGAATGTCCCCCTTACATTGGTGGCAGAGTGGGAAGAATGTTCCTCACATTGGTAGTCAGTGGGAAGAATGTCCCCCTTACATTGGTGGCCAGTGGGAAGAATGTCCCTCATATTGGTAGTCAGCGGGAAGAATGTCCCCCTTACATTAGTGGCAGAGTGGGAAGAATGTCCCTCATATTGGTAGTCAGCGGGAAGAATGTCCCCCTTACATTGGTGGCAGAGTGGGAAGAATTTTCCTCACATTGGTAGTCAGCGGGAAGAATGCCCCCCTTACATTGGTGGTCAGTGGGAAGAATGTCCCTCACATTGGTAATCAGCGGGAAGAATGTCCCCCTTACATTGGTGGCAGAGTGGGAAGAATGTTCCTCACATTGGTAGTCAGCGGGAAGAATGTCCCTCTTACATTAGTGGCATAGTGGGAAGAATGTTCCTCACATTGGTAGTCAGTGGGAAGAATGCCCCCCTTACATTGGTGGTCAGTGGAAAGAATGTCCCTCACATTGGTAATCAGCGGGAAGAATGTCCCCCTTACATTGGTGGCAGAGTGGGAAGAATGTTCCTCACATTGGTAGTCAGTGGGAAGAATGTCCCTTACATTGGTGGCCAGTGGGAAGAATGCCCCTTAAATGCCCCTTAAATTGGTGGCCAGTGGGAAGAATTTCCCTTACAATGGTAGTCAGTGGGAAAAATGCCCCTTACATTGGTGGCCAGTACGAAGAATGTCCCTTACATTGGTAGTCAGTGGGAAGAATGCCCCTTTCATTGGTGACCAGTGGGAAGAATGTCCCTTACATTGGTAGTCAGTGGGAAGAATGTCAACTTTACATTGGTAGTCAGTGGAAAGAATGCCCCTACATTGGTGTCCAGTGGGAGGATTGTCCCTCACATTGGTAGTCAGTGGGAAGAATGTCACCGTTAAATTGGTGGCCAGTGGGAAGAATGTCCCTCACATTGGTAGTAATTGGGAAGAATGCCCCTACATTGATGGCCAGTGGGAAGAATGTCCCTCATATTGGTAGTCAGTGGGAAGAATGTCACCCTTACAAACATTTCAAAATTTAAATGGTGTCCTCCTGTTGGCTCTGCCAAGTGGAGTTGACCACAGAAATATAAAGGCACCATCAGATAGGGGTCAATCAGCCAAAGCTCAAGGAACCGATAGGAATCTCTGTAGGAACTGTAGGGTTCCATTGAGCCCAGGTTGAGAATGGCTGCTCTACACTCATAGAAGGTTCATAGCCAATCAACCTAGAAAGACTAAGGACATCTAGTGCCACAAACGATATACTAAGGAGAGGGTAAGTATCACAGCCAGAGCTGCCTCTTCATCTTAAACTGTAGAAAAAACGAAAAGAGGGCGCACCAACCATGCACATTACCCAAGTGTGGTGTTTATTTGTGTGAAAAGAAAAGAAGTATACTTTTTACACCAACAAACACCACTTGGGTAATGCACAAGGTTGGTGTGCCCTCTATTTGTTTTTTCTACAGTGTTCCTATTGGGTTTCCCCCTACCTTTGGAGGGCAGCAAGGTCTGTGCATCTACCTAGAGCCATAGAGATCCTTCAGCCAGCGCCTTGTGGGTCCCCTGGGTTACCATTAGCAGGGCTTTTTTTCAGCGGGAACGCGGGGGAACGCAGTTCCGGCACCTCTAGCACTGAATGCATGAAATGGCAAGGGGTGTTGAGGTGTGCTTGAGGATCTATTGTTGCTGGGGTTCATTTGTTGCTGGGAAGGATCTACTATAGAGGGAGGAGTCAACTGTTGGCTGCTGGAGGGTCTATTGATGCTGGCTTCTAGAAGATCTATTGTTGCTGGAGGGGTCTATTAATGCTGTGATGGATCCATTGTTGCTTAGGGGGTACTTTGCTGTGGGGGGGGGGGGTCTTTTGTTGCTGAGGAAAACTACTGTTGAAAGGTGGGTGTATTGTTGCTGGATGCAGGGAATATATTTAATGGCTTATCAATAAAAAATTCCATAAAATTAGTACAAAATGATGCTTGGTGGAACTGGGAGGTGGATAGAGGGAGTAATCAAGGGATGGTGCTCAGAGGTTGGTAGGGGGCGGAGACAAGGGGTGGCTTGAAAGGGGGGGGGGGTTCCTGTACCTTTTCTCTGAGAAAAAAAGCCCTGACCATTAGCAACCGATAGCAGGCAAAACAGCATTTGGAAGTTCTTGGCTCAGACAATGAACAGTCCAGGGGATTTGTTTTTTTGTGTTTTATTTAGAACTGGGATGGTAGGAGGGATGAGTGGGATACTCCAACTATGAACTATGCACAAATCTTGAGGACAACTGACTGTAGTGTGTGCAGCAAGTCCGCTGCTTCACCTTGCCACTGAAGTGAAGTAGAAGATATGTTCCTGAATTGATTCCTCTTCAGGGTCCTAACATAGCACCCCCTTTCTTACTTACCGTGCATGCTAGCCCCTTGTCCACTGACTCTCCAGTGGAGAAGACCCCTGGCAAGCTCCCCGGTACTCACGGACACTGTTTTTCCCTGGGTTGCTCTGCTTCAGCTCCACTTGTCAGCATCCTGGACCTCCTGGCTCAGAACCACACTTCTGGCTCACTAGGCCAACCGCCTGTGACCACCTTTCATACAGACAGCATGAGAAACAGCCATCACCCTCCTCCTGGGACCTGGCTTCCCGCCCAAAGACACTCTGTCACATGTGCCGTGGCTTTTATAACATATTCCAGGATGCACCACTGCTGTGCCAACCCACTGGGATAGTCATAAAAGCCTGTGTGTCACTGGCTGGGTTTCCTCCACTGTCCAACAGGCTCTCCTATTGGATACAGTGGGGACACTCCCTCAGGCCAGATGAATCACACATGGACACATGCAACAGGCCTAGCTACTGATCAGGCTCCTCTGATAAGCAGATGGAGCAAACTATCTGCACCAACTAGCACCTATCTAGGAGGGTGCTACATCACCATGCCAGGCAAAAGTACAGGAACATAGTTAGGTGACACGTTTTCACACGTTTTCATAACATGTTAAGAGTAAGCATGAGTGATTCGTGTGAAACGCGTCAACTAACTATGTTCCTGTACTTTTGTCTGGCATGGTGACAATAAAGAACTTTCAAGATTTTGACTTCACTGCAGTGTGCAACCATTGTCCTATCTTCATTTGTGTTAGCAAATAGCCAGATCTGGCTGGTTTTTCTCCCTGATCTCACTTACGGTTCAAGCAAAAAACAGGGAGAAAAGCCAGCCAGATCTGTGAGCAAAAGAAGCAAACATACACTTGTTAGGCACACAGTTAACCCGTTGACTGCCCTCCTGATCATCCCTATCACCCAGCCAGTGCCATTAGTACAGTGACAGTGTACAACACAGGCATCAAACACAAGGCCCGTGGGCTGAATCCAGCCCGCCAGACCATTTCATGTGGCCCTCACACCTCTCTTGCAACTACGGCACCCCCCTAGTCTCGCTCCATCTTGTCTCAGCAGTTGGCAGCAGAGAGGAGGACAGAACTCCTCTGCAAGATCCTGCACTTCTCTGTGCAGTCGCGGAGAGACTTGTCTCTGCCATCCTCCTCCCCATCTTAGGAGTCGGCAGAGAGGAGGATAGAACTTCCTACAGATCCTATGCCTCTCTGTGCAGCTGCAGCACCCCCTTGTCTCCACCTCCCCTGGTCTCAGCATTCAGCAGACTCTGGTAGTGGACCTCCAGCACTCCTCCAGACTCTGCACTTTCTGGTTCCAGGTCCCTTTCCCAGCTTCTTCCCGGCAGAAGAACAAGATAAGAGAGGTGCACTATAATGTAAAGGAGGTTGGGGGGCTCTTGACATCTGATGTAAGGGACAACCGGCACTTTGAAGGCAACCATAATACTGTTGAGGCCTGCAATGAAATTGAGTTTGACTCCCCTGGTGTACAGTATTATCACTGATCTCTGTATTAGTGTCACTAGTGACGTCAGATAGCGTCAGTTAGAGTCAGTTAGTGTCTCTCCTAACCAGTGTCAGTGCTAGTCCCTGATTGTCCGCAAGGGGACAAGCAAAGGGCCACATCTGGCCCCTGGGCCACCATTGCTTTAACCCACAGCAACCCCAGCAAATCAGATTACAGTTTCCTGGTTTTTGTCACTGAAAGGTGACTGGGCTCTATAGGATGCAGCTTTTCCCCCTTTGCCATATTGGATAAACTTATTACATTTTAAAAATGAGTCTGATAAATTTGGGAGTCTTTATAACAATCCTTATTGCCTAATATGAGCCAACATTAAAGCTTTTAATTCTTTGGCAGTAAAGTCATTGTAAATGTCTTGTCATTGCACGTCTAGAAAGAGCCGGAATCGATCCTCTCCTATAATGAGAAATTGTGTTTCAGGACTGCGGGAGATTATTGTGCCGTATTAGAAATTTCACATAGGACCCGAGGAACTTAGATCAACAGAAACCCTCCAGACCTAACACACAGCGATCAATAACCAGTGTGAGATTATAAAGGGAGCGATGGATGTCAGACGGACAGATATCTAGTGTGGAGCCAAAATATAGGAAGAATTCCTCTGTAATAGAAAAGCTAAATATTGCTTTAAAGGTGCAATGGTTTTCAGCTAGCTTGCATTGAGCTACTGTTTGTCTGACTGAAACATCAGAACATCAGAAGTCTGTGGGCTGGATTTGGCCATTTGCTTGCCTTTATCTGGCAGTTGGGGCATAATTCCTCCCACTGACACCAACAATCGGGCACCATTCCTCTCACATACACCAAGGATGGAACACTATTCCTGCCATTGACATCAATGATGGGGCACTATTCCTCCCACTGACACCAATGATGGGGCACTATTCCTCCCACTGCCACCAATAATGGGGCACTATTTCTTCCACTGCCACCAATGATGGGGCACTATTCCTCCCACTGCCACCAATGATGGGGCACTATTCCTCCCACTGCCACCAATGATGGGGAACTATTCCTCCCACTGCCACCAATGATGGGGCACTATTCCTCCCACTGACACCAATGATGGAGCACTATTCCTCCTTCCCACTGACACCAAGGATAGAGCAATATTCTTCCCACTGACACCAATGATGGAGTACTATTCCTCCCACTGGCATCAATGATTGGGCACTATTCCTCCCACTGACACCAATGATGGGATACTATTCCTAGTCTACTCCCTCTGATGCTGGGGTATTTTCTCCTATACTCCCATTGACCACAGTCCAGCCCCCCTAAGTCTGAAGGACAGCAAACTGGCCATTTGTTTTAAAAGTTTGGAGACCCCTGCATTAAGGGACGGGTTATGGCTCCTCTGACTCATTGAGATCTCTTAAAACTGGAAATATTTTATATTTTTTACTATATTTGTATCCCACCCCTCAAGTGTGTCTCCCTCCTCTCCATTCACCCTTTTTTTGTAGGACTAATGCCTGCCAAAACTGACTTCACTGTCATGTGAGCCTTGACTGTGCCATTTCTGCTGGTGGAGACTGACAATCCAGGGCTACAATCTGGGCCGACTATGCAGCATCTATTGACCCCCCGCTCCAGTGTTGCCAACCCCCTGAAGTGAAATTTACTGGCAGAACACCAAAATTTACAAACGGCACCAATTTTTTAAGGGCAAAAAATCATGAAATTTACTGACCAAGCCGCATTTTTTACGGACACTTAAAGTACCTAAAATAACAATTTTCAGTGCTAAACAGTGCAAATATCAATATTTTAACTATAAACATATAGCTAGTGCTATTAGCAATGTGTTAAAGTTAAACAAAAGTAAAAAAACATATTTCTCTGTCGCTCATTGACAGACGCAGACTTCTTGATTAATATCAGTAGGGATATACTGCCCCCTACAGGAGTAGGACACTAGGCAGGAAAAAAGTTCTGGCCACACCTTATGGGCAGTCCCAGGCAGACTTGTATAAAGTACTCAAAATTTCTACTTGAGTAAAAGTACAAGTGCTCGATCAAAAAGTGACTTGAGTAGAAGTGGAAGTGCTCGCAGAAAAAGTTACTTAAGTAGAAGTACTAAAGTATTCAACATTTTTTTTACTTAAGTATTGCAAGTAGTTTTTTCAAAAAATTTGCTACTTAAGTACTAAAAGTAAAAAGTACCAGTAGTTTTGAAAAAAAATTTCTACTCAAGTACTGAAAGTAGAAGTAGAAGTACTGTGTTATGTAGTTATTAAAGAAAGAAGTCAAAAGTTTGAACATCATATTGTTTTTTATTATTTCAAATGATTTATTCAAATGATTAACCTAAAGGACAATCACAATTCCTTAGGCTGTAACTTTTTGTAAACAAAAAACAGATAAAGTATGTCCCTCCCTTCCCCTTTTAAAGCATCCACCTTTTAAAGCCAGGGGTGGTCTCCTCCCTGAGCTTCCTCACTCTCACAGCCAGGCAGATCACTTGAAGTTGAAGGGCCAGGGGTGGAAGGTGGTGTTTTTGGTTCGTCCATCTTTTCAGCTGATCAAAAGGCAGAACAGGAGCATGCGCAGTCTTCTTAATCGCGGTTTGATTTGATTTGCTCAATTGATGATGATGTGCCAGGCCAGCTTCATCAAACCTACAACGCTTAATGTGAAAAATGCATCAAAAACTACTAACAAAGTGGCTGTGCTAGAAATGCTAATAAAGTGCCTGCAATTATATATATATATTCTTCTTGTATTCAAAATCATCGCCCACAGTATCAAAAATAAAGTGACATGTCTGTGCTAAATGCAGTGCAAATTATTCCCACAATGTAAATGTAATTCATATAACATATATATGACAATACCACAATAAAATAAGTTGTGATTGTGAATAATTTAGGTGCAAGTTTAAGTGTGTAAACTAAACTTTATAACGAAAAGTCCATAACTGAATTCCAGTGTGCAATCTAAGAAGTGCTTGTCACTTGCTGTCAGATGCTTCCACCTTTCTTCTGTGATCTGCTCAAGTAAAGTGGTGGACTGGATAGCCTCTCTCTCTGCCTCTCACCTTAGTAGCACTGGCACTGCACTGGTTCAAAAAGCTGTCTATATTATTTTCATTATAAGAACTTGTCAGAACATGCTTCCACCACCTGTCCTTCACACTAGTAGTGCTCATTTGCTTTGCTCAAGTCAAGTGCCACTGCCAGTGGCCACTGCAGTGCGGGCACAGCCGCACAGGCAGAGGCAGGCCGCAGGAAGCACAGGCACCACCACAACACAACACTTATGGTCCATGGACCATGGATGGTCGGATAATCATCATAGCCGTCAGTCTCACTCTTCTTGGTTCAAAAAAGCCACCCATGACCCGTGTGTATATAATATTAATATTTTATATTGATTATTTCATTCTCAAATGGCCCATTTGCCATGGCAAGGATTAGGCCCTCTCCACTTTCCACCTCACTCACCTCATAGAGAAGAAGATGAGATAACGAAGAAAATGCTCAGAGTCCTGCTCCCGCGTCTGGCCGCCCGCGTCACAACTCCTCTCAGTAAGGGCCCTAAGGGGTGGAGTCTGAGTGACACACAACACGTTTAGAGGCGGAGACCTCGAGCGGGAAGACGGCAGCATGGCTCCTCCTGTGCGGTCTTAACTTGATGATCATGACAGTGATTCCGCGGGCCGCGGCGCGAGCGAGGCTGTGGGATTGATTGAATTGAGTTGTGCTGCCTACTGCTACACGCTACCTACTACTACTACTAAATTGGGAATCAGTATATTTTATTTAATTTTTATATATAAAAGCGGTATTGTTGAGCACTACTAGCCACTAGATCTCCTGGCTGTCACTTTGTCACATGTTGGGGAATCACAGCGGCTCGGCTCCAGAAGTGGCGGGTGTCCCCGTCATCCTGCCAGGACCGCCAAGAAGTTCATCACCTAATCTTAAGTTATTAATATCTTATGAGGAGAGGACCAATGAGATTGAGAATTGAAATAATTAAATATATATGGCTTTTTGAACCAGTGCAGTCAGTGCCACAGTGCCACCCAGACGCTATCCACCAGTGCCACCACCATTAAGTGTGTTGGTCGGTCACTCGAGCACTGAAGGAGGTGGAAGCATCTGACAAGTGAAGTGACACTTTAGATTTGCACACTGGAATTCATTTATGGACTTTTCGTTATAGATAGGTTTACACACTTCAACTTGTTGCACGCACCTGACCTAACTTATTTCATAACTTATTTTATTGTGATTTATTGTCATATTTTATATGAATTGAATTTACTGTTACATTGTGGGAATAATTATTTTCACTGCATTTAGGCTTTAGCACATTCATGTCACTTTATTTTTGATACTGTGTGGAGTGTGGGCAGGGCACTGGGGGCAACGATGATATTATATCGATTGCACAGGCACTTTATTCGCACAGCCAAGTTGTGTTTGTTAGTAGTTTCTTGATGCACTTTAAGCGCTGTAGCACCATTTATTTGTTTGTTTCATATTTTCTTTTTATTGGAAAGATTTGGTATAGCAGCTTTTATTATACACAGCCTTTATTTTCGTATGCGCTGATTTACAAATGACATTATACACATTTTTTTGAGCTTTATGCAACCTGCCATCTACTGTTCTGGCAGTGGTAATTTTTTTAAAAGTAACGAGTAACTATGCAGCACAAAAAAAAAATACTTGAGTAGAAGTATCGAAATCATCGAAAAAATTTAGTGAAGTAAAAGTAGAAGTAGGAGAAAAAAATTCTACTCTAGGAAAGTACAGATACCGCATTTCGGTACTTAAGTACAGTACTTAAGTAGTTCTACTTCGTTACTATACATCTCTGGGACTCCCAGGGGGTATATCCTCTATCTCCCTGCTACAGGATGTCAGTTTTTTTCTGCCTAGTCAGGAGTAAGGACCTAAGTTCCTTGCTGGGATCTCTGGTCCTGGCAAGCTTTTTTAGATAAATCTTTTTTAGTTAGCTTTTTTTTCCCCCAGTTTGTTCCTGTGAGATCTTCAAGCAATTATGCTGGATCTGGGCGACGGGCTGGATGTTGAGATCCGGTGGTCACCCCAGCCGGCCTACGAGCGCGTGCAGGCCCTAGCTCCGCGCTGGGTCGGCCGCGACATAGTCCCACTGGACGGGGACTGGCCCCGCGAGTTAAACGTCTCGCCAGGTCGCCTACGACCAGTCGGAATCTGAGTCGCGGCGTCCGTATTGGCCGACAGCCCCCCCACCTCGGTGAAGAGGGGTTCTGTCAGGAGTTGGTAGCTCAAAAAAAGAGTTCAGGCGCTACTCCAAAAAGTGATCTCCTGAAATGTGTGAAAAGTGCACACATGTACAAATTGTCCATAAAAACACTGTTCGCCCAATCCTATACGTTGGATAGCTTGTAAATGTAATTAAGAAAAAATTGAAGGATGGCGCTCAAGTGTATTAATTGCTGATATTTAACCCCAAAAGAGACATGGGTATGCTGTCCAATAAAAGTTTATTATATAAATCCACAATGAAGAAGCAGTGTATATGTGTTAAAATCAAATAATATGAATCCTCCTACCAATCCATAAAGCCTCTGGGTGTCACCGCTGCCTCAGCAAGAATCCTTGATGTCAGTCCCAAAGGAGGGAGGAGGCTGGTAGCTGGAGAGAAAAAAGCAGCGTAGGTGGACAAGAGGAGCGGATCCCAGCAGGGATGGGGGCTCAAACGGTCCGATGTGCGGCCGCTATCTGGACCGGAGCCCACGCTGTGCTTCCCCAGTGCTCGCTGTGAGTGCCGAGAGGTCGCACGCTGATGACGTCACCGCTGTCGGCCGGATACCCGTACGAAACCGGCAAAGGGATCAGCTGGAGGCCGGGGGAGGTGGAGGACGGAGTTCACTTGCTTCCGCAGAGCTACCCGATTGCCACAACGACATGTTTCGCCACACAAGTAGCTTTGTCAAGTTGTGGCTGAAGGCAATCGGGGGCTCTAAGAAGCCAAATGGTGGGTGGGGTTGGCTAACTAGCCAATGGAAAAACCCCCCTATAGGCTGAATATAAAGAAATAAATGTGCTACCAAAAATTAAATGAAAAGAAGGGATAAGTAACCTGAAACAGAAAAGGAATCTGTGTACCAAAAAATGAAAAATAAAAAATAGAAAATAGAACACAAAAATGGTCAGAAAATAAATAAATAAATAAAAGAAAAAAAAAAAAAAAAGGGAAAAAAACTTTTATCTGGCATATTGGAAACCCAGAATGCTTAATGGAGGTAAGAACATAATAATGCGGATCATTACCATATGCATAAATAATCCATGTATACATTAGATTGTACACCAATGTGATGACATGTTTATGTTCTAATGTATACATGGATTATTTATGCATATGGTAATGATCCGCATTATTATGTTCTTACCTCCATTAAGCATTCTGGGTTTCCAATATGCCAGATAAAAGTTTTTTTCCCTTTTTTTTTTTTTTTTCTTTTATTTATTTATTTATTTTCTGACCATTTTTGTGTTCTATTTTCTATTTTTTATTTTTCATTTTTTGGTACACAGATTCCTTTTCTGTTTCAGGTTACTTATCCCTTCTTTTCATTTAATTTTTGGTAGCACATTTATTTCTTTATATTCAGCCTATAGGGGGGTTTTTCCATTGGCTAGTTAGCCAACCCCACCCACCATTTGGCTTCTTAGAGCCCCCGATTGCCTTCAGCCACAACTTGACAAAGCTACTTGTGTGGCGAAACATGTCGTTGTGGCAATCGGGTAGCTCTGCGGAAGCAAGTGAACTCCGTCCTCCACCTCCCCCGGCCTCCAGCTGATCCCTTTGCCGGTTTCGTACGGGTATCCGGCCGACAGCGGTGACGTCATCAGCGTGCGACCTCTCGGCACTCACAGCGAGCACTGGGGAAGCACAGCGTGGGCTCCGGTCCAGATAGCGGCCGCACATCGGACCGTTTGAGCCCCCATCCCTGCTGGGATCCGCTCCTCTTGTCCACCTACGCTGCTTTTTTCTCTCCAGCTACCAGCCTCCTCCCTCCTTTGGGACTGACATCAAGGATTCTTGCTGAGGCAGCGGTGACACCCAGAGGCTTTATGGATTGGTAGGAGGATTCATATTATTTGATTTTAACACATATACACTGCTTCTTCATTGTGGATTTATATAATAAACTTTTATTGGACAGCATACCCATGTCTCTTTTGGGGTTAAATATCAGCAATTAATACACTTGAGCGCCATCCTTCAATTTTTTCTTAATGTCAGGAGTTGGTGCCCGCCTGTTCCGGTATGGTGAGTAGAATGTTCCCCCTCTCCCCCTGACGGGTTTTGGGGTGGTCGCGGCCCCTCCCCGGGATGGTCGGACCCTCATGATTCCGGGTTCCCCTCTGTCCTATTACGCACCCCCACCTATCTGCCCCCCTCACTAGTGGGTACAGGCCACATATGGAGGCGGTGTTACCTTAAAAACGATCAGGGGGGGGGGGGTTAATACCTGTGCTTTCAGGCCCATCTATGATCGATCCGTAGGGTAGGCTCACGGGGGTCCCCTGTTGACACTGCGGACCGCACGAGCCCCTCCCTAAACCCGGGAAAATCACTCCACAAAGACTTCCTGTCAGATAGACAGCGCTGAGAGCATTCCTGGTTTGAACTCTGGTGCATCAAGTGGTGAGCCTTTTGGGGGTCTCTCTTCTCTCTCTCTGCGGGGGTCTCGAGCACGTGACCACTGGGGGCGCTTTAGCGCTGGGGGATTCTTTTAAAAAAAAAAAAAAGTTTTTTTTTTTTTTCATTTTGTCATTTTTTGCCGACAGGTTTCCCTGGCATTGCCATGGACCCTGCTGCACATGAGTCCCCATCTGATCCCCTCGAGGTGGCCGCAGGGCCCTCCGATTCTCCACTCAGCATTGATTTGCTTTCAGCGCTCCTGGAGTCATTTGTGTCCCGGGTGGAGGTGGCCTGTCAGGGAGGGGGGGGGGGGGGTTAAAAAATGACCCCCGCCCACCCCTGTCTCGTCCTATACCTCAGACTCTGATCCTGAGCCGGTCGCTGCTGCCGCGGGTTCCTCCTTTAGGGTTGATGCCCCGCGTTCCTCTGACAGTGAGGATGATCTTCCTGCCTCTGCCATAGCGCAGGACAAAGCACTGGTGGACGCAATGATTATGTCAGTCCGGGAGACCCTAAAACTGGAGGTTGCACCAGAGGAGGCAGTTCAGACGGAAGTTGCCTTTGGCACTCGCAAGCCCTCCAAGGTGGAAAAGGTGTTTCCCTTTCCCAAATGCTTTGATGATATTATTAAAGACGAGTGGGCTCATCCAAAACGACCCCCTGGGATGCCTAAACGGATTGCTAGGCGCTACCCGTTTGAAGCGTCCCTCCTTAAAAAAATGGACGCTGCCACCTGTGGTGGATCCGCCGGTTTCCAGACTAAATAAAGCCACAATTATCCAGGTGGAGGATTCCCCGTCCTTTCGGGATCCAGTTGACTGTAGGGCAGAATCTGTGTCCCGTTCCATATTCTCCCTGGCAGGATCGGCCCTAGGGCCAGTGTTTACCATTGCTCTGGTTTCACAGACATTGACGGAATGGGCCAAGCTATTACGCCATGACCTGGAGGGGAGAAGTCTCCCTACTGCCGTGCCGGATTTGCTGGAGCAAATAGTGCAGGGGCTACAATTTGTTTGTGACGCCGCACTGGACGCTGTCCCATTGCTGGGACGTGTGTCAACCTCGGCGGTGGTCCTCCGGCGCATGCTATGGTTAAAGTGCTGGTCGGCGGATCAGGCTTCCAAAAAAGCCTTGACTGATCTCCCTTTTCAGGGGGATCGCCTGTTTGGTGCTACCTTGGATGAGATTATTAAGGATCTCACTGGGGGCAAGAGCACCTTTCTACCACAGGCTAATAAAGGTAAGGAACCTCGTCGTAGACAGGGACCTTCCTTTACAGCTCACAAGAAGTTTTTTTGCTCCTCCGGGGCGGGCGATAAGGCAAAGTCCTCCAAAGCCCCCCCGAGGGGTTTCAAGAGACCCTGGCAAAAATCCGGTCCTTCCAGACCTGAGGATAAGACCGCTTCAGCCTGAAGGTGCGCCCCCACCCAGATCAAGGGTGGGGGGGTGTCTTCGCCGGTTCCCGGACCCGTGGCTCTACAATATTCAAGACAAATGGGTTCACGAGGTCATATGGTCGGAACACAAGATCGAGTTGCGATCGTTTCTACCGGTGCGGTCCTTCCCTTCCAACATGCGACTGTCCCCGAATCGCCTAATGGCTCTGTTGGGGGCAGTGCAGCAATGGATGTAACTGGCGCCCATAGAGGGTGCCTATCTTCATGTTCCCATTCATGCAGGACACCAGCGGTTTCTGCGCTTTGCGGTGGGAGCGGACCATTATCAGTTTGTGGCGTTACTCTTTGGTCTCGCCTCTGCTTTCCAGGTCTTCACCAAAATTCGGGCCCCAGTCCTGGCTTTGTTGCAGCAGCGGGGCATATCGGTCCTGGGCTACCTGGACGACCTCCTCTTTTGTGCGGAGTCTCCGCAGGCTCAGTGTCATACGCGGACTCTCCAAAAAGAGATTCTTCCCAAATGGAACTAGAATTCTGATTTCCTAGACAATCGGATCCGGCTGAGCGAGCGGACCAGGTAGTTTCTGGTTTGGGGGCCTCGGTCTCCGATGCTCAGTCAGGGGAAGCCCTTTTCTCCGAAAATATCCAGGTTATCGATAAATGTGTTGGTACTGAAAGCGATCAGGTTTTGGCTGGTTCACTGGACCAGGCATCTTCAGGGCTGCTTGGTTCGGATTCAGTCGGACAATGCCACGGCCTATGTCAACCATCAAGGGGACACCAAGAGTGTTCTAGCGGCCGTGGAAGTGGCCAGCATGTTTTGGGCGGAACAGTTTGTTCCGGCTCTGTCTGTAGTTCACGTTCTGGGTATGGAAAATTGGCAGGCGGACTTTCTCAGCCGTCAGACCTTGGATCAAGGGGAATGGCCTCTTCAGGTCAGGCTGGTCGCAGACGCTCCTTGGCGACTTCCTCTCAGGGATGAGCCGCTGTCTCAGGGACCGATCGTCCCTCCTGCTTTACGATCACTGGCTTTGACGGCTTGGCTATTGAGAGCCAGGTGCTGAAGGACAGGGGTTTGTCTGCTTCAGTTATTCCTACTCTGATTAAAGCGAGGAAAACGACTTCCAGAAAAGTCTATCATCGCACATGGAAGTCTTGTATCGCGTGGTGTGAATCCCTTGGGTTTCCTCCACGTTCTTACTTGGTGGCTCGGATATTGGCCTTTCTGCAATGGTGGGTTGAGCAGAAGCTGGCCTTGAGCACTATCAAGGGTCAGGTCTCAGCATTGGCAATCTTCTTCCAGAAGCCACTGGCGACTCATTCCTTGGTACGGAATTTCATCCAGGGGGTGCGGCACCTGGCTCCTCCGGTGCGCGCGCCCTTGCCGCCCTGGGATCTTAATTTAGTGTTGTCGGTTCTCCAGAAACCTCCCTTTGAAAATATTAGGGAGATTCCCTTGCTTACCTTATCCCAGAAGGTGGCCTTTTTGGTGGCTATCACTTCTGCATGCAGGGTGTCGGAATTGGCCGCATTGTCCTGTCGTTCCCCATATCTGGTGGTTCATAGGGATAAGGCGGTTCTTGGTCCGAATCCATCCTTCCTTCCTAAGGTGGTTTCAGAGTTTCATTTGAATGAGGATATTGTGTTACCTTCCCTGTGTCCTAAGCCCAGTCATCCTCGGGAGTTTGCGGATGTGCTGGCATTGGCGGATGCCTCTTTTGGCCGCAAGGTTTTGCAGGCCGCTGTTTGAGGGGACCGTTGGTCTACCTCGGGGGTTTGGTTTTTTTCAGTTGGGTCTCATCCTTTTGTTCGATGAGTCCTTGATGCTTCTGGTTGGCTCCGGTTGGGCCTTCTGGATTGGATTTTTATTTCTGTTATCCCACCCCTCATTTTTGGCACTGCTTTGGGACGTCCCTACTGATATTAATCAAGAAGTCTGCGTCTGTCAATGAGCGACAGAGAAAATGGGATTTTTGACTTACCGTAAAATCCTTTTCTCTTAACCTCTATTTTTGAGTTGGGTTGGGTTGAATTCTCTGACACTGCTTTGTTACATAACTGACATCCTGTAGCAGGGAGAGAGAGGATATACCCCCTGGGACTGCCCATAAGGTGTGGCCAGAACTTTTTTCCTGCCTAGTGTCCTACTCCTGTAGGGGGCAGTATATCCCTACTGATATTAATCAAGAAGTCTGCGTCTGTCAATGAGCTTAAGAGAAAAGGATTTTACGGTAAGTCAAAAATCCAATTTTCTCAATTTACATGAAGGTTGGGGTACCATAACCCAGCCAGCACAGAGTTGCCCCTTACATCAGAGTCTGCAGGAATCCCAGTGAAAGGGAACTCTTATTTAAAGGGGAAACGCACATCATAATTTATTGGAAAAACTGATGTAAGGGGGGGGGGCACTGTATCTTATATCAGAGTCCACTGCGTTCCCCTTTACATCAGAGTTCCCACTTACATCAGGGACCACAGAGTTCCCCCTTGCACTGTAAGGGGGAATCCTGCAGACTCTGATGTAAAGGGGAACGCTAGGAACTCTGATGTGGGGGGCAATCTGGTGACCAGAGACAACCTTCCACAGAGTGAATACACTAAGATATGGGGGGGCTACTAATATAGAGGGACCTTTATATCAGTGCCCCCTTACATTATTGTATTCTCCCTCCCTTACATCAGTGGTCTGGCGGCGCTGTCACTGACCTCCTCTCAGGGGCACTATGCAGGGCTCAGTCAGACGGCTCTGGTCTCCACTCCGCAGGCCCCACACATCTAACTTCTCCCGTGACCCTCATCCCGGCAGGGCTCTCACTCTTGACCCCTCCAGACTCCCCTGCAGAGACTGCAGACATGATAAAAGACAAGAGATGGTTAGAGACTGCGGACATGGAACAGGAGGTGGTCAGAGACTGCGGACATGGAACAGGAGGTGGTCAGAGACTGCGGACATGGTACAGGAGGTGGTCAGAGACTGCGGACATGGTAAAGGAGGTGGTCAGAGATTGCCGACATGGTAAAGTGGGTGGTCAGAGACTGCGGACATGGTAAAGGGGGTGGTCAGACACTGCGGACATGGTAAAGGGGGTGGTCAGACACTGCCAACATGGTAAAGGGGGTGGTCAGACACTGCGGACATGGTAAAGGGGGTGGTCAGACACTGCGGACATGGTAAAGGGGGTGGTCAGAAACTGTGTACATAATACAGGAGATGGTCAGAGCCTGCGTGGACATGGAAGTGCCCTCCTCACCCCCTCACAGTAGTTTCTTCCTCTGACCCCCTTCATATTAGCTCTCTACATCACACAGGTAGGTAGGTAGATGGATGGGTAGGTAGGTAGCTTCCCTGATATCACACAGGTAGGTAAGTAGATGGGTGGGTAGGTAGCTGCCCCTGATATCACACAGGTAGGTAGGTAGATGGGTGGGTAGGTAGCTGCCCCTGATATCACACAGGTAGGTAGATGGATGGGTAGGTAAGTAGCTCCCCTGAGATCACACAGGTAGGTAGATGGATGGGTAGGTAGGTAGCTCCCCATGGGGTCCTGGAGTGGCAGTGAGGTGACAGGCAGGGCACGGGGTGACAGTGTCCGGGGTCAGAGGCAGGAAAAGTGGGTCAGGGAAGGCAATGCAGTACAACACTTACATGATACATCTCGATCTCAGGGAGCTGGGAACAATGATGGCGCCTGACGGCCGGCGGGAAAAACTTAAATGACGGCGGGGGCGGAGGCAGGGGCGGGCGCAGGGGGGCCGTGGCACTCGTCCGACGATGACTCAGTCCGAGAACTAGCGGGTCCCGGGAACTGCGCGCCGCGCATGCGCAGTTCTGACCGTGCCGCCGCCGCCGTAGATTTACTGGCACTTTTCTCTTTGCATTTACGGGCAGGAGAAAAGTGCCCTGTTTTAATGGGCTGTCCATAAATCTACGGGCGGTTGGCAACACTGCCCCACTCCCGAGCCACTGGCTTTGACAGCAGCTGGAGCAGATGGCTCCCAGTTCCCCAGAAAAGCAAGTGAGACCCTAAGTGAGGGGAGAGAAGAGCTACAGCCTGGATTAAATGAGGGTTCAGGTAAGTAAAAGGGAGGGGCTGGGGGGGTGGAGGGGGGATACTGCTGCCCAGGGCTTTTTTTCAGCAGGAATGCAGGGGAACACAGTTCTTGCACCTCCAGCACCGAATGTACAGTATATGCCAAGGGTGCTGAGATGTGCTGGAGAATCTATTGATGTTGGCTTCTGGGGACTCTATTGTTGCTAGGGGGATCTATTGTTGCTGAAGTGCTCTATTGCCAGGGCCGGACTGGGAATAAAATTCAGCCCTGGAAAAAATTTCATACCAGCCCCATAGCATTATTATACCGGCCCAACAGCATAGTGCCATTATTATCTTCTTCATAAAAGGGAAAACCATGCATTTTAAAGCAAGTTTGAAGAGTGTATTAAATATCGATAAGATAGATATGAAAGCATAAAGGGCTTTATATATAAAAGAGCAAATTCTAGTTAAAAGTGGTAAAAGTGCGGACATGGTACAGGAGATGTCAGGGGCTGTGCGGACATGGTACAGGAGATGTCAGGGGCTGTGCGGACATGGTACAGGAGAGGTCAGGGGCTGTGCGGACATGGTACAGGAGATGTCAGGGGCTGTGCGGACATGGTACAGGAGATGTCAGGGGCTGTGCGGACATGGTAAAGGAGATGTCAGAGGCTGTGCGGACATGGTAAAGGAGATGTCAGGGGCTGTGCGGACATGGTACAGGAGATGTCAGGGGCTGTGCGGACATGGTACAGGAGATGTCAGGGGCTGTGCGGACATGGTACAGGAGATGTCAGGGGCTGTGGACATGGTACAGGAGATGTCATAGGCTGTGCGGACATGGTACAGGAGATGTCAGGGGCTGTGCGGACATGGTACAGGAGATGTCAGGGGGTGTGCGGACATGGTACAGGAGATGTCAGGGGCTGTGCGGACATGGTACAGGAGATGTCAGAATTATTAGGGGCCCTAATACAATGCTGATCCCACCCTCCCCCTAATAAAATGCTGACCTGCCCCCCCCATACAATGCTTATCTGCCATGCCATCCCCCCCTGGGCCCCCCTCCGCCTAATACAATGCTAACCCCCCTCCCCCTAATAAAATGCTGACCTCCCCCTAATACAATGCTGACCCCCCCCCAAATTTAGGGGGAGGGAGGGGAAACAGCATTGTATTAGGGGGAGGTCGTCACTTTATTAGGGGGAGTTGGTTAGCATTGTAGTACTAGTAGGGGCCCTAAAATATGCTGCTGCCCCCCCCCCCCAAATGCAAGAGGTCCAGATCCCCCAGGCCCCAGCCCATTTACTCTTGCCTGGCTCAGCTGGATGTCTCAGGCTCTGCTCCGCTCCGCCTCCGCTCCTTCCTTCAGTCACTGTCAGTCTCAGTCAGGCTGCTGCGATCATTCTGCTGCTGGCTGGCGTCTGTGTGCTGTGTGAGGGATCGGCGCCGTGACCCTCTTGCAGAGTTACTTGCAATGCAGGCAGATGAATTATCCACCGCCGCACACTCAGTCTCACACAGCCGCTCCCGCCGCCCGCATGTGACGTCATGCCGCTCATAGCGGCGCCGGCTGAAGTAGGAAAGATCAGTCACTAGAGCGTAGCGGGGGCCGGGCCTGGCAGGGCTGCAGCGGCCATCATAGTGCGGCCGCGGCGCGGTCAAATGATTAAAGCGGCCACATCTTAAAGCAGCCACATCTTAAAGCGGCCGCATCTTAAAGCGGCCACATCTTAAAGCGGCCCACCGGGAAATTCCCCGATATCCCGCTAGGCCAGTCCGGCCCTGTCTATTGCTTCTGGTGGGGGGATCTATGATTTCTGTGGGTCAGTTGTTGATGGGAGAGGGCTACTGTTGAGGGAGGGGTCTATTGTTGCTGGCTGCTGCAGAATCTACTGATGCTGGATACTGGGAGATCTATTGTTGCTGGGGGTATTTTTTGTGGGTGATCTATTGTTGCTTGGGGATTTATTGTTGCTTGAGAGATTTATTGTTGCTTGGGAGATTTATTGTTGCTGGGGGGGACTATTGTTGCTGGGGGGATCTATTGTTGCTGGGGGGATCTATTGTTGCTGGGGGGTTTATTGTTGCTGGGGAGATTTATTGTTGCTGGGTGATCTATTGTTGCTGGCTGCAAGAGACTTATTTTACTGCCTTTTATTAGCAAATTCCATACAAACTACTTTGCACAAAAAAATAAAATAATTTTCTGTATTCTCTAGGTAAAGTGTGGAACCAAAGGACGGTGCTCGAAGGAGGGTAGAGATGGGAGACAAGGGGTGACTCAGAAAGGAAGGAGTACCTGCACCTATTCTATGAGAAAAAAATCCCTGCTGATGCCTAAACATTTCTGGACCAGAAGGATTTGCCCCCTTTATGACCAGGCCATTTTTTGAGATTCAGCACTGTTACTTTAACAAAAAATTGCGCGGTCGCGCAACACTGTACCCAAATAAAATTGATGTTCTTTTTTCCCCACAAATAGAGCTTTCTTTTGGTGGTATTTGATCACCTGTGCGATTTTAATATTTTGCTATATACACAAAAATTAACGACAATTCTGAAAAAAAAAAAAAAACACAACAATATTTTTACCATTCTGCTATATAACATTCCCAAAAAAAATTCACAATCAAAATTTTTTCATCCTTTTTAGGCTAATTTGTATTCTGCTACATATTTTTGGTAAAAAAACCCCAATAAGTGTATATTGATTGGTTACCTCAAAGGTTATCGCGTCTACAAACTTGAGGAAAGATTTATGTCATTTCTATTTATTTATTTATTTTTTACTGCTATTGGTGGCGATCTGCAATTTTTAGCAGGACTGTAACATTGCAGCGGACAGATCGGACCCCTAACTGACATTTTTGACACTTTTGGGGGGGACCAGTGACATTACTACGGTAATCAGTGCTAAAAATATGCACTGTTACTGTAATAATGACACTGGCAGGGAAGGGGTTAACCTAGGGGTGATCAAAGGGTTATTTGTGAGCCTAGGGGAGTGTTTTCTAACTGTCGGGGGAAGGGTCTTAAGAAATGAACATAGAGATCTTTGATCCTGTATAGAAGGATCACGAGCGCTCTGTGTTCCTTTCAGAGAGAACAACGGTCAGCTGTGTTTACAACAGCCGACCGTCCTTTCTCAGCGGGGGTCCCGTGGATCGGCATCCCCGCTGCCTAGTAAGGGCAAGAGCACGCCGCAGGCAGCACACGCTCGACCCCAGCACCATTCCCGTGACCTACGTACCCCTACAGCGATTCGCGCAGCCAAGCCAGCCTGCCGCCGTAAAATTGACGCAGGCAGCAAGGGGTTAAAGAGGAACTGTAGTCTGCTCACATAATTTGTAATAAAAACATCTTCTGAAGCTTCCCTCCAACCACTTTGCATATTATTTTATATACAGTGTACTGTGATTCTGTACTTGCCAAATATGCTGCAGAAATCTCTCACCGTTAAGTCTGGCTGCAGCCATTTTAACTGTGAGCAAATGAAGCTGCTGTCTGTTCACTTCCTGGATTTACACAGACACATATATACAGACACACATAGATATATATATATATACATATACAGACACACACACATATATATATATATATATATATATATACATATACAGACACACACACACACACACACACATATATATATATATATATATATATACATACATACATACAGACAAACATACTGTATATACTGACACACAGACACACTCACACCACTGTTTGCCTGCACATTCCTTCTCTCTTGATGAATACTCATGGATCTCTGCAGTCTCTTGTTATCTCCGCCCTCATCCAGCCCCCTCCAGCTCTGCAGCTCTCCTTGGCTCTTCTATGACTCATCCCTCCTCCCTTTCTGGCAAACTCTCAGAGAGTGAGAGCTGTGCATGATGTCATTAGCCTAGGCTAATTACCAGACAAGAAAGAGGAAGTGGGCTGTATAAGGTATTTATTGACAGAAAAAAAAATTTACTATCTAAAGTTAAAACAACAAGAGCAGAGGATTTAATAGATGGAAAGATGAAAAATGACTGAAGAGACAGTTTAATGCAAGGAATGGGTCACTGCTGTGATAGCTAAGAATGATACAATGCCTCGCATGTAAAATGAATACTAGAGCTCCACCTGCTGGCTGGATTGAAGACTAGATAATATTATTTGTACAATATTTTATATTGACCTGCCACAACTACAGTATTTATATGTGTGGTTCATTCTCCACCCTTTAATCCATCTTTTCAATGAAACTGGATCCAAAACATGGACAAACATTTGCTGTAACTGCTGTGCTAGGATTGGGCTGTCTGTAGCCAGGTTCTGGGATAAGAGCAGAAGAAATCGGATATTTCTATGTGATAAATGATGGAATGGGGTCTAGAGCTTACATGCAGAGCAGACTTTACATAAATGAATATGTAATGAGGCCGGGAGTCTGCAGATCAATGTATCAGAACGGAGCTTTATCACAGAGACTTGTAAAACTCTACGAGGCTTAAAGGAGAACAACCATTAAATCGAATTTTTATGACATGTGAAATGAAAGCAGATGTGACACCATGTTTCTTTGTTTCTGGATAGGTAAAGAAGACTTGTATTGACAAAAAGCGGGAAGGATGCCATCCTTCGCCGCCACCACATTCCATCTTTTCAAAATTCTGTGTACCTGGTTGCAGGGTTCTATTTAGATATCAGTTTGCCCTAGGCACAGGGCCGGTGATTGGGGGGGCACCAGTTTTCTTGTAGGGGACCCGGGCACACAGCAGTGCCCCAAGAGCACGGAAAATTGGTGCGGTCGGGCGGAGGGGCAATTACAAATGGAAGCCCTTCAGCAGCTGAAAGCCAGTTTCTCCCCCTCCTGCCAGCTTTCACCTGCTGCAGGGAGAGACACGGACACAGGGCATCATTCTTGTAATTGCTTCTCCAACAGCGATCCCCCTCCCGGTTCTGCCTGCTTCTGACTCCCCCCCCCTCCCGGGGCTGCAGGCTTTCCTGTCCTGTAAAAAAAAAAAATAACAAATTGTAAAAAAAATAATAATTATACATTGTAATAAATAATTAAAAAAATTGTAAAATAAAATAATTGTAACATTTTTTAACATTTAAAAAAAGGTTACAAAACAATGAAAAAAGGGATAATTCACACAGGTTCTCTGTTATATTTGTGTTCGCTAATAATGATTTTAGTGTATTTTTAGTGAAAATATTGTCTTGATAAATTTGGTGATAAAGAAATGTTTCTTGAACTGTAGTGAGTCTTATGACCATTCTTGACATCCCCTGTACCACTTAAAAGTTTTCTTGATGAGTTTAAGCACAAGAGGTGGTCAGAACATAAAATAAAAAACTAAAATGTTATCATAATTAGTTAAGAGTTGGTGTTGCCCCCCTTAACTCTGCTGCCCTAGGCACTGGCCAACAAGTGCCATTATGGTAAATACAGTCCTGCCTGGCTGTCCGCTGACTCAAAGGCTTTAATCATTTCTTAATCACCAGA
The DNA here is from genome assembly GCF_965119305.1 of Pelophylax lessonae. Taxonomy (NCBI): domain Eukaryota; kingdom Metazoa; phylum Chordata; class Amphibia; order Anura; family Ranidae; genus Pelophylax; species Pelophylax lessonae. The sequence goes on along the minus strand of NC_138769.1, from coordinate 49,833,066 downwards.
AAAAGTATGTAAATCAAGACCTCCTACTTCACTGGCTGCATGCTTGCTTTAGATATGTGAATTAGAAAGTACAGAATACAGAAACAACAAGGGATGTAGCACTTTGAGAAGGAGGTTACCAATGGCAGTCTACTTATCCCTCTCATTACAGGTGTACTCTATACACAACAATAGCATTCAGTATAATTCCTTTTTTATTCACATTTAAAAGGGCCAGTGACGGGGGTTGGGACAAACTACAACATTGCCAGGCGGCTCGAGCAGTTACCCCAACAGTTTTTCTTTGTAATCCATGTGAACAAAAGGTGATCATCGTGAGGCTGGCCATACACTATATCAGTGGTTGTCATCGTTCTTAATATGGGGGCCTCAAGTGCAGCCCCCAACATTACCAAAAGGCCAAACATAAAGTTCAAGGATATAGTCAAAGACTATGGGCATGCTACAAGAGATGGTCAGAGACTGCAGACACAATACAGGAGATGGTTAGGGATTGTAGACTGGTTACAAGAGATGGTCAGAGACTGTGGACAAGGCTGCTGTTAGAAAACACGGGGCCCTATACAGACAACCTAACATGGGGCCCCATACAGACAACCTGACACAGGACCCCATACAGACAACCTAACACGATGCCCCATATAGACAACCTGACACGAGGCCCCATACAGACAACCTGATACGGGGCCCCCTACAGACAACCTAACATGAGGCCCCATACAGACAACCTGATACGGGGGCCACAAACAGAAAACCTGATATAGGGCCTCATACAGACAACCTGACACAAGGCCCCATACAGACAACCTGATACCGGGCCCCATACAGACAACCTAACATGAGGCCCCATACAGACAACCTAACATGAGGCCCCATACAGACAACCTGACAAGGGACCCCATACAGACAACCTAACATGGGGCACCATACAGACAGACAATCTAACATGAGGCCCCATACAGACAACCTGATACAGGGCCCCATACAGACAACCTGATACGGGGCCTCATACAGACAACCTGACACGGGACCCCATATAGACAACCTGACACAAGGCCCCATACAGACAACCTGAGACGGGGCCCCATACAGACAACCTAACATGAGGCTCCATACAGACAACCTGATACGGGGCCTCATACAGACAACCTGATACGGGGCCTCATACAGACAACCTGACAAGGGACCCCATACAGACAACCTGATACTGGGCCCCATACAGACAACCTGATACGGGGCTCCATACAGACAACCTAACATGAGGCCCCATACAGACAACCTGATACGGGGCCTCATACAGACAACCTGATACGGGGCCTCATACAGACAACCTGACACGGGACCCCATATAGACAACCTGACACAAGGCCCCATACAGACAACCTGAGACGGGGCCCCATACAGACAACCTGATACGGGGCCTCATACAGACAACCTGATACGGGGCCTCATACAGACAACCTGACAAGGGACCCCATACAGACAACCTGATACGGGGCCCCCTACAGACAACCTAACATGAGGCCCCATACAGACAACCTGATACGGGGGCCACAAACAGAAAACCTGATATAGGGCCTCATACAGACAACCTGACACAAGGCCCCATACAGACAACCTGATACCGGGCCCCATACAGACAACCTAACATGAGGCCCCATACAGACAACCTAACATGAGGCCCCATACAGACAACCTGATACGGGGCCTCATACAGACAACCTGACAAGGGACCCCATACAGACAACCTAACATGGGGCACCATACAGACAACCTAACATGAGGCCCCATACAGACAACCTGATACGGGGCCTCATACAGACAACCTGACACGGGACCCCATATAGACAACCTGACACAAGGCCCCATACAGACAACCTGAGACGGGGCCCCATACAGACAACCTGATACGGGGCCTCATACAGACAACCTGATACGGGGCCTCATACAGACAACCTGACAAGGGACCCCATACAGACAACCTGATACTGGGCCCCATACAGACAACCTGATACGGGGCTCCATACAGACAACCTAACATGAGGCCCCATACAGACAACCTGATACGGGGCCTCATACAGACAACCTGACACAAGGTCCCATACAGACAACCTGATACGGGGCCTCATGCAGCCAGTGCTTCAGTTATGAATGAACACAGTACTGATCACTCATTGTGTTCATTCAGGAAAGGAAGGGGCTGGTAAATATGACATATTTACCTAACCCTTCCCCCACTCTCAATCTTGAAGGATCCTATTGTGAGCTTGCAACTGCCAGCGGGAAGAAGAGGAGGGAAGCCAGCATTGCTGCAGGGGCATATGGGTACACAGGGGGGGGGGCCTGGGCAGCAGGGAGAAATGTATGGTGCATAGGGAGGGTGATCAGTGTGACAGGGGGGCAATTACTAGAACCGATACTCTGTATGACTCTCTCTGCAAAGAGAGCCATACAGGGGATTGGTTCCAGTAATTGCTCCCCTGCCTTACCAATCACCCTGCCTGCTCACATCCGATTCACCCTGCCTGCCCACATCCGATTCACCCTGCTGGCCCAGGCCCCGTACAGAAGGACTGGTGGTACTCCCTTGTCTACCGCCCTGGCTGTAGCTATATTATAGGATATTCACCAAATTTAAAGAAATGGCGCCTCCTAATAATACATTTCTGCATATATTGATACAGCAGCCATCAATTTTTTTATAGATTATAGCAAATTGAGGCGCTGCATCTTAAAGTGCTATGTGCAATCCAGTTGATTATCCCTAGTGATAAAAATAAATAAATTAAATATTGGAATTCTAATTCATGTACGTAAATATGTGTTTAAAAATCAAGAATTGAAGAATTTAGACTCATGGAAAATATTTTTCACACATTGAATAACACAAATAAACTTTTTGGTCTAAAATTGAATCCATGGTTTATTTACAAAAATTCACCAGATGCATAAACTATACGCCTATATATTACCATATCATACCTTAGTTTTATTCTCTTTTTCTAACGAAATACTCCTATCCATTACGTTCTAATGTTTACTTTTATTTATTTATTTTTTATTTTTTTATTTTTATTGGCACTTTACATTATACAACTATGACACATATATAAAACAACATGATATGTTTGCCATAATCTAAGGATATAAAAAATATGACCGTACCAAAGATTGTACAAATAATATTTTGTTTACTATATGCAATGTTTTGATTATATTTTAAAACCGTGTCAGTTTTTGTCATATAATACGATCTTTGTAATGCAGATTATTTTTTCAATAAAAGTTTGTAATAATAAAAGATCTAGGTGTTAAAAAATAGATATAAAAAAGTCCAATTAAATTTCCAAAGCAACGATTCCACCAAAATTGTGCCAAAAAGTGCTCAAAAAGGTCTTCAGGTGCTAGTGCTTGATAATCCTTCACCCATTTATATGAGGGTCACTCACCAAACGACTAGGGGCCTCTAGGACCCAGCTTGCTTGTTTAAATATTCCAAATGGGAAATCCTCCTTGGGGATGGAATGGGCTCCCTAGATAGCCCCCTGGGCTCACAGTGGATGTAACAGCGCTTGTCCCACAATGAGATAAGAAACGTCCCCCAAGAAGATAAAATAGGTTATTGTGCAATACCGTTTTATTGTAAAGTTAAAAGTACATATAATAGTTTTACTCACATTTAAAAGTGCCTATTTGCGGCATGCAATGACAGGCAGTGCGAAGGAATTATGGAACGCCGCTCGGTGCCGGAGTGCGTTCCAACAAAAACCGGAAGCGATGGTTTCTAGGTCGACCTCAATTAATTTCGCAAGATTGTGTCATCTATCTATCTATAACCAAAGAACAATCCAAATTAAATTCTCCTGCTTCTGACGATTGCAGTGATATCACATATGTGTATGTTATTTGTTGTCTGTACCCGTAGTACAATCGTGAAGCAACAGTGCGCATTTTTCTTCTTTTTTTTGGTCCAACCTAAAACACACTGATGCTAATTAAAAAAAATTCCGTGCCCAGACCATGGGCACGTGCTAGGTCATGTCCCTCCTGTTTAGTACGTCCCGATGTAGGACTCGTTACCGTTTATGGTTTCTGTGTTCATCCTTGTAATTGGGGTTCCTTCCCATTTTTGAACCCCAGTATCTGGGACTGCTCCTCTTCATTTTGGGATACCTTTCAAGTTTACACATGCTCTACATGAGACGAACGTTGCACTGTGACCACTCTATGTACACTGGGGTCCACATTGTCCTTGATTGGTCCTTGCTCTTCTTGGCCTTAATATATCTACATGTGATGGTGTGATTGTCTCCACACTACAATGTTCGTGTACTGTTATTTACTGATCATGCCTGTTTACTTGCATGTGGTTATTTCTTTTGCTGTATTGATTCTTCTTTTTCTCAATAAAATGTTTTGAAAAAAAAAATAAAAAAATACAGCTAGATTATTAATTTTATATGATTTACTGATTTTTCACATATTTTTTACATCTATCAATAATTTTGCGCAACTTGATGTATAATATTTGATTTATTGCACTAATTTGGTAAAATAAAATCCTGCCCAAAATATACTGACCCTGACCCGTTACTTGACCCAAACAGTAACCCTGGCACTAACCTAGATCAAACCTTGATCTAGGTATTTTTTATTTTATTTTATTATTTTTATGTTTTTTTACATACACTTTATTTTTTCTTCTTAGCAAGGAAAGGAAAAGATACAATGTAGCTTTCCTCTCCATTCACAAAGAGAGAAACACAGGGATGGGCTTCATAGTGACTGATCACTGTGGTAGCCAACCAGAGGCTACCATAGCAAATCAGGAGTTCTGGGTCCCGATCGTTAGTACAGGGCCCAGGGGCTCACGGTGAGACCCCAGTCTCTGTGTTGAGGGCGCACTGTACAGGGTGCTCCCAGCACAAAGGGAGATACGCATATATGCAGCCCCACAGAAAAAAGCGTAGGGGAGAAGAAGATGTGGGGACCGGTTTAGCTGCGAGGAGGAGTAGGAGTAGAGGATTGGGTAAATAAATCTATTTTTTTTGTTTTACCAAACCAAAATGAGCAATTACCATTGCAGTGAGGCTGTGCCAAGTTATTTGCTCGTTTTGGTCTAAATAATATTTTTAGCTGCCTAGTTGGGCTTTAACCACTTGAACACCGGCACTTTCACCCCCTTCCTGACAGGCCAATTTTCAGCTTTCAGCGCTGTTGGACTTTAAATGACAATTGCGCAGTCATGCAACATTAAATTTTCACACAAATAGAGCTTTCTTTTGGTGGTATTTAATCACCTCTGGGTTTTTGTATATTTTGCTAAATACAGTGGGTACGGAAAGTATTCAGACCCCCTTAAATTTTTCACTCTTTGTTATATTGCAGCCATTTGCTAAAATCATTTAAGTTCATTCTTCTTCCTCATGAATGTACACATAGCACCCCATACTGACAGAAAAACACAGAATTGTTGACATTGTTGCAGATTTATTAAAAAAGAAAAACTGAAATATCACATGGTCCTAAGTATTCAGACCCTTTGCTCAGTATTTAGTAGAAGCCCCCTTTTGATCTAATACAGCCAGGAGTCTTTTTATGCAACAAGTCTTTCACACCTGGTTTTGGGGATCCTCTGCCATTCCTCCTTGCAGATCCTCTCCAGTTCTGTCAGGTTGGATGGTAAACGTTGGTGGACAGCCATTTTTAGGTCTCTCCAGAGATGCTCAATTGGGTTTAAGTCAGGGCTCTGGCTGGGCCATTCAAGAACAGTCACGGAGTTGTTGTGAAGCCACTCCTTCGTTATTTTAGCTGTGTGCTTAGGGTCATTGTCTTGTTGGAAGGTAAACCTTCGGCCCAGTCTGAGGTCCAGAGCACTCTGGAGAAGGTTTTTGTCCAGGATATCCCTGTACTTGGCCGCATTCATCTTTCCCTCGATTGCAACCAGTCGTCCTGTCCCTGCAGCTGAAAAACACCCCCACAGCATGATGCTGCCACCACCATGCTTCACTGTTGGGACTGTATTGGACAGGTGATGAGCAGTGCCTGGTTTTCTCCACACATACCGCTTAGAATTAAGGCCAAAAAGTTCTATTTTGGTCTCATCAGACCAGAGAATCTTATTTCTCACCATCTTGGAGTCCTTCAGGTGTTTTTTTGCAAACTCCATGCGGGCTTTCATGTGTCTTACACTGAGGAGAGGCTTCCGTCGGGCCACTCTGCCATAAAGCCCCGACTGGTGGAGGGCTGCAGTGATGGTTGACTTTCTACAACTTTCTCCCATCTCCTGACTGCATCTCTGGAGCTCAGCCACAGTGATCTTTGGGTTCTTCTTTACCTCTCTCACCAAGGCTCTTCTCCCCCGATAGCTCAGTTTGGCCGGACGGCCAGCTCTAGGAAGGGTTCTGGTCGTCCCAAACGTCTTCCATTTGAGGATTATGGAGGCCACTGTGCTCTTAGGAACCTTAAGTGCAGCAGAAATCTTTTTGTAACCTTGGCCAGATCTGTGCCTTGCCACAATTCTGTCTCTGAGCTCTTCAGGCAGTTCCTTTGACCTCATGATTCTCATTTGCTCTGACATGCATTGTGATCAGGAAGGTCTTATATAGACAGGTGTGTGGCTTTCCTAATCAAGTCCAATCAGAATAATCAAACACAGCTGGACTCAAATGAAGGTGTAGAACCATCTCAAGGATGATCAGAAGAAATGGAAAGCACCTGAGTTAAATATATGAGTGTCACAGCAAAGGGTCTGAATACTTAGGACCATGTGATATTTCAGTTTTTCTTTTTTAATAAATCTGCAACAATGTCAACAATTCTGTGTTTTTCTGTCAGTATGGGGTGCTATGTGTACATTCATGAGGAAGAAGAATGAACTTAAATGATTTTATCAAATGGCTGCAATATAACAAAGAGTGAAAAATTTAAGGGGGTCTGAATACTTTCCGTACCCACTGTAAATGAAAAAAGACAATTTTTTAAAAAATATATTTATTGTTTGATAATACCATTTTGCAAAAAAATAATCTTTCTTCAAAAATTTAGGCCAAACTATATTCTGCTCCATTTCTTTGGTGAAAATAACCCAAATCAGTTTTTATTATTTAGTCTGTAGGAATGTTATATAGTCCACAAACTATGGTGTATGCTGTTTATTTGAAAATCGATCAGTTCTGATGTACTGACAGCTCTTCTCATTTATTGATGCCTGAGAATGTCAGGACAGTACAAATATCCCCCAAATGAACCCTTTGTGGAAAGTAGAGAGTCCTAGGTATTTCGTAAAAGGCATGGTGAGTTTTTTTAAGTACATTTTTTTTCACAAATTTTTGGAAAATAAAGAAAATATTTTTTTGTAAATACAGTAACCAGAGTGCAGTACAGCGTCATGATATAACTGGTGTGGCAGTGATCAGGGACACTGACTGATGACAGTATGTAAAATTAATAAATACATTTGTTAATTTTCTTTAAAATTTATTTTTCCTTTTTTTCAACAGACCAGAGCAATACAGTGTTATCATAGTAACATTGTACTCTGGGGAAGTAGTCAGGATTTTTAAAAATGTTTTACATATTATGATTGCTTATATCTTTCACTGTTATAAGCAACCATTTTTACTGAATGAAATTAATTCGATTAGTGTGTATTGTTGTGATTGGCCACAGCTAATCACATGGTACAGATGGGATGTGATTGGTCCTGTCTGTGCCATATGATCACTTTGACCAATCACAGCTAGCAACACAATTGTAAACAAAGAACGGCATGAAAGGAAGCCATCCATTGTTTACAATTGTCACATGATCTGCTGTGATTGGTCACAACGATCACATGGTACTGGCAGCACGCCGGTACAGTGATATGTCTGGACACAGCCAGTGACAGATCGTGCTGCAGTGCAGCCTGTTCTAGGGGGGAGGACGTCATAGGACGTCCACCTGGACCGAGGAAGGTCCTGCCCAGCCTTCATTTCACTATAGGCCGGGCAGGAACTGGTTATTGACCTTGGTGTGGAGGAACTCAAGTGGCCTGACCTCAACCCTACTAAACACATTTTGTATGAATTGGAACACCAATTGTAAGCCAGATCTTCTCACCCAACATTAGTACCTGAACAGACCTAAATTCTAACAGATACACGCCACAATTTTGTAGAATGACTTCCCAGAAGAGTGGTGGCTGTTGTAGCCACAAAGGGGGGAACCAAGTTCATAATATTGCCCATGTCTTGGAATAAGACGTCCAACAAGCTTCTTTAGGTGTGAGGATCAGGTGCCTACAAACATAGGTGTGCGCAGCCTATTGCATTAGGGTGTGCACCCCAAAGTTTAAATACACATGCATGAGTTTGCCTACATGTATATGGCCCCGGTACATTACTCTCCCTGCTGGCAAAGTGAAATAGAAGTGTGTGGCACTTCTCTTATGGCAGAGCAGGTCAGAGGGAGATCTTTCCCATCGCCTCACTGGCAAACAGAGCGATAATGCTAATGTGCCCTAGGTGATTAGGGTGTGCCCAGGCACACCCGGCACACCCTGTGCGCACGCCTATGCCTACAAACCTTTGGCCATAGACTGTGTCTCCCTTTTCTGCTGGGCATCGAAGATTTTTCTGTATGGTGGTTTTCCCAATTGTTCGGTTGGTGGAAGTTTTGTACAATCTTGGAAAATATTGTTCAGTTTTCTTAGCCTTTTTACTAGAAACGAGAAAGAAAATCTGTGTGGACATTTAAGTGTATCTTTCTTGACAGTTAAAGGAAACATCAGTCAGAAAAAAAAGATAGAATATAAATTATGATGAAAGCAATAAACAAATAATATTACTGTTTTCTTTAGTCTCATGAAAAGAAAAAGTGCCCAGCGTGAGCTTCTGAATTGTCACTCAATCCGCTTGGCGTTGGCACTGCTCACCATGGGACCTCTGCAAACGCCACTTTACTCTGACAGAAAAGAAGAAGCATCTTCAGAAGAGGAAAATCTAATATTTACATCTACTTAGTTCTTAAAAAGAGATGAGGGTGGGCTGTTTGCATTCATGTTACAGACTTTTCAAGATATGCTTATGGGAAGAGGAGAATTCCACAAGCATTTAGAATTAAATTTAACTGCGGCTGTTTTTCCCTAATTTGTGAGTGGGGGCTACTAAAAAAAAAAAAAAAATAAATAAATATATATATATATATATATATATATATATTGAACAAAATTATATAAATGCAACACTTTTGTTTTTGCCCCCAATTTTTTTGAGCTGAACTCAAAGATCTAAGACTTTTTCTATGTACACAAAAGGCCTATTTCTCTCAAATATTGTTCACAAATCTGTCAAAATCTGTGTTAGTGAGCACTTCTCCTTTGCCAAGATAATCCATCCCCCTCACAGGTGTGGCATATCAAGATGCTGATTAGACAGCATGATTATTTCACAAGTGTGCCTTAGGCTGGCCACAATAGAGGCCACTCTAAATAAAATGTGCAGTTTTACTATATTTGGGGGGGGGGGGGGGATCCGAAAACCAGTCCTTATTTGGTGTTACCACAAGTGATGGAGGCAGTTCGCGAACTCCATCCGCAAACATTCTCAAAATGTTTGCGAACCGCAAGTTTGCGGCGGACCCCATTCACTTTAATGGCAGGCGAACATTAAAAACCTCCAGGTCATATTTGCAGCCACAAAATACTTACTAGCTGTGCACACATAGTCCCACAACATGGACACTGACATACTAGAAGTATTGCTATTGGAAAAGTTGCCATAAAAATTATTTTTTTTTTTTCAGCCAAAAAATGTTTTATTTTTTTTTTTCTAAATCAGCCAGAACTGACAGCAGCCGGTAAATACAGGTCAAATACATATAGGGTCCATTCACATGTCTGTAAAATGGGTCCGCATCCATTCCACAATTTAGCGGAACGTTTACAGACCCATTGATTTCAATTCCAGTCTGAAAAAATTAGGCATTCACAGGTTAAAGAACAGGCGTACACCTGACAGAAAAGAACATTGTATTCTGTGGCTGGAGTTTGCTGTGTGGAGCAGGGACAGACTGTATAGTGACACAAGTTGCTAGCTAATAGGTCCACAAAATATTTTGTCAGTGTAGGGAGAGGTTGCTGTGTGGAGCTGGGACAGACTGTAGGGACAGACTGTAGCAATTAGGCGTTCAACGGACATAAAAGGCCTTTTATGCCGCTGTATTACCTGAGACAGGGACCTTGAATTGTTATGGGTGGTGGCGGATATTTGTGGCCTGTCATGAGGAATTTGAATCAACCATGGTCTACTGGTCACATGTGTTGAATTCCTCCGAGATCCATGCCTCATTCATTTTTAGAAATGTGAGGTAGTCAACACTGTCGTGAGCTAGGCGAGTGAGCTTATCGGTCACGATCCCCCCTGCTGCGCTGAACGTCCTTTCGGACAGGACACTGGACGAGGGGCAAGCCAACAGTTCCATTGCAAATTGTGCAAGCTCTGGCCAGAGGTCAAGCCTGCCCACCCAGTAGTACAGGGGTTCATCACTTCTCAGAGCGTCCACATCGGCCGTTAACCTGATGTAGTCGGACACCTGTCGGTCTATGCGGTCCCTGATGCTGGAGCCTTTGCAGTCAACGCATAAGTCGCGGTAAGCCCAACACTCACCTAGGGACGATCCACTGGATGGATGGAAAATATGGTTTCCATCCATCCAGATTTGACGGATCGGAACCGGATGTCAGCGGACATGTCTCCGCTGACATCCGATGACCCATAGACATGCATGGGGGGGGACCGCTCAGATCCGCCAAAAAAAACGGACATGCGGATCTGAACGGTCCACCTGTGTGAAAGGGGCCTAAGAAGGCACCTGGACTCACCGAGCCCAGTGGGAGCAACGCTGTCAGAACCCACAAAGCCACACTCCAGGCTCTCACTGTCCAGTCTCTTCTCCTTCTCCTCTCTCCTCACAATTGTCCTCCACTCCACCTTCCATCATGCCATCTTCACGTTTTTCTAGAAAAAGGCAGGCTTCCATGGCCCAAATGTTCGAGCGTAAAAAAATGATGATGCCGGATAACCCTCTTGCCCAACGGTTGACCGCTGGTTTGTCGGAACTGATAGCCTGCCAACTACTTCCATATAAACTGGTGGACTCGGGAGGCCTTTTGAAAATTTGTGGCCATTGGAACACCACTATGGAAGGTCCCAGGAAGGAAATATTTCTCGCAAAAGAGCATCCTAGAGCTATATGGCCATGTTCAGCAGCAAATGAATGTATCTCTGGCACACAGTATCGGTGCCAAGATACATTTGACAACAGACACAGGCAGGGAAGGTATATAACTTTTACTACCCACTGAGTGAACCTTCTGATGGCCGTCAAGCATGTAACCCGTGGCACCCGTGTAGATTTGGTTTTACCGCCACGGATTGCATGCAGGCCTGCCTCTTCTTCTCCTCCTCCTCCTCCATCCTCCCTCTCCTCCTCGGCTGATTCCTCCTTTTTCCGCTGCTACCGTCTCTTCCGCTGCACCGCCCAAGATCCCCAGAACCTATTCTACATGCCAGGTGAGACATTGCCATGCTGTGCTGCGTCAGTTGTGCCTGGAAGCCAAGAGCCACACTGGTCCTGCACTCCTTTCAACTTTGCGTTCACAGGCAGATCAGTGGCTAACACCGCTTAATTTGACAGTTGGTAAAGTGGTGTGCGACAACAGTGCCAATCTGCTGAGCGCGCTGAAACGGCAAAATTATACACGTACCATGCATGGCATACGTCCTGAACTTGGTCGTGCAGCGATTTGTTGTCAAATACCCTGGGGTCCAGGACGTCTTGCGGCAGGCCAGTAAAATCTCAGGCCATTTCAGAAGATCTTACACAGCCATGGTTTGCCTTGCTAACATTCAGCGGCGACACAACCTGCCCATCAGAAGTCTTGTTTGTGACTGCCTGACACGATGGAACTCAACCTTGTATATGCTTGATAGGCTGCTCCAGAAGAAATGTGCAGTTAATGACTACCTGTACGAACTCTGCAGCAGGACAGGTTCTGGGGAGCTTGGTTTTTTTTCACCGTGCCAGTGGCTGCTCATGCGCGACGCATGCAAACTTCTGCGGCCATTTGATGAGATCACCAAACTGGTCAGTCGCAGCCAGGGCTCCATCAGTGACATCGTAACTTACGCCTTCTTTCTGGGGCGTGCATTGGGTCGTGTCATTGATCAAGCCGTCAAGGAGCAGGAAGATGAGGAAGTCGCAATGCTGGATGAATATAGAAAGCACATTATAATGGATTTGTATTGTGCAGCATTGTAACTGGTGAGCGGTTCTGCAGCGATACTACAACTACAAAGTGTGACAAACGCAATTAGAAAAAAGTATTATAACTGGTGAGATAGACCAGTGGCCCCCCAAAACGACAGATTGAAGCGGGGGTGTTATATAACAATATACTTTCATAATATTGTATTTGGGTACTGCAGAAATTTCCTCTGCATCATCGACGTCACCTTCCCCACCACTAACATTAGAGATCTCAGAGTAGGCAGCAACAGCGGGGACCAACCTCCTTGGGCTGATCTGGGTACTGTCGTCAGAGTGCTGAGTGGGGGCTGTTGCTACCTCTTCCTGATCCGATGCCAAGAATGGCTGCGCATCGTAAATGTCTTGTGATGGATCAGAAAATAATTCCTGTGACTCAAGCGGAGGGTATATGGTGGTGGTGTTGGTGTCTTTGGGGGTGCACACAGCAGAGGGTGAAGAGGGTGCAGATAGAGAGGATGAGGAGGGTGCAGAAGAGGAAGGCTGAGTGAGCCACTCAACCAAGTCTGGTGCGTCCTTTGACATAATCAAACGCACCTTCTGCAACTTCCCACTTTGGCTTTGGCCTGGTGCTCCTGCCCTACCCCTACCACCCCTGCGGAAGGGCCTGCCTCTTCCTCTGCCTGTCATTTTTTAAATGACCCTGTTGCAAAAGTCTCTAGAGAAGCACAGTATATGTGGAAGAAGGTATATAACACCCCGCTTCAATCTGTCGTTTTGGGGGGGGTCACTGGTTTATCACACCAGTTATGAAAAATATTTTCTAGTAACTTTTGTCACTGTGTGTAGCAGAGTTAACGCAGCGAAAGAGGCAACATTTCTGCAGTACCTAAATACACTATAATATGCTTTCTATATTAGAAAGTATATTATAAGTGTATTACACCCCTATATACTGCACACCAAACAATAGTACACCTATAACAGTCCTTTCAGTGCCGGTTCACACTGATGCGATGCGGGAACACTGCTAATATATCTGTGTGTTCCCGCATCGCATCCGCAGCACAGGCAGCTCACACTGCCATATGCGATACGCTGGGGGTGTCAATTCCAAGTTAACGACATCCCCAGCTCAGATCGCATATCGCAGTGCGATCTGACAGTTCACACAGAATCAGATTGCACTGGTGTGAACTACCATGTGATCCGATTCTGCTGTGGACCAAAAAAAGGGTCCTGTGCATGTTCACTGCGATTGCGGTGCGAATTCAGCCATACAAACTGTATGGCTTAATTTTCACCGCACAGACATCGCATGTAATTTTAGGAGCAGTGCGCTCCGAATTACATGCGATCTCTGTGATCGCATTAGTGTGAACCGGCACTTATGGCTGGTTGTATGGCTGAATTGGCACCGCAAATCGCAGTGAACATGCACAGGACCCTTTTTTTGGTCCGCAGCAGAATCGGATCGCATTGTGGTTCACACCAGTGCGATCCGATTCTGTGAGAACTGTCAGATCGCACTGCGATATGCGATCTGAGCTGGGGGTGTTGTTAACTCTGAATTGACACCCCCAGCGTATCGCATATGGCAGTGTAAACTGCCTGTGCTGCAGATGCGATGCGGGAACACGCAGATATATTTACAGTGTTCCCGCATCGCTTCAGTGTGAACCGGCACTGACAATCTGTCCCTGCTCCCCACAGCAAACCTCTCCCTACACTGAAAAAAGAGAGAATACAGATAGTACACCTATGCCAAATACCAGTCCTTAAAAGGACTTTTGTGGACCTATAACCAAGCGATCTTTGTCACTGATAATCTGTCCCTGCTCCACACAGAAAACCTCTCCCTACACTGACAAAAGACAGAATGTAAAATGACAGCCAGGTCAGGTCTATATATAAGGTAGGGGGGGGGATGTCCATGTGCTGAAATGTCTCAATTGGCTGTCCTGTATCACCTGATGGATGTGTCATGGGTCAAAGTTCTTCACAATGTAAAAGAATATGGCGGCCGCGAACATCGTCCTAAGTTCGCATGATCGGGGGACAGCGAACTAGCAAAGTTCGCCACTAACCGACCGCCGGGCGAACCGCAAGGCCATCTCTAGTTACCACCATTGGCCTCACGCAGTGCAAGACATCTTCTTCGCATAGAGTTGCTCAGGTTGTTGATTGTGGCCTGTGGAATGTTTGTCCACTCCTCTTCAATGGCTGTGCGAAGTTGCTGGATATTGGCAGGACCTGGAACACGCTCAATGGGTGACATGTCCGGTGAGTATGTTGGCCATGCAAGAACTGGGATGTTTTCAGCTTCCAGGAATTGTGTACAGATCCTTACAAGATGGGGCCGTGCATTATCATGCTGCAACATGAGGTGATGGTCATTGATGATTGGCACAAACAATGGGCCTCAGAATCTCGTTATGGTATCTCTGTGCATTCAAAATGCCATCAATAAAATGCACCTGTATTAGTTGTCCATAACATACACCTAAAATGAGTGAAAAGGGTGCGCTGATAAATGAATAACATAAAGCTGCAACCAAATATCCAAATACCTGATTTGGAATATAATACTGAAAATTTGATAGTCTAGTGCGCTAAACAAACAACCTGACAAGTCACGCTCCCTCGCGGTCCATTGACCACTACAGGACCCGTTCTAATAGGAGCGACACAAGTCGCTCCGACTTAGAAAAAGGGTCCTGTACTACTTCGGGGCGACCTCGGAGCAACTTGCATAGACTTTCATTATGTGAAGTCAATGCAAGTTGCTCCGAAGTCGTGGTGCATGGGAATGCACAAGTCGCCCCCGAAGTAGTACAGAGTCGTGCCGCCCAAGTGTGAACAGACTCTAAGTCCCCGTTCACACTAAGGCGACCTGTGAGGCGACCTGGTCGCCTCACAGGTTGGCGTAGGTCGCCTTCCATAGGGAAGCTGCGGACCCGTTCTAATAGGAGCGACACAAGTCGCTCCGACTTAGAAAAAGGGTCCGGAGCTTCTTTGGGGCGACCCGGAGGCGACCGCCATAGACTTCAATGTTATGAAGTCCGTGGCTGCCGCTCCGAGGTGGCGGCGCGCTGCTCGCACCGCGACCTCGGAGGTCGCCCCCCCCAAGTCGGATCGCGGCAATGTGAACGGGGCCTAAATCTCAAGTGACATGTATATAAACACAAATTCAATAAATGCAACACAAGTGTTTTCCCAAACACAAAACAAGGAGGTGAATCCCACAAATGATCAAACATCAATGTGGGATGCTCCTAGATGGGGTGTGAATCTTAATAAACATAAAGTCCACAGTGCAATGTCCATGTGCTGTAACTCAAATAGATGAAAAAAATATATAAATGTGACGACTCCTAGTGGTAAAAAAATCCAATGGTGAAAATCCAAAGAGAATGCCTTGTGACATACAGTGAATCCCACCACCTTCAGGATTGGCTTCTTACCAGCAGGTAGGGATATTCTGGCAGAATCTATTAACACCCAAGGGTGACAGCTCCTAGTATCTTGGAGGAAAAAAGCACACCTGTGTACACCTGGTGCTGGAGACAAACAAAATATGGCCCCTTATCAGATATTAGATGTATTCCAGCATGTGTATGCCCCTTTAAAAGGGTCTTCCCCACCACGGCCACAATGGATGCCTGGATCTCTCACTAATGATTTCCTTATGGCTTCTCTCTTCTTCTCAACAATCTCACAGAAGTACTCATGCATGTGTTGGATAAAAGAAACGGCCAATAGTGCATTACCCCAGCAAACTTTTATTGAAAAAAACAGTGGTGCACTTACATTATCATTACGAGAATAGGCTTGTGACACTCGGATACTCGCGGCTGCCTGCAGTGTGGACCGTGGCTGTGGACTGTGCGGCGCCTCCTCACTGATGCGTTTCCCCTGAGCGGGCATCAACCGAAATAGGAGGGTGCCCGCGCCGTCACTTCCACCCTTTTTATCTGATGCAGAGGTATCGATTCCGGTGTCCGCAACAAACAACCGGATGCAGACATAAAAAGCACCGCTACACCTTTCATCCTCCCCAATCTCATTGGTACAGGAATCAAGGGGAAAAGCACTAAAATCCCAATCAGATTTAAAAATATATCCCTAAAATAAAAATATTTGTGCAGAAATCCTTTGGTTATGCAAACCAATTGTTGCAGCAGCTGTCCGGGGTGGCTGGTCTCAGACGATCCTGGAGGGGAAGATGCTGGATGTGAAGGTCCTGGGCTGGTGTGGTTACATGTGGGTCTGCGGTTGTGAGGCCGGTTGGATGTACTGCCAAGTTCTCTGAAATGAGAATTCAATAAAGGACCGGATTAGTTGATCGATTCATATTAATACAGTAATATGCTGGAACAACATGACCCGCCGCCTGACTCCTCTGTAGCAGAGGAGCGGAGGAGACAGTCAGCGGAGAGTCAGTGGACGAGCTGCGCCCGCACGTCACACCGTGGGAGGAGCCAGTGCTGGCAGCCGCGCTGCTGAAGAAGAAATAGTGAAGAAGTGAGCTGCCGGGTCGGGAGCGGGAGGCACTGAGGGAACCATTACCCGAACACCTGCCACCATTTATTTACCGGTATTTATTATTTATGACCTGGGTTGGAGTCTTTTCATTATCGTGTTTTCTCCACGGCATCCAGAATCAGCCCTGTAATGACTAAATAAAAGCAAGTAACATCCCCAAGGACAGTGATGTGCTTTCCTCTGAGATGCCACCTATTTGCTGGTGATGGCTCTTTCTGCCACTGATCAAAACTGTTACTGGTATGTGAGTTGAGGGGGGGGGTTAGAGGTTGGAGGTGAAGGCCTAATGCGGGTTGAGAGGAAGGGGGGGGGGAATGGAGGTGAGGTGAAGGCCTAATGTGGGTTGAGGGGGGGTTGGAGGTGGAGGTGTAATTTTATTGGTATCTATTTTTATTTTTAAAATTTACCAGTAGCTGCTGCATTTCCCACCCTAGGCTTATACTCGAGTCAATCATTTTTCCCATTTTTTTGTGGTAAAAGTAGGGGTCTCGGCTTATATTCGGGTTGGCTTATACTCGAGTATATACGGTAATTTGTGCAAGCAAAAGTGGTCTTAAACCATTCTTCCGAACATCTTTACAATAAGTATGCTGTGATAAACTTCTTACTCACCACCAGTGACCAAAATGCCTACTTACCAGAGGTAAGCATAAATATTGCCTAATTTGAGTGAGGGGCTCCTCAACCAATGGTCAGATGAATCTCAATCGGGGTATCCACATTGTTATAGGGAGCAAGAACAAGAGGCTTCCATAGTGAAGTATGTAGTATTTATTAAACAAGTAGTAATTAAAAAAACTTACATTGCTTGTAAGAAGAATGGAGCTCGAAACGGGAAGCAGGGACGCTGATTGCATTCCACCTGCGTTCCAATTGGCGGAAGTGACACATCACATTATCCCATGACCCTACGCATTTCGTCAGTAGAGTCTGACATCATCAGGAGTCATATGATCGTGTACGTCAGTTCCTCAACTATACTGTATATACAAACCACCACAAGAGAAGATCCAATCCACATCCATCCATCCTGGAGATTGACCAATAGGCAACAAGACCCATTTGACATATCCTTTTTCGTAAAAAAATAAAATATTCCCAAAAAAATGTTCATCATTGTAAATCCATCATCAATTGTGATGCCTGCTGACCCAGTGCAAACAATCAATCCTGATGTTACCCGTAGCCGAATTGCAGTTTCCTGAGCTTCCATCAACTATTTAAGGGAAGGGGTGGGGATAGTGAGGAGGTCATTGCCCATGCCATTGTCATTGCCCAAATATGGCCAAGTTACAATACTTAGGCAATGATGTGACCACTCAGATCCCTCCCTTTTTGCTTACAGGTGGTCCCCAGGTTACAAACATCCGACTTACAAATGACTCCTACTTACAAATGCAGAGAGACAACAGGAAGTGAGAGAAAATCTACCCCTGGGAAGGGAAATTCACATGATAAGAGTTATCATGAGAAAAGGGTGTCTCCATTGGAGCTGTATCACTAATTCCTTTTTCCACAACAACCCAAAATTTTCAAAATTCAATTGTCACAGAAACAAAAAGTGAGGTGAAATCTTCTGAACAGGGGCACAGACCGCAACATAAATGTTACAGAGGTGTTAACCATTCCCTATGCTATCCAGAAACCCTAAAAATTATTATTTTGTCTAGAGCTACACCTAAAAAATGTACCTGTTCCGACTTACAAATTCAACTTAAGAACAAACCTACAGACCCTATCTTATTTGTAACCTGGGGACTGCCTGTACTTGGCTGGTTTACGTGAGCGGTTGGTAAGCCCTGCTGCTAACTTAGCAACCATTGACAGCCAGAAGATGTCACGTTCATCCATGCTGCACACCCTAAGCATTAAGACACATGTCTAAACAAACAAAGAAAAAAGTTGGGACTTTAAATGAGGCATCGCCTAACTAAGGCTGTGTGCCTCCATCCCTATTCATGAAATGTAATAGGGCTATCGGCATAATATGTAACATATAATAAAATAAATAACGTGTGAGCATTTCACAACATAGTAATACAATACAAAAAGCCGATGTCCTAGCATCCCTAAAAATAAGGGTAAAAAAGGGACAGTTCGGACTTTATATGAAGTGCACACAAATGGTTGGGATATATAACATGGCTATATTGAATATGAAATTGGGTCCACAGCATGGTAGCAAAGAAAAGCACTTTAATGATATAGGTCATCAATTTTACAAATATCCACATAGGGCATAGGTACATACATATGGTAATGGATAAAATATTACAGTAAAAACAACATGAAATAAATAGGTATTGCACAAGTAATGACAAGTTGGTAAGGCATCTCCAAATTCATGATATTGACAGACAGCAATGCTGATTCCAGAAAATGGTACAATATTAAATATGTTCACATCATATAATGTTAAAATTCCAAGTAATTGGATAGTTGGGTGTGTAGTAAACATCATAACCTCAACGCGTTTCGTGGACGCACATTGCCACTTCATCAGGAGTAGATGTTTGTATAATTCTAAGAAAAATATGAGTAAGAAAAAAGGATCATAAATGCCAATTTGAATGAGGAGAAGAAGTGGGGGAAGAAGCAGGGGGAACCAAAAAACCCCATTTTACCCCGACACTTACGTGATAGTTCTGAATTTGGCACTGAAACTGTATAGGCTTAGCATGTCCCCCATGGGAGCTGAGGGCGCACCAGCAGGCGGGCAAAAGGGACACATTATAGCGTGGTGAAAACGTGCTAGGATGTATGAAATGAATACCCATAAGTAGGTAGGCGTATAGGATATCTGTAGAAAAAATATATTAAATATATATAGGAGTAAAATTGTAAGAATAAAAATAAAAATAGTTGTATACGATTAGGAGTGTCATAGTTCTCCTAAGCGGAGTACGATAGAAATGCAGAGTGAATATAACAAGGGTGCGAAGGAAAGGAATATGGGGACGTCGGACGCCATGTCCGAGAGAAGATATAGTGAAGGGAGGGTGGATGATAGCACTGCCCATTGCAGAGCAAGAGAATAGAAAGGACCCTGGAAGAAGCAGGAGAGAGACCAAATAGATAGTGGTGATCCAAACCAGTGGAAAATAGGAAGGAAGGGAATTGAAAGATCTCCGAAGACGTCATCGGAAGTGACGAAACGCGTAAGTTTGGAACGCACAACGTACGTGACGTGGGACGCAGGTGGAACGCAAGCCGGAAGTCTTCCCGCTCGCTACCCTGCAAATCGGTTTGCACCGATACCCACGCTCATGAGCGGCCGCTTTTCGGCCTTTTTAATTGGCAAAACTCCCTATATATAATATTTTGGCTTATATTGCTCTAAAGACCCTGTACTATTATGCTTTTTATCCAATTTGGAAAATAAAATTTATCAAAGTTACTACATTATCCGGAGCTTTTTTTGTTGTCTTCCTTCATACCTGGCCTGAGGTGAGAGGAGAGAGAGGGGGTGCCCGCCATCCTATCCAACCTTAGCAAGCCACGAGGAGACTCCATCATAGCCTGGATGGCTACCCAAGCTTGGTTGGTCTTGGTGCCATAAGGCATACATGACCCACGTTATTTGGCAAGTGATTTCATCTTACCATTTGTCACGGTGAAAATAAAAGCTACACTGAGCACTACAAAGCGGATTGAGAAATTACTACGCTGAGCACTTGCACCTATTGTTTGGAATAAGCACCATGTGCACAAGAGACTCACTGTATTTATTTATCGGATTATTTATTGGATTTTAAACTTTGAAAACATTTTCTGGACTTATTCACTACATTCACTTTATGGAATCTTTTATATGTATTTTATACACGGAATAATTTATATTTATCACCATATTGACACCATTATCACGTTATGAAA
Source organism: Pelophylax lessonae (assembly GCF_965119305.1). Classification (NCBI taxonomy): domain Eukaryota; kingdom Metazoa; phylum Chordata; class Amphibia; order Anura; family Ranidae; genus Pelophylax; species Pelophylax lessonae. The sequence continues at coordinate 49,812,396 of NC_138769.1, read as the reverse complement.
TGTATGTATGAATTTTATGTATAATAATAATTATTGAATGAATTGATTATAGCAAGCGCTATAGGTATCCATTTTAGACTACTTACCTGCAACACGTATACCATATTTCTAAAGCAGCTGCTACAAACGCACAACTTTGTATTTAAATTATTCACTATATTAATTTACTATTCACATACCTACTCACATATTTATTCTGAACACCGGGCGCGGGGCATATACCAAGTATATTCCTTACATATGTTGTGAAATGCTCACACGTTATTTATTTTATTATATGTTACATACTATGCCGATAGCCCTATTACATTTCATTTTTACTCCCCTTCCCCCAAATGTCTAAACAGTCAGTGTTCAGTCCGAACTTACATTCAGACCAAATACTGAGCTTACCCCTACTTATACCATGGATCTTATTTGGCCATGTTGCCATATTATGCCAATGATGTCATAAGCATCCCTGCCCATTTGTGTACGTGCGGCTGATTGGGCTGGCACTGACAGCTTCCTGGCCACAACTCATTCTTCATGGCCAGTAAAGGCACTCTCACCGGACAATGATGTGGCAGCTGCTGAAGCTTGCCCATCAATTCAAAGACTTGGGGGTGCAGAGGGGTCAGCTTGAAACCAAACAACTAGTGCTTTTAGGTGAAGACCTCTGCCATGAAAGCCTTCACGTTTCTCTAATGACAAAATTCCTTTGACATACAGAAGACTACATTACATTATTACAGTGGTGGCTGCTGGAAGTGTGCATAGTCTGAAATAAACCATTTTGTCCTGGCCTGACAGTAATCTCAAAACTTTCCAAAAGCTCTGTTCCAGCACAGCCGAAATGAGAAAAGACAGCTGCTCAATTGTACTCACGCAGAATGATGGAGCGGGTTTGCAAATCTGAGGCCAAAAAAAAAAAAAAAGCACTGCGGACATTTCCCTACATCCATAAATGTCCCAATAGAACTATTGTCCAGCTTGTGTTCCTATTTGTGAGATCGCCTGGCAATCAGTGTCTTTGATACAGGAAATTAGAGAAAATCTCTCCAATGGGAAGGACATTATTGTTACTAATATTATTCTACTTTTAGTAAGCCCCCGTTCACACTGGGGCGACCTGTCAGGCGACCTGGTCGCCTGACAGGTCGCCGTAGGTCGCCTTCCACAGAGAAGCTGCGGACCCGTTCTAATAGGAGCGACACAAGTCGCTCCGACTTAGAAAAAGGGTCCGGAGCTTCTTTGGGGCGAGCCAGAGCGACCTGCATAGACTTCAATGTTATGAAGTCCGTGCCGGCCGCTCCGAGATTGCGGTGCGAGCAGCGCGCCGCGACCTATGAGGTCGCCCCGGCAAGTAGCGTCGCCCCAGTGTGAACGGGGCCTTAACCTACACGTTGTCAGAAATAGTTAACAGCATAAACAACACGTCTTTTGGAGTCAACATCTGAGCCACCCTGAGTTCCCTGTAGTGTCACCACATCCTCATAGTGAAGATTAGATAAATTCTATTGCTAAACTCATGTTAAAAGTAGAACTCTTCTGTAAAAGTAAAAAAAAATGAAAGCAGAACTGATATGTTGAGGTAGATATCCCTGTAGACATACATCAAAGCTAATAGTGGTAACGGCAACCTCAGCCTGGGCTCCTGCCTCAACACACACTGATGTTTGGAGCCAGGACGAGCTTCCTCTACCAGCCAGCACTCACAGCAGTGGACTGAGGACAAGTACCCCTTTCTGAGCCTGGGCGGCTCGCACCAGGGGCGTAACTACAGGGGTTGCAGTGGTTGCAGTTGCAACCGGGCCCCACGCTCCAGGGGGCCTGTGCGGCTCCCCTGTACACCTGGATAGGAGGGGGGGGGGGCAGCATGTAGAGAAATCACTGTCCTCCTTTTTCCTCCTGTAGCTGCAGGAGGAAAATGGAGGAGGAGATTGGTTCCTCTGTATGCTCCCCCCGCCACTTCTCCTATCCAGTTCACTTGTGTTCTGCTGTCTCTGGGCACCTGTGGGCCCCAGGATCAGTGGGAAGAGCCCCAGGCTTGAAGGGAAGGGCCCCGGCCAGGGGTCAAGGGGGCCCTTCATGGTTTCTTGCACTGGGGCCTTGAAGGCTCTAGTTACGTCTCTGGCTCGCACATAATGTTTCTAATGTTCACATGCAAAACTGATATGCTACGTATCTTTCACAAAAAAAAAAAATCTACTTTAGAATGTACACTGAGCTGCGTATACGTTGCATATTTTCCATAATTTTTGACTAAGCAATGCCCCTTCCTTTAGAAAACAGTGACTCTATCAGTCCACTAAGTGAGCCAAACACATGGGAAGGGATATGGCACCTGCTACTCTCCCAGTTCCTAGTTGACCGATTATGGGTATTCTGGTTTACCACCCCACCACATTCACATGCCCTTCTGAAGTATGAGATTCTGCAAGTGGTTAGACAATGGGTTGTTTGTTCTGGCATAGCACCTACTGTGGAGCTCTAATCACTATCAGATAGTGTCAGGCTACAGTTTGATGACGGTAAGGCAAATAGGAAGGGCAAGCCCACAAGAGGTCCAAGAGCTCCAGTCACAGGGTTATCTCTCATGTACCAACCAAAAACTGTCACCCAAGACTCGACCTTACGAACCCTCATCAAAAGTAGTACTGTAGCGGTGTGCCCCTTTATCCAGATGCAGGTTCAAGTCCCTTTAACTCAATTCCCCATAATCCTCTGGGCTCCCAGCATCCCCTGAGTTCCAGAACATGCCCAGGGAGTATAAATGCCAGCTCCGCCCAGCTTCCTGTGCTCAGAGAGATCCTGCCTGATGGGACAGTAGTGACTGGGCAAGTGAGCTGTCCCCAGGTGCTGGGTCCTCATTCGATAAGCCTGGTGTGTGGGCCTCCAGCAGTGAGCACAAGAGCACGCGGTATTTATCCAAGCCCCAGTCACTGGAGAGGACTCTGTTACAGTCCATGTGGAGAAGTTGTCCAAGCAGTGGGGTGGTCCTATCTACGGCCCCCAGAGCCTCCTGACCAAAGTCAGCATCAGCAGTGCCTGTGTGAAGTCTGTGCCAGCAGGAAATACCCTCAACTCCCAGTCTGCTGAATGAACGATCAATCTCTGGGAACACGTGAGAATATTCAGATCTTTTCCTATCTGTAAACTGAACTCAGAACACTCTGCTGCCATCTAGTGGCCATTATTAGAACTGCAATATAATTGTTTTCACACGTTTTATGAATATTTCTCCTTTCCTCATATTGCTGTTTTGTACTGCAAACCCCTGTTCACATGATCTCCTGTGTAATCTACGTTCCACATTGTTAAGTAAAGTAGAAATTGCACATCACCACTGATCTGATCATTGGCTGATACCATTACATAACAGTACTTGGTAGTACTTAGAATCCAAGTTTTTGGGCATACAACTTATGAGCTGACCTGCCTGGTCCAAAGCACAGCCTCTCAGTCTATCCTACCATCAGATAGTGACTTTGTGACTTTGATTCCCAAAACTAAAATTACAGCCACTACTAGATACAGAACTTCTCTGTCCCCTGATGATAAGAATTCCCTAGACAGCACACTTACTGTACATCCTGTGTGCAAAGCTAACCAAGCATGTGCTACCAGGATCCCTGGGTGCAGCTCCTTTCTGATGTAGGGAGCACAACAACCTATTTTTTAATGGTGTTTGGGACACACCTGCTCCTCTTTATTTAAACTCCTCTACTGTACTTCCTTCTAGTCTTAAGCTGGCTACACATTATACAATGTTCTTGTAAAATTTTCCTTTAGATTTACTAAAACCATATAATATGAGGTCAAACCTAAACAGTTTCAAATTGTATGCAGTCAGGCAGGCCCTTGCACTACATAGTTGAAGGTAAATCTAAAGGAAATTGATAAAAAAAATTATAATGTGTAGCCAGCTTTATTCTTGCTAACAAATAGATAGGATGTTAGGCTATATACTAGCAAGGTCACAAATATATATGATTAAATTATGTTCATTTATTTTGCTTTAAAAATAATGTCACCTGTCTTTAGTTATTTTTTCATACACACAGCGCAACTTGACCCCCCCCCGCTCTCTTCTCATTGGCTCACTGGCTGTGAATGACTGCTGTGTGAGCCAATGACAAGAAAGAGACCCGGGAGAGCCGTTGCTCTCATGCACATCGCTGAATCAAGATGTGTTTTAGGTAAGTATATGGGGGGGGCTTCAACCATAGGCATGCACACATGGTGTGCTGGGTGTGCTGCAATATCACTCTGTGTGCCAGCGGGGAGATCGGAAAGATCTCCCACTTACTTACTCTGCCATAAGAGATGTGCCTATGCACTTCCCGATCACTGTGCCAGCAGAGAAATTAATGTACTGGGTCCATATATACACGTAGGCACACATGTGCATGTATGTTTGAGCTTTGGGGTGCACACTTTAATGCAGTAGGCTGCGCACACCTATGGCTGCAACCATAAGATTTTTTACTTTAATGCAACCCAAAATTTGGGATTTTCTTTTCTTTTACCTTCAATGATAATAGTAAACAAGGCAAATAGAGAGGATGAATCTCCCTAACGGGGGCACAGACATAAAAAAAAAAAAAACTGACAGGTGTTCTTATCCTTCTCCACTCTATCCAAAACTCAAAAAAAAAAAGTTTCACGTTCAAAGTGTTTGTAACCTCAATAAATAATGTCACTGCCAGTCCCTCTCTTGTATTCAAAGATCTTTCTCTGACATCAGCTGGGGAGGTCACGTGATCGCCGTGCTGTCCGCTCAGCCCCTCCTGCTGTAGCCCTGGATTGGAGGAGCAGAGCGGCCGTGAGTCACGTGACCAGCCTGAGGCTATCTAAAAAAGATATTTAAAAAGCTTTGTTTTAAAAAAATACTCACACTCTGCATAACGACTGGATACACAAGAGGAGCTGCCAGTGACATTTTTTAAAGTTTAATTTTCTACTGATAGCGGCAGGAGGGGGGGGGGGGGAGCGGAGACACAAACACACAGGAGCTGACAAGCAGAGAGGGGGAGAAAGCAGAGCTGCAGATGACAGAGACACATACATTGACCATGGTAATCAGGGCTCAGTAGCCATGATTATCATGGTCAGGACACAGAGGGGGACACAGGAAGTGGCAGGATCAGCCATGTTTTTTACAGTTTAGTAAGGGGCAGATTAGAATGCACAAGCACTGTGCCGTTTAACCACTTAAGCCCCGGAAGATTTTACCCCCATTCCGACCAGGGGGTATTTTGCGATTCGGCACTGCGTGAATTTAACGCACAATTGCGCGGTCGTGCGACGCTGTACCTAAACGAATTTGACGTCCTTTTTTTCCCACAAACAGAGCTTTCTTTTGGTGGTATTTGATCACCTGTGCGATTTTTTGATCACGCGCTATAAACAAAAAAAGAGCGTCAATTTTGCAAAAATAGCAATATTTTTCACATTTTTTTATATGAAATTCCCCCCAAAAAAAATGTAAGAATCAAAATTTTTAAAAATTTTCGGCCAATTTGTTTTATGCTACCTATGTTTGGTAAAAAAAATCGCAAAAAGCGTATTTTGATTGGTTTGCGCAAAAGTTATCGCGTTTACTAACAAAGGGAAAGATTTTTGTCATTTTTGTTGTTTTTTTTTTTAACGCGTAATGGCGGCGATCTGCGATTTTTTTTGCGGTACTGCGACATTGCGGCGGACAGATCGGACCCTTGACTGACATTTTTGACACTTTTGGGGTTACCAGTGACATTTCTACAGTAATCAGTGCTATACATATGCACTGTTACTGTAAAAATACACTGGTAGTGAAGGGGTTAACTTTATTTGGAAGGGAGGGGCTGTGTGTGTCCCTAGGGGCGTGGTTTCTACTGTGATTGGCTGTGGCTCTAGCTGTAAGGACACTGATCAACGGATCTACATACCAGATCCGTTTTATCAGTGTCTTTGCAGCGAGGAGAATGACAGGCAGTTTGTTTACACAAGCTGCCTGACATTCTCCCTCTCCCCCGCCGATCGCCGAGTGGCCGGCGGACATCGGGTCCGCTGGTCACACGCGCGGGGGGGTCCGTGACCACGCGGGAGCGGGAGCGCGCCTCCGGGGGCGCGCGCTCGCTCCCTAGACCCTCACAAGCAAGCAACGTAGCCCTACGTTAGTTTGCCTGTGAGGGGCTGACCGCCGACGTAGATAGTCGTGCGGCGGTCGGCAAGTGGTTAATCTGCTATTAGGGAACAGAATCTTTTTTTTTTTTTTTATTATAAATACTTTATTTGGAAATATAGGTAGAAGTCAGGCATGGCACTAGTGTCTCTGCTGCCATGGACTCCAGGTGCCATCTTGGGAGTGCTTGTGTCTGATTAGACACAGTTTTGAGACAGAGTTCTCTTGAGATTTGGGCTGCCATCTTTGCAAGAGAAAGGATTTATAACCCTTTCTGTGTCATTTTGGTGAGCCCTTCAGTGTTTGTTAAGTAGGTAGGAATAGAGAGCTTGTGTGTGAGGGAGAGAGAGAGGCAGAGCCTAGCTTCAGGTTCTTGTAAAGATGGGACAGTCTGCAGACATCCTGGACACCTCCGATTTGTACCCGATGATGGGAAAGGAGGAATTTCTCTGCATGTAATCAGCATAATGCTCTGGTGTGAGCCTGTGCAATGTTTGGACAATGTAACGCATCTCTCAGCAGGTCACAGTGATCGACTATAAGCAAATCTGCTTTGAGAATGGGAAGCAAGCCTCTGGTAGGCTGCTAAATGTAAGCACTATATGCCTACTGCACTACTGAAACTGCCTTAAATTTGATGTGGCTTAGTGCCTAGTTGCTGAAGTTGATTCTGGAAGAAAGTGGAATAATTTTTTCCACTGCTGATTACTTTGCACTAGAGATGGGTTTGGGTGCCCTCTGACCTCATCTGTATCCAAAATCAAAGGCATGCTTTTTTTTACTCCAAGTCATTGCCCAGCACACATAAACAAAGGGATGGAATGCTGGTGGTGATGGTGTCAGTGCCCTTACATGATATTGACTAAATATGGGCATGTGTCCATATAAGGGCACTTATCTCACCAGCATCTCATTTAGGTGTACTGCAGGGTGGGGAATTATGGGCTAATTAGTATTAACCCCCCCCCCCCCAAAAAAAATAAAAAATAAAACAACAACCCATATCCCAAAGAACTTTGCCTAATGGGAAGGGGAGACATGCTAATTGATCATCTGTTACAGGTCATCTACAGGTGAGATTTTAATTGCTTGTAAGTAGTCATGGGCCGAACCCCCCGGGTTCGGTTCGCACCAGAACATCTTGAACAGGGAAAAGTTCTAGCGAACATTCGAACCCTATTGAAGACTATGGGACACGAACATGAAAAATCAAAAAGTCCTCATTATATGCACGTTATTGCCATTAAAAGTATATGGGAATCCGGGTACTGCCCTGGGGGGCATGTATCAATGCAAAAAAATTTTTTTTAAAACAATCGTTTTTAAAGGAGCAGTGATTTTAATGATGCTTAAAGTGGAAAAAATAAAACTGAAAAATTCCTTTAAATATCATGCCAGGAGGGTCCCCTTCATGTGCCTGTAAAATGGTGCAACTGTACGATGTATGGAGCCTGCTGCAGCAATACTGACATTTCTAAAGGAAAAAAAAAATGTCATTTAAACTTGTAATGTATTGTCGGCTACCAGCAATACAGGAAATTTTGTTTTTAAAAAGTGGCATAGGTTCCCCCCCCCCCCCCCCCACAGTCCATACCAGGCCCTTAGGGGCTGGTATGGATTTTAAGGGGAACCCCACGCCAATTTTTTTATTAAAAAAAGGGTCTCCCAAGCTGTTTTTAACCCAATTTTTTTAAATTTACATTTTCTTTTTACAATTATTTTTTTTAATTCAGCTCTTAGCAGGGAAGCCTTAACAACATATTGACTATGTGCTCGGCTGGCGAACATCCTGCTAAGTGCCGAGAAAGTTCAGATGTTAGGCGAGTACCTGAATGGGAGATGTTAGGCCAAACTTATGCTCGACCCAAACCCTTCACCCATCCCTAGTGGTGCCTGAACACTGTAACCCCTCACAGTTACTCTTGCTGGGTGCAGGAACCGGCCCTGCTGTTAAAAATTAGAAACAAACATTGAAATTACGTGCACTAGTCATACAGGTGCAGAAAAATGAATTGGGTGTTGGTGGTGCCTGAACACTGTAACCCCTCACAGTTACTCTTGCTGGGCACAGGAACGGGCCCTGCTGTTAAAAATTAGAAACAAAAAAGGAAAGTACATGTTCTTGTCATAGAGGTGCAGAAAAATTGGGCCCTGGGTGTTGGTGGTGCCTGAACACTGTAACCCCTCACAGTTACTCTTGCTGGGTGCAGGAATGGGCCCTGCTGTTAAAAATTAGGAACAAAAATTGAAATTGCATGCACCTGTAAAACAGGTGCAGAAAAATTGGGCCTTGGGTGTTTGTGGAACCGTAAACCAAAAACATTGTTGGAAGCTAGCATAATCAAGATTCAGGAATAGGATAGGCAGCATAGACAGTCTTCAAGGGATCCGAGATCCCTAGAAAATTCAATCAGTTACATCAGCATCAGGGGCTTAATAGCTGCTGTTGATCCAGGACTGATTCATTTTAAAAAATGTCAGCCGGTCAAAGGAGTCAATCACAAAACCTCCAGCTGCACTGAATGTCTGTTCAGAAAGCACGCTGGAAGCAGGACAGGACAGTTGCTCCATTGTATATTGAGCAAGTTCTGGCCAGTGGTCCATTTTTAAGACCCAGTAACCCAGTGGATGCTCAGTTGGAAAGGTCTCCAAGTCTGCTCTTTCCCCTAGATAATCCTGCACCATATGCTGCAGATGCTGCCGATGGTTGCCTAAACAGCCCTGGGCGCTGAGGACTAAATAATTTTTTAAAGGCATTGGTCAGTCGGCCGCCTTCTTCACCGTTCCTCCTTTGACCGAACAGGGCCTCAGAAACACATTGTCGAGGAAATGGTAAACTCCCAGTATCTGAAAAGGTGTTACACAAATTTTTCTTCAAGGCGTCCTCAAGATGTTTCATCCTCTGCTCCCTCTGCGAAGGCAGGATGAGCTCTGCAACTTTACCCTTGTAACGTGGATCAAGAAGGATTGCAAACCAGTAATGATCACTCTCCTTGATACCACAAATCCTTGGGTCCTTTTGCAGGCTTTGCAGCATCAGGGAGCCCATGCGGCATAAGTTTGAGGAGGCATGAGATTCTGATTCCTCTGGTTCACTAAGGATGACATTGTCAGGAGCAACCTCTCCCCAGCCACGTACAACTCCGGGGGGTTTCTGGGGAATGAAAACCATCCCTGTTTGCTGTATGTTATCCTCTACATCCATGCTGCCACAATCCTCCTCCTCCTCCTCTTCCTCCTGTGGATTTTGTGGCCCAGCATGTGCTCCAGCAGGAAGACTAGAGGAACAGTGTCATTGATGCATGCATCGTCTCGGCTCACCATCCTTGTGGCCTTCTCAAATGGTGACAGGACAGTTTATGCATTCTTTATCAGCAGCCACTGGCGTGGCAAAAATAAGCCAAGCTCCCCTAAACCTGTCCTTGTGCGATACTCACACAGGTACTCATTGAGGGCCCTTTGCTGCTTGTGCAGCTGCTGCAGCATTGCCAATGTTGAGTTCCACCTGGTGGGCATGTCACAAATGAGGTGGTTGGTGGGCAGGTTGAATTCCTGTTGAATGTCAGCCAGCCGAGCATTGGTAATGTAAGACTGGCAGAAATGGCCATAGACTTTTCTGGCATGCCTCAGAAGATCTTGTAAGCCCGGGTACCTGTTCAAGAAATGCCACACCACCAAATTCAGGACACGTATCAAGCATGGAACATGTGTCAAGTTTCCCTTTCGGAGGGCGGAGAAAGTTGGTGCCATTGTCGCATACAACCATTCCAGGCTCAAGCTGCCATGGTGTCAACCACCTCTGAGCCTGCCCCTGCAGAGCTGACAGAACATCTGGCCCGGTGTGGCTACTGTCCCCTAGAAAGAACAACTGAAGCACTGCATGACATCTTTTAGCCTGACTGCTTGTGTAGCCCCTTGAATGCTTAGGGAGCACTTCAGAGGATAATTCAGCAAAGGAGGCCATGGAGGAAGAAGAAGAGGAGGGAGTGGAGCAGACAGATGTGGCAGAATCACCACCAATGTTTTGGAGGCTTGGTGGTGGAAAAAGCTCCAGCACTGAACCTTGTCCTGCATCCTTCCCAGCTGCCAGTAGAGTTACCCAGTGCGCAGTAAAGGAAATATAACGTCCCTGACCATGCAAAATAACATTTAGATGCTGAGTATGTGGATGGCTGGGACAGTATATATTTTTTTACAGTTCAGCAACTGGGGTAGTGAAATTTGCCTGCTGGTTAAATAAACAGGTGGTGTATTGCTAGCAGATTGGGTGCAAGTACCCGTGGCACCCATTGCTATACCATCATCCCTCTCAGTGCAGGTTTTTGAGAGGACTTGAGGTATAGTAGGGGTAGAGATCCCAGATGAGGAGCAAGGAGAAGTCTGCATTTTATTATAATGTGGGTCATTCAGGTGCTGTTGCCAACGGACTGCATGGCAGGTCATCATATGTCTTGTCAAACATGTGGTGCCCAAGCAGCTGGTGTTCTGGCCACGCTTGATCTGCTTCAGACAGAGATTGGAAACGGCAATGCTGCGGTCTGCTGCACATGCGTTGAAAAAAGCCCAGACCAATGAACTTTTGGAAGTCGGCAGGGAGTTAGCAGCGCCCTGCACCTGTGGAGCTCTGTGGTGTGATGCAACAGGGTGGCTGCCTTTAAGCCGGCCCCTGGAGGACATCCTGCCTCATTGGAGTTGTGCCGCTGCCTCCTCCTCACGTTCCTTCTCTATTCTGTCAGGCACCCAAGTATGGTCAGTGGCCTCATCATCCCCTCCCTCCTTGTCACTGGAGCAAATTTGGCAGTATGCTGCAGCTTTTGGAACATGACTGCTAATTTCTTGTCCATCATTGTCACCCCCTCTTTCTAGGCTCACGTTATTCCCATCCTCAACCTGGGAACCAACATTGGAGCATTCAAATTGCTGCGCATCCTCCAGCATCATGTAACTGACACTATGATCGAATAATTTAGGTGACTCCTCCATGATGGGGAGGCTACGGAAGGAGTAGCTGTGCACAAGGAGACTGTGGAATAGGCCGCTTTGGCAGCTGTGGTGGAAGGAAAACCAGTATGATCCTAGGTGACAGAGAATGAGGAGGGTGAGGATGGCTTAATTATCCACTCCACCAACTCTTCTGCGTGTTTTGCCTCAATGACACTGCCAGCACCGGATAAAACGGACAAGTGTGCCCCGCCTGCAGAGGATGCACCATGTCCGCGACCACCACTTTTCACTGTGAACACAGAGGCTGCCTGCCCTCATTTAGTGGCCTGTGAACGTCTGCCTCTCCTTGTTGGCCTTTCGGACTTGATGGGGATTTTTGGAGGGGTTTTTATAACTTTTTATTATAGAATGTGGGATGGAACTATGATGCTTGGGTGCAATACTTTTGTGCTTGGTGCACTATAAACCATTTTATTATTATTTTTGGGGGGATTTTTATAACTATATATTTTTTTTAATAAAGAAAAACTTAATAAAGCCAAAAAAAAAAAGAAAACCCCTGCTGACATAGAAGGAATAGCACCTGTGACACAAAAAGGGGGGGAAAGCAATTATGCCCTAAATACAATTAGTGCTGCTGCGCCACAAAAAAAAAAAAAACTACCGCTGACGCAGAAGGAATAGCACCTGTGATACAAAAGGGGGGGGTCAGCAATTATGCCCTAATTCAAATTAGTGCTGCTTCACCACAAATAAAAAAACCCACTGCTGATGCAGAACTAATAGCACCTGCAACACAGAAGGGGGGGGGGGGAGTACTAATATTGCAGCAAAAGAACCTAATGCTGCAAAAAAAAAATATATATATATCAATGAAAAAGAAAAAAATGGGATCAGTGGGGTGACACAGAGGTGTTGTATACACCAACACTTCAGTGGCCCTACTACACTGTGTTACACAAGAATCACAGCACAGCACTACACGGACTGCACTACACTGTGTTATACAAAAACCAGCCCTACACTACACTGCACTGCAGTACACAGTGTCATACAAGATGAATCAGCACAGCACTACACTGACTGCTCTACACACAAGTATAAGCACAGCATTACACTACACTGCACTGCAGTACACCGTGTCATACAAGATGAATCAGCACAGCACAGCACTACACTGACTGCCCTACACACAAGTATAAGCACAGCATTACACTACACTGCACTGCAGTACACTGTGTCATACAAGATGAATCAGCACAGCACTACACTGTCTGCCCTACACACAAGTATAAGCACAGCATTACACTACACTGCACTGCAGTACACTATGTCATACAAGATGAATCAGCACAGCACTACACTACACTGACTGCCCTACACACAAGAATAAGCACAGCATTGCACTACACTGCACTGCAGTACACTGTGTTATACACAACGAATCAGCACAGCACAGCACTACACTACACTGACTGCAGTACACTGTGCATACCTCTCAACATTTGAACTTCGGAATGAGGGACACTGAAAGAGGAACAAAACCTGCGGCAAACTGTGGGTGTGGCCAATCACTTAGCAGTGGGAGGGGCTTAAGGGATAGGGTAAACAAAACCCAGACTTCCTAGTACTCATAAAATATGCTTTGATTGCACAGCCTACCTTAAAGAAGAACTTCATTAAAATAGTCAGAGACTGCATAGCAACCAGAAACTGTTGAGACAATGAAGACTTTGGTGAGAAGTATATAATGTACAGTATTGTGTATATAGTGCAGGAGAGTGTAATGTACAAAATGCAGGAGCATGTAATGTATAGAATGCAGGAGCATGTAATGTACAGAATGCAGGGGTCAGACTCTGCACCATCCACCCCCCCCAGCTCTATACACCCCAAATGCCCACCCAGCTCCATACACCCCCCCCCCCATCCACCCCAAATGCCCCCAGCAGCTCTATCCACCTCAAATGCCCACCCTAGCTCCATCCCCCCCAAATGCCCACCCTAGCACTATCTATCCCAAACACCCATCCAACCTCCAAACACTCCAAATGCCCACCCCAGCTCCACCCCCCCCCCCCCCCATCCAGCTCCATTCACCCCATATGCCCACCCCAGCTCCATCCACCCCAAATGCCCCCCAGATCCATCCAACCCAAATGCCCCCTTTTGGGGGGCGCAAACAGAAAAATGTAATACGCATTGCTTTGCAGCAAAAAACGCTGTAAAAAATTGCGTGAATTTGAGGTCACAAAAGTGTGAAAGGGGCCATCAGTAATCAAGGTAGGGTGTGCCCCCTTCAATGCAGAGTGACCAACATGCCCCCTTTCAATACAGAGAGACCAGTGTGCCCCCTTTCAATGCAGAGAGACCAGCGTGCCCCCTTTCAATGCAGAGAGACCAGCGTGCCCCCTTCAATGCAGAATGACCAGCGTGCCCCCTTCAATGCAGACAGACCAGCGTGCCCCTTTCAATGCAGAATGACCAGCGTGCCCCCTTTCAATACAGAATGACCAGCGTGCCCCCTTTCAATACAGAATAACCAGCGTGCTCCCTTTCAATGCAGAGAGAGCAGTGTGCCCCTTTCAATGCAGAGAGACCAGTGTGCCCCCTTTCAATGCAGAGTGACCAGCGTGCCCCCTTTCAATGCAGCACCATCCTCCTCTGACCAGCAGAGGGGGAGCTAAAGCCAAGAAAGCCCACAAACTTTTATGCAGAGCGCTAAGAATGCTGGGAGTGGTAGTTTGAGACAGCAGCTATATCATGGCTACACAATAATGCAGGGATCCTCAATCTACGGCCCTCCAGCTGTTGCAGAACTACACATCCCATGAAGCATTGTAAAACTCTGACATTCACAGACATGACTAGGCATGATGGGAATTGTAGTTCCTGAACAACTGGAGGGCCATAGTTTGAAGACCCCTGCTATAATGGTTACACTACAGATCCGAACAAACACTGTGCAGGACGAGTGGAGAGTGGATTTTTACCAAACTGCCCAGGACAGTTCTTCCTCTTGGCCCTGAGGGAGGTTAAGAGAGAGCACCTCTGTCTGGATATTCACCTGCCAGCTAGAAACCTTACCAGCTGAGATAAAAACCCAAGACTGGGAGTGAGGACATGCGGGAGCAGCGCAGTACCACCCACATCACAGCACCAGCACCGCTGTCCCAGGGAGACTGAAGCGCCCACTTACCCTCTGCTTCCCACCACTGAGGGGGCCCCCCTTCTATGTGAGAAGCCACTGAAGAATCCTGGGGACTGGTGAGGGTTATTCGTCCATTGCTGATACTGCTAGCAGGGACTGGGCCACTGAGAGCAGGACACCAAGTGTACCCAATCCATACTGCAATCTAAACCGCATTTACTCCAAACCTAGACTGCAACTATACAAACTGTCACGGTTCTCGCCGTGTCTTACAGATGGCCAGACATGGCCGCTGCTAAGTACCTAACACGGGATTTGAACCTGGGTACCTTTGATGTTCTGTCCTGTTATCCTACCTCTGAGCCACCCTTGAGTTCATTGATCATTGTTCCTGGTTGTTCCTGGTTGTTCCTGTTTGACAGACTTAGTTCCTGTGTTCCAGACTGACCCTGGCTTCTGTCCGTACCTTCGCTCCGTGTTGATCCTGCGACCTTATCTTCCTCCCATCTTCTGATCCTTATCCGGACTCGTGTCATCCAGTAACTACAGTTATTCCTGGACTTCCCTTCTATTGTATTCCTGCCGGTCCTGCTTATTGGAGCACCTTTCCTGCCAAGCCCCCGTGCACAGATTCACAGCCCAGGTGGCTTCCTTACCTGGTCACCTTGGACTGTGGATATCTGCAAGGGTGAGCGTACTGTGTACATCTTTGCGTTACAGACTCCAACAAAGGTAAGCCCTGACATAAACCCTTTGCCACATTACACTGAACCTTTACTGCATCTTTTCCACATTCACCTTGCACCTGTGCTGAGACTATACCATTCCTATACTGCATGCAGGTTAACTGGGACTGTCGTTAAGTGCAAAGACACTCTTAAAGGGCCCCAGCGATATCCAGCAGAAGAATATCTTAAAGGACTGCCCCTTCCCTAAGAATCATTCTGCAAGCCTCTTTCGTTTTCCTGACCCTTCCACTATCATCCTCCTTTTCTTTTGGACAGTGCATAACCAGTCTGGGACTAGCATTGCCACCATAAATGTGCTCTGGCAGTATAGTTCCAGCACTCAGTAAATTAAACTGTACTACTCTGCTCACTGTTGCAATTGAGGTGGCCTTGCATCTGTTTATGCTTATCTAGATGCCAAATGTCATCTTATGCCTAGTGCTTATTGTTTATCACTTTGTATGCTAAATTGTGGTATGCTTGCCTAGTTACCAACCTTATTGGGTGACAATTTATTAAGTCTGCTTTTGCTACCTGGTTTGGTGCCAGTTTTCTTTGATATAGCACTACTATTGGGTACAAAGCTGTACTTTCCTGGGATTTTGTATGTTTGTACATTCAACCTGGTGTGTCAGAGTTGCAGTTTCACTGTTAAAAAAAAAAATAATAATAATAATCAACCAAAACAAAAAATGAAAAAGGAAAAACACGTTTAGATAGATGGATAAATATCTCTCTATCATTATTATCTCATCTCAATTATTTTTAATTTCTCTGTAAATCGGCCATTAATTTTCCACATCAACAATAAATTAGAACTTATTAGAAAAATGAATTATATATACTGTATATATATATATATATATATATATATATAGTTTGCATGTTCTCCCTGTGCCTGCGTGGGTTTCCTCCGGGTACTCCGATTTCCTCCCACACACCAAAGACATGCTGGTAGGTTAATTAGATCCTGTATAAAAAATTGGCCCTTCTATGTATGTATGAATGTGAGTTAGGGACCTTAGATTGTAAGCTCCTTGAGGGCAGGGACTGATGTGAATGTGTAATGTATATGTAAAGCGCTGCGTAAATTGACAGCGCTATATAAGTACCTGAAAAAAATACAAATAAAATATATATATATATATATATATATATATATATATATATAGCTTTTTGAATCTTGAAATTCTCCGTCGTTGCTTCCATTTAGTTATTAGAAAAAAAACAAAAAACTGCGGGTTGTTGCACCAATAAAAAAAGGAGAGGGGGGCTGGACCAAGAAAAAAAAAAAAAAAGAAGAAAACCTTTTCGCCAGCCGCATCTCTGATGGACGCTTTGCAGAAAGTTCACGAAACGCAGTGATTTTTTTTTTTTCCTCCTCGCCATGGATGCGTTGGGTTGCCTGGAAGCTGCACGCTGCCACTGATATAGACCCATGATAGGGTTAACCCTGTTCTCTACTCCTGCTCAGAGGGAGAGGAGGTTAGGAGAGGGAGCAATCTGATTAAAGCTGAGGAAGAGGAAACATGCACTTGCCTGTCTGCTTGTACCCTGGATCTGGTGGCTGAAGGTTATGTGCACTGAGCTTTTTTTATTTTTTAATATATTTTTTTTTTTTTTCTTCTTCTTGTGGATTGGGAATTTTTGAGGAAACAGAACCAGGGATGGTTGCCTTTTTGCATTTAAGGATTTTTCACCTGTGGACCTGACCCTGCAACAAAAAAAAAAAGGAAATGAAAATTACTAATAATAAAAGCTATATTGCTGTTTTTGTTGCCTGCATCTGAACACACCTGGGCTTGCAGCACCCGCCTCCCTGTCTGTGCAGGCTTGGTCTCACTGTGGAAGCCAGCAAGAGAGAGAGAGAGAGAGTGACAAGGAGCCGTAGACTGATCGCTGGAGGCTTAAGGACAATCAGCCACCTTCTGCAGAGCAGGGACAGCTGGAGAAGGGGGAGCTGGGGAGCTTCCCTTTTTTTTCTCCCCTTTTTTTTTTCTATTTTTTTTTTTATGAACCTTTTTTTTTGCATTTGACAAGGGGAAGGAGAGTGGAGGACAGAGCCTGACGCTGGGAGGAGAGACAGGAGCATGTGGATACTGCTTGTCTTCTGGTTCCAAAGCATCGTAAATGGTAAGCATCCTTTGCCCTGCATCCCTTATTCCTTCCAGGCTGATTGGTACAGGAGATGCTGCTGGAGACAGAGCCGCTAATTACCTCTCCAGTGATGTGCCTGCTACAAAATCAACCCCCCCACCCCCATTTTCTATTTTTTTTTTTCCTCCGTACCGTGTTGCCTTGCTGAGAAACTGCTCTGTAATCATTGATACTTGCAAAACGGTGCGCTGCAATCAGGGTACGCAGCTAACTTGCGCTGATTAGACGTTGTTATACGCTGCCATCGAGCTGATTGTGCCACTGATATATCGGTGCGTGCCACTGCAGCGCCTCTTATTGGCTGCAAGGAGCCCTGTGCGGGGTGGTGAAAGGGTGGCAGCCACAGCATGCAGACTGCCTGGTTACAAGTGACCCAGTACATACCTGTATACAGTATATATATATATATATATATATATATATATATATATATATGTGCGCGCACAGGGTCTGCTGAATAAGTGCAGACATCAGTTGCATAATTAAGTTTCTATTATGAGCAGGTGAGCAGAGATGTCAATTCTTGTGCTTGTGTGTAGATGGGTGTATTAAACATTTTAATTTATAACAATATATTATAAAATATAATAATACCATTATAATGTGTGTGTGGAAAAAATAATAAATAAAAAAAAAAATTAAAATATATAAATATATATATATATATATATATATATATATATATATATATATATATATATATATATATATATATATATATATATATATATATATATATTTCTGTAGGCATGTGTAGATTAAAAAAAATAATATAAATGTGTGTGTGTGTATGTGTATATGTGTGTGTGTGTGTGTGTGTATATATATATATATATATATATATATATATATATATACACACACACACACACACACACACACACACACACACACACACATATATATATATATATATATATATATATATATATATATATATATATATATATATATATATATATGTGTGTGTGTATGTGTATATATATATATATATATATGTGTGTGTATGTGTATGTATGTATGTATGTGTGTGTATATATATACACACACACACACACACACACACACACACACACACACACACACACACACACACAAAATATATATATATACACACACACACACACACACACACATATAATATATATATATACACACACACGCGCGCGCACACACACACACACACACACACACACACATATATACATACACATATTTATTTTTTCCAAACACACCTACAAAAGAAGTGTATGTATGTATGTATGTATATGTACATGCTCAGCTCATGCATTTTTATATATGTGCACAGAAAAATAATTGAACTGATTATAAAAAAGAAAAAAAAAATCAATATAGTCCCTGTGGAGCTTTGACTTGTTATGTGCGTTATTATTAACACTGTATCCCGGTCTTCAGTCTAGAATAAGAAAAATTCCCACTTCACACTGCCCCCTAACATGGCGAAATACATAAAACATGTACAGATATTAAACCAGCGCTGTTACTAAGGCAGTTTTTCAGTTGTTTCCTTTTTTTTTTTTTTTGCAAGCTAAAGGAAAAAAAAAAAAATGATTTTTTTGGACTGTTTACATTTCCACTAGGGAACCAAAGTGGAAAATGCAGCATCCAGGCAGGGTGGGTGTGTTTTGTTGTGAGCCTTTATTCCCAAGACTAAAATAATTGCAGCCCAGCAGTAATCAGTGAATTCACATCTGCCTTAACTATACACGTCTTGGCTAAGAGCAATGACAAGCTTATCCGAAATGACAGGGGGTGGGGTGTGTGTTAATTAATCCCCCTCCTTACTGGTAGACAGCGGAAAGAGTTAAGAATTCTGAATCCCCCCCCCCCCCTTTCCCAATTCAAATCTGGAGGTCTGCTGATCTTTTTTTAGACCTGTCACCTGCAGCTGAAATCGCCATAACGCATTGCAGGAGATGGGCCCTGGAAAGCGAGAGGCGGGCGGAATCCCGGTCGCAGAATATCCGCCCAAAATTTTGTTGCGTAAACCGTTGTGTCATGGCTTAAAATATTTTTCTGCATCAATACACAATTGCATAAATATTTTCACAATAGTTTGTTTTTCACCTAATTTTAGTCTTGCCAGGTACACTAGGCTTACTCATCAAAATATTACTGTATTATGGTAATTTACTTTTTCTTTATACTTCATGATTTTCCAGTACATATCACAGTAATGCTTTTTTTTTTTATTGGAAATCTTTCTGGCACTGGTAATACACAAAATATTACATTTTTTAAAATTTAATTGAATGGGTCGTTGGGTATGGAAGTACTAAATATTATATTAGTCCTTTGGCTGGTCATAGGTTAAAGGAAAAGGGGAAAAAATAAATATAAAAATATATTTTGTATATTTATAGTCATTTGGTCATAGGTTAAAAAAAGATGGTATTAATATTTATTATTTTCTATATTATTTATATACAGTATATTATTTTGTGTGTGTGGTATATATAGATATAGAAAACCCATTTTTTTTTTTCCAGCCAGACATTAATATATGGTAATAATCTCAGCTTGGCTATAGTTTGACAGGCTATCAGCTGTTGTGCACTCTAATTATAAACCCAGTTTTGACAGTCCGTTATTGTGGATTCTCCCTGGATTATCCTTTATTTTAATAATCTTCCAGTTAAACCAGCTAATAAACCAGCAGCCGATTGGCCAAGAGTAAGCACGATCTTCAACACGCCACTGTGGGCAACATAGCCCATGTCAGGTCACGTACTGTACATAACGGAGAATGGGAGTGGAAAATAGGACGGACGTCAGGGCTGTACCAGGGCAAGTGGCACCTTGGTGACCGGGGATAGAATTAATGAAACGGATTGTGCCCAAACAGCAGGCATCCAGATCCTCTGCTGAATATTGCACAAACGTTAATCTTGGCCTACAGGCTACACTTGCAGAGGACGGGTGTTGACGTTATACACGGGTTAAATAAAAGATATTTTTACAGCTTTCATGATAGTAAAATGGAATGCTTTCATATTTCTTTTATCCTTTTGAGAATGTGAATTGAAATTGATGGTGTGAAAACTGCATTTTAACCCGTAGAAACCAGAAAATACAACAGACCTAGTGCTTTTGGGTTGGAGCTCATTTTTAGCCCTTTTGCCAGGTTCTTAAAAATGACTCCTCAATAGGTTTAAATGGTTTGTATGAAACAAAAAAAAAAAAAAAGATGGCAGGGTTCTGATGACCATGACCATAAGTCTCATTGGTCCAATCAGGTTGTAAGAGTAACGACTCACCCTGATTTGGGTGGAGTCCACTTTAATTTAGACAATACAATTGCTCAAAAAGGATGAAGTGGGGGCATAGGGCGCCAAAGTTTTTTTGTATCTCGAAAGGAGAGAAGGGGACACACTGCGGTATACTCCAAAATAACAATCTTTATTTAAAATATAACATACTAACAAAAACAATAGGTAATGAACATAGTCATTTCTTTAAAAAAAACAAAAAAAAATACTGTTTAAAATGCATGCCCGGACTCATGATCATGTTAGGATGACCGCATAATTTGGTGCTAATTAGCCAGCAATCTAACACTAGAGCTGTAAAAAATAAAATAAACACGGGGCCGAAAAGAGTACTGGGAAAACCCTAGGGTACCGGCATGATAGCCTATAGGCGCTTTTCCACTGCATGGTACCACATGGTGCGTGTTAGAACGGTTCGGAACGGTTCGGTACGGTTTGGTACAGCGGTGCTTTTCCACTACATGGTACGGCTCGGTATGTCTCGCTTAAACAGTACCACCTCGGTTGGGGTTCCAAGTGGGCCGTACCTATACCATATCCCACAATCCTTTGCACGCAGCCTTGATTGTTTGTTACTACTAGCCACTGATTGGTCAGAGAATCTTTGTAATCCCACGCACTTACTACTTTAGTGGAAAAGCAAACCAAGCCGAGTAGAGCCTATACAGTGCTGAAACGTGCCGACTCGTACCATGCAGTGGAAAACCAAACAGAGCCGAGCTTAGCCAAGCAGTGCCGAGTGGAGCTGATACTTGCAGTGGAAAAGTGCCATATATGTACCTGACTGGGGACCTCCAGGCTCTCTATTTGCCCATTTACCCACAGATAATGGAGTCGTACAATAACACCCTTTAGACAATGGACAGAGGTAATGTAGCAAGGCTCTATGGGTGGAGATAGTCTCTGTAAAAATTCCAGCTAAGCAGCTTGCTTGGGTACCATTCCTTGGGTCACTGGTGACAAAAGATGGCCGTGTGCCAAGTAATCAAGTAAGCTGGACTGTATTGGCAGCAAAATTTTGGATAGTAGGATAGGCAACAGTTCAAGCATATACAGGCACTGGAACTTATGGATATAGCATCGTAAATATAGGCTTGTGCATCAGGCAACTTAAAGCAACCAGTTCTATCCCTTCCTACCAGTCCAGGCAATATCTCTGTGTGTGCTAAGTACTGTGACCTAGTGGGTAAAGCTCACATCCGCTGTACACAACATGCTTCAAATCCCACTGTGGGGAACTCACGGTTTGAAGACTGGGAAACGAAGTAATTTGTTGCAGGGTTGCATCAATCACTTGTTGATTCCAGTAGTGTCAGATCAAAGGTTCATCTGTTGGATACCAGGAAATGGCCTGCTTGCTGTGGAGCATTGGGTATAGAACAGCAAGTGGCCATACAGCCGTTCACTTCCGGTTTCCAGTTTGGATCCACTTCAGGTTCATGGTAAAGTACTACTCAGGGCTGAGTTCTGATAAAGAGCCCTGACAGGATCAGGGTGATGGGCACCGACGCGTTTCACCCACTAGCTCTGTGGTTTTTTTTTTAGGGTGAAGTGGCTAACCTCTCCCAGTCCTTTTTATAAGGCTCTGGGGTGACCTCAAGGGGGTATTTCCAGTGATGTGACTCTTTTTTGTTACTATGCTATAATATTTTGAATAACATTTTTTATTTTGGAGTATACCGCAGTGTGTCGCCTTCTCTCCTTTCGAGATAGGGGCAGCTTTGGGGCCCTATCCCCCACTTCATCCTTCTTTTTAAATAGTTTGTATACCAAAAAGAAAACCTATAATTGTCTGTTTTGAAAATGTGATTTTACATACAATTTATGTAATCTTGGAAGACCCGAGCTGTGGCATTTGTGCCAAAAAAGCAGAGGCCAAAATACGAGTCCCCAGTATTGCCTGAAGGCACCCTGCAGCTGATCACTTCTCCATTATTGGCATTCCATGCCTTGGCCAGTAACGTGTCTCTGTCTGTCTGAAGGCAGCCCTCTTGGTAGGGGCAAGGCTTTGCTTCATCATGCCAGAGCTTCCCCCTCTGAGGACTGGTGATCTGATGAAAACTAGGGAAATATTTAGGAAGTAGCAATAAAAGCAGAGAAAAAAAATTTCCATGTAGCAGGGACAGGGGCGTAACTACAGGGGTTGCAATTGCAACCGGGCCCCATGCTCCAGGGGGCCTGTGTGGCTCCCCTGTACACCTGGATAGGATAGGATGTCACAATATAGAACCAGGAAGGGGTTGGTAAATATGTAATTTACCAGCTCCTTCCTTTTCTGAATTGGACAGAGTCATAGTCAGTGATATTGTAATAATACAATTAAAATACCAAAAAATAAAAACTACCAGTCGATGAACTAGCAGGATCGCAAAGGTCACACTTGCGACCGGGCTCTGGCATTCCACCACCGTGGGGAGGCCCCAAGATGGCAGGAAGAGAGCCCACTGCAGAACTTTTGAAAGGATCCCGCAACGAGAGTAAAGGGCCCCAGGATCAATTGGGAAGAGCCCCTTGAAGGGAAGGGCCCCAGACAGAGGTCCAGGGGGGGCCCTTCATGGTTTCTTGCACCGGGGCCCTGAAGGTTTTAGTTACGCCTCTGAGCAGGGAGATCCTTCACTGCAGGTCCTCCGGTACAGCTTCATCTCCAGCAAGCAGAACAGTGAACAGCACAGTAGGTACATCACCAAATCTCATTCCAAATCTCTTGAGACTAGCAGTCAGAGCTGTGAGCTTGAGGTGTTTTCTGAATGTAACAGACCTGTATGCAAGATCATAAGTGGGACTCTCTGCTTTTGGCACATGCAGCACGGCAACATTTGCTTGGTTTGCATTGCAATGAATATTGGGTGTAGCTTAACTGGTTTACGACCGCCCGCCACAGATGTACTGCGGCAGGCAGCCGCTCCCAGGCAAATCAGCGTACATGTACGGTGCTCGCTCTCAGGGGTATAAGGGGTGAGCATGCGCCGGCGCGCTCCTGCCCCCGCTCGTTAGCGGGGAACCCGATACAGCAGGCAGGCGGCTCCGATTGCCGCCTGACACCCGCGACCATTCCCCACTGAGAGAGGATGGTCGGCTGTTGTAAACACAGCCAACCGTCCTTCTCCCTGGGATGATCACAGAGCTCATATGATTCTGCTATATAGGATCACTTGCCTGTGATCATTTCAGAAGCCCAACCCCCATACAGTTAGAATCACTCCCCTGGGCTTACATTTAATCCCCTTGATCACACACAGGGTTAACCCCTTCCCTGGCAGTGTCATTATTACAGTAGCAGTGCATATGTATAGCACTGATTACTGTAGTAATGTCACTGGCACCCCTAAAAGTGTCATAAATGTCAGTTAGGGGTCCGATCTGTCCGCTGCAATGTCACAGTCCCGCTAAAAATCGCAGATCCCCACCATTACTAGTAAAAAAAAAAACAATAAAAATGACATAAATCTTTCCCGTAGTTAGTAGACGCAATAAGTTTTGCGCAAACCAATCAAAATACGCTTACTGCGATTTTTTTTTTTCTTTACCAAAAATATGTAGCAGAAAACAAATTGGCCTAAAATATAAAAAAAAAAAAAAAATAGAATTTTAATTTTTTTTGGGAATGTCTTATAGTAGAATGTGAAAAATATTGCTTTTTTTTTTTTTTTTTTTTCCAAAATTGTTGCTTTTTTTTGTTTATAGCACAAAAAATAAAAATCACACAGGTGATCAAATACCACCAAAAGAAATCTTTATTTGTGGTAAAAAAGGATGTAAATTTTGTTTGGGTACAGGGTTGCACAACCGCGCAATTGTCCGTTAAATTAATGCAGTGCCGAATCGCAAAATAGGGCCTGGTCAGGAAGGGGGTCAAATCTTCCAGGGCTGAAGTAGTTAATAACCCCCATCATTGGTGCTATGATAACCCGCAGCATGTGTTACTCACTGCAATAATAACATTCACATTGATGGTCATGGCTACTCTATTTAAATCACCTTCGCTGGTTAGTGGCAATGCTGTTCAATCCCTTGAAATCCCATCCTGCATTGGTGGTTACTGGCAATGGTATTTAACTCCCCTCTTCACATTAGTGGTTTGTGACCGTATTAATTAACCTCCCATTGGTGGTGGTCATTTGCCCCCACTTTGGGGGGTCAGCGGCAGTGTTATTTCTCCTTGCTTTCAGCTAGCAATACACCAATGTGGCAAGCTGGGGGGGGGGGGGGGGTTGTCAAAGGTGGGACCAGAGGGCATAGCTGCTGCTGGGGATGTGAGCTGACAAAAGACAGGACTATTGGGAAGCGCTTATGTCTCTGACAGGCGGGGGATCCAGATTCCAGACCACCATGTATCTTGAAGGCGGGGTGTTAGGCACCACTGCTAATGTGTGCAGGGTGTGCACAGTGAGCCCCTTCCCACTCACCCTTCCCCATGAGGCCTAAGGTGCAGTAAGTGTCATGCTGTTTTTCAGAAGGGTTTTAAGTAATTTCTAAATTATTATTATTATTTTTTTTATAACCTAGAAAATGATCCCTTTTGAGTATAGTCTACTGCAGACTAGCACCTAAATATGATAAATATAAACATATGTATGCAATACATACAGTAAAGTGTGTACAATAATTCCCAATGTTGTTTGGGAATTTGGCCACTTTGCTCTGGTTCCAGTGCAGGAACAAACTTGCTAAGCTTATTCAAGTTTTATTATTATATAAGTTGGAAGTACAGGAGGTGACCCTGGGAAAAAGAAGAGTATATTTTAGCTGATTGTACAAACAAATGGCCACTGCCCCTACCTATTACTGGCCAATGCAGCTAGGAGCATTTAACTGATTGCCTAGAGTTCACCATTAAGAGGTTTCACACTTTTTTCACATCCCTCTAACAGTGACAACATATTGACAGGTCGGGGTCCCCCCCCACTGGCCCCTAGTAATCAATGGCCCCAAAGCCTCTTGGTGCAGCTCAGCCTGTTCAGGATCAATGTCAGGATCACTGTCAGGATCAATGTATCTCTGGCCTCAGAAACTCATCAGGAGAGTAGGTGTTCCGAGGCTGGGGCTGGGTAGACTGCCATTGTTGTCTACATGGAGGTAAACGGGGTCAGAAAGAGTGAGGATCTCTCCAAAAAGAAGTGTTTTGTTACAAATTCACCAATTAGGACATTTTCCCATACCTCTTGTTCAAGAGACACAACATTGCAGAAGAAAAGGGAAATCTTCCCAAAGTAAAGGAAATCCCACCGATGACCTGTCACCAGGACAGATTCTCCAGTTGGAAGAATCATCCTTTTGCTTGTGTTTTGGTGACAACTAGAGAGGATCTCAGGACCCCAGTCTGGACCCACCTGGACAAGCCTACTACGAAGCTGCCACCTGTGTTGGGCTAATAATCTGGAATGCCTCAGCTGCTTATGATTGATTTTCCCAGTACAGTGACCGCTTCCAGGTGGGCTTACTCCGGTGGGTTTGGACTTGGATCCAAACACACCAAAGCTCATCCCTAGGGTCAATTCTACAATTTTTTTGATTTCTCCATACTTCCTGTCAGGTGACAGGAAGTCAGGGGAAATCTTGCCAACTAGGGACACAGAATAGCAAAACTAGAAAACACATTTTTGGCTGGAGCTTAAAGGCCATTCGAAAACTCTCTCCCCTCACTTTCAGATACACAGCAAAGACCTACATTGATGTCCATGTGCTGTGCTACTCCGTTTACTACCCGGATAACCATTTACTGCTATGACAGGCTTCAGTGCTACACAGTTACCATGGAAAGATAGAAGTGAATGTGGAGTTTAGAGAGGGGAGTCACTACTTTGGTTGATCTGAAGAAGAATAACCAAATAGTTATGGTGTTGATCAGGGCTTTTTTTCTCAGTGAATACGTGCGGGAACTCCTCCCTTCTCTGTCATCCATTGACTCCACCCCCTACCCATCTCCGAGCACCATTCCTTTGTTCCACCCCTTACCTTTTAGAGAATACAGGACCAAGTATCATTTAGTAGTGCTAAGTATTTTGTATGGGATGTGTTAGTGATAAAAAGAAAGGCAGTATAATAGATCTAGCAACAATGGACACCCCAGCAACAATGGACTCCCAACAACAATGAACTCCCAACAGCCAGCATCAATAGGCCCTCACACCCAGCAACATTAGATCCCTACCTCAACAGTAGGTCCCTCCCAGCAACCCCCTGCGACATAAGGCCCACCCCCAGCAACAATATACCCAGCAACAATCAACCTCCCCAGAAACAATAGACGTCCCCTGCAAAAATAGATCCCCTCTAGCAACAATAGATTCCCCAGCAGCCAGCATCAGTAGACCCTCCAGCAGTTAGAAACAAAGAACCATCCCTCAACAGTAGATCCCTCACAGCAATAAGTAACCCTCCAGCAACATAAGACCCACCCTGAGCTACAACAGATCTCCCACGAGCAACAGAGAACCTCCCCAGCAACCGTAGACCCCCTTCCTCCACAAAAATAGATCCACTCCGGTAACAAAAGATTCCCCAGCATCAATAGACTCTCTAGCAAACCTCAGTATGCCTTGCAATTACATACAATCAGTTCTGAAGGTGCCGGAACTGCATTCCCCCGCGTTCCTGCTGAAAAAAAGCCCTGGTGTTGATAAACTGAAGTACATATGGCTGGTGTAGGAAGACCCTAGAACAGTGTTTCTCAATTCCGGTCCTTAGGGCACACTAACAGGCAAGGTTTGCAAGAAAACTGAAATACATCACCAGTGATCTAAGATTTGCTGCTCAGTGATTGCAGTATTCCAGTCTGCATCTCCCCAAGGTAATACTTAAAATCTGGCCTGTTAGTGTGCCCTGAGGACCAGAGTTGAGAAACACTGCCCTAGAACACCACATTTTCTATTTTTACAAGGTTGACATTAAAGTCCAAAAAATAATCCCCACTTTGCGTTCACCGGGCAGTATCACCCACCGAACACAACCCATTCAGCTGAATAGGGGTGCCCTGCATTTCCACAGCACACTGTTGAATTTGTTTTAAAACAAGTGGTGGGGAGGCAATATAACACAATCTTGCTCATCTGTCAAATGCCCTCTGAAGAGAAATCCAAATGAGTTTAATAAAGCATCATAAACAATTGCCATTTTCATAATGTATGTATTTTCAAATGTTGTCATCCTTTGTTGCATATCAACACTGCTGATCTCCTGTAGCCTTGTTGAAGCCACTTCTGTCTACAGTACATGCACTCCAACCGCTGCACATCATTTCACAGTGACAACAATAGACCATAACTGTGCAATGTGTGTCAACATGGCCCCTTGTAATCTCCAGTTAGAGATGGGGACTGTGCATTGTCACCCTGTAGCAGGGAGGGAATGAGGGCTTTCATGGCAGGATCAACAGGTAGTATTTCCATTAAAACTTTAGATGTAATGGCATTAAAAGCAACTCTTGAATATGCATGTTACAGCTTATATGAGATATTAGTGACAGGGTTTAATATAGTTTAAAGCAGAAGTCTCCAAACTTTTACCACAATGGCCACATTGTATATTTTACAAATATTTGTTGAATGGAAAAAAAAAAGTTTTATAGAGTTCCCCCTTTTACATCCGAGCCCAAATCAGAGTTTCCCTTCTGCATCCGAGCCCCCGACACAGTTTCCCTTCTACATCCGGGCCCCCATCAGAGACCCCCTCTACATCCGGGCCCCCATTAGAGGGCCCATCAGAGGCCCCCCTTACTATAGAGTCCTTATCAGAGCTCTTCTTACTATAGGGTCCCCATTAGGACTCCCTTTACATCAGGGTCCCCATTAGGACTCCCTTTTACATCAGGGTTCCCATTAGGACTCCCTTTTACATCAGCGTTCCCATTAGGACTCCCTTTACATCAGGGTCCCCATTAGGACCCCCTGTACATCAGGGTCCCTATTGGATGTCTTCCCCTACATCAGACCCCCCCCCCACATCAGGCCGCTAATCGGAGGCCCCCCTTTACATTAGGGTCATTTATCAGAAACCACCTTAGATCAGGCCAGGGTCCCCATCTCTCTGCTGACCTGAATCCTCAAACTGTGCAGATTGTGGGCCATAGTTTGGAGAGCCCTGCTTTATTTCTGAGGTTATTTTAAAATAAACGAGAGATCTTACTATAACATCGGACCACATAGGATGCCGACATAAAACCTGAAAGTGCTCTTTAAAAAGGACCGTATTTTGTAAAAGTGAAGCATGATTTTGATTTTACTGATATGGCGATTATTCTGTATGGCGGTATTCTGTGCCAGTGCAGCTTTTTCCCGCATGTTCCTGCATTGCATGCCGTACTTTTTCTTTCAGGCATTAGGGGGTCATCTGATGTCTGCTCTGTATAGGTGGCAGGTGGTGTCCTCACTAGCCTGGCAGTGTAATGTCTAATCAGGATATTTGTCTATGCGAGGCTTCTAAATGTTTACAGGAAAGCATATTCAATAAATAGGATTTAGGGATTCCAGGGGATAATGAAAAATGGGTCTAAAATGCAGAGGATGAGAAGCCGGGAACAATAACTGAGCTTTTGTAGGAAGGCGACTCATCTATGAATATTCAGCTTTTGGCTTTGAGAACGAGACTGACTCCATATTGATACCCTTATGAAGGTTTATGGCTTACATCTGGTAATACAATTACATCTCTTTTCTAGGCGCTTAGGAGTCCGAAAGATCAGTTTTTAAAATAGATCTAAACCTAAATCACTAACATGTTTGTCATTTCTGTCAGGGGGGGTCCTTGTCCCTGGTATGGGGTGACCACTGTCTTTGGATTGTACTCCTGTGTTGACACCCAGGCTGTCATACAGGCTGCTGATGGAAGTGGGCTAATGTTGTGAGAGCCAATCATTTATTAAACGTCATTACTACCAAATCAGGGGGAAAACTTAACTCTGTTAAATAACCATATGTGCCAGAATGCCATAGAATATGTAGGCAGGTACCGAGCTTTGGTCCACTTTTGGCACTATTTACGCCTGGACACAGGGCCATCTTATCGAATGGGCATGCTGGGCAGTTGTGCCGCCATTACTTGTTAAAAAAAAAAAAACACCAAAAACGACAGAAATCTTTCCCTTAGTTAGTAAACGCAATAACTTTTGCGCAAACCAATCAAAATACCCTTATTGCGATTTTTTTTTTTTTTTCTTTGTTACCAAAAATGTAGCAGAAAACAAATTGGCCTAAAATGATAAAAAAATTTTGATTTTTACATTTTTTTGGGGGGGGGGGAATTTCATGTAAAAAAATTTGAAAAATATTATTTTTTCAAAATTGTCGCACTTTTTTTGTTTATAGCGCAAAAAGTAAAAATCACACAGGTGACCAAATACCACCAAAAGAAAGCTATATTTGTGGGGAAAAAAAGAACGTAAATTTTGTTTGGTACGTAAATTTTGTTTGGGTACGGCGTTGCACGACCATGCAATTGTCAGTTAAAGTCACACAGTACCGAAACGCAAAAAGTGGCCCAGACGTAAGACAGCAAAATCCTCCGGTGGTAAAGTGGTTAATAACCTTCCTTTTAAAAATGATGTTAAAAAGCTATTTCCTCATAACGGCATTAGCCTGAATGTGGCATTGGCCGTTACTTCTCACTTCCTTTCCCCCCTCCCCTTATGCCCATCATTAAACTTCTTCTAAAGCTTGGTTAATTCTGGCTCAAACAACTTCCCTGTGTCTGGCTGGGTGTAGGAGGATATCTAAATTTCAGGGGCCTATTTTCAGACCTACCAGGAAACTGAAACATGGCTGTAACCTCTGAAGCACATCTTGTGTCAACAACACCTGGTGCGGGGAAACCACTGGCCGCCGCGGCTCCTCATGAAATCCCAGCTCACCCTAACGGTAGAAAAAAAGTACTGTGATAGGGAGCCTGCATTATTAATAAGAACATTGGAGACCTCCATCCCAAATGCTTGCTTACTCGGGGCAGCTCATAGGTCTATCAGCGAACCCCAGGTTTACGAGATCCACATTGTTTTCAGGGGCCCATCTTCTGTGGTTGCTAACCTGGTTTTTACATAGTTACATAGTTGTTGAGGTTGAATAAAGACAATAGTCCATCCAATTCAACCTGTGTAGGTGTGTGTGGCCGTAATCATCTCTCATACCCCTGAATGTTCTGATCCTTGAGATGCACGTCTAAGAGTCTTTTGAAAGCCACCATACTTCCCGCAGAAACCACCTCTTGTGGTAGAGAATTCCACAATCTTGTAGCCCTAACAGTAAATAACCCCCTGCTTTCCTGAGGTTAAAACACTTCTCCTCTAATCGCATTGTATGCCCCCGAGTCCTCATGCAATCCTTTCAACTGAATAGCTTTCTATGTTGAGATCACCATTGAGGTATTTATAAATTGCTATCGTGTCCCCTCTCAGGCGTCTCTTCTCCATGGAGAATTAATCAAGCGATTGCAGCCGGTCTTCATAATTAAGGTCCTCCAATCCCCTTATTAGTTTAGTTGCCCTTCTCTGGACTCTCTCCAGCTCCAACACATCCCTCCTGAGGACTGGCGACCAGAACTGGACAGAATACTCCAGATGTGGTCAGACCAGAGTTTTATAAAGTGGAAGGATTATAGTTTTATCTCTGGAATACATCTCTTTTTTTATGCATGCCGATATTTTGCCTGCTTTGGCAGCTGCCACTTGACATTGCATGCTATTGCCTAGTCTATCCTCTACCAAGACTCCCAGATCTTTCTCCATTTTTGATTCCCCCAAGGGTTCCCCCCCTAAAGTGTATTGTGCTTTTATGTTTTTAGTCCCCAAGTGCAAAACCTTACACTTCTCCACATTAAACCTCATTTGCCATGTCGTTGCCCACTCCGTTATTTTGTCCAGGTCATTCTGTAGGATATCGGCTTCATGCTGTGCAGTTATTGCCCTGCCGAATTTTGTGTCATCTGCAAAAACTGATATCGAACTACTGATCCCGTCCTCAATGTTGTTTATGAATAAATTGAACAAGGTTGGTCCCAGGACTGAGCCTTGGGGGACCCCACTTACCACCTCAGACCAGTCTGAGTATGCGCTGTTTATTACCACCCTTTGGACACGCCCTTTTAGCCAGTTCCGTATCCAAGAGCAAACCCTGCGGTCGATGCCTGCAGACCTTATTTTATAAATTAAGCGCTTGTGGGGAACTGTATCAAACGCCTTAGCGAAATCCAGGTACACCACATCCACTGGTCTGCCCCTATCTAGCTCACAGCTCACCACCTCGTAGAATGTTAAGAGATTGGTTTGAAAAGAACGCCCATTTGTAAACCCGTGAAGCACCACCTTCTCTCACTGAGCCATGTTCCTCCCAATGTTTCCCAGGTATAGGCCAACCACCATAGTTTGCAAGGATGAACTTGCAAGTTCTTCTCTCACTGAGCTATGTTTTGTATAATACAAATTAACTGACCACACCGGAAACTTGTTATAACTATGTGAAGGACTTAGGTGAACTTTTAGATGAGTTGCACATAGATGCATTCTCTGCCCACAACAGTCTTTAGCAATTGGTCTTCCAGCAACCCTGGTCTGGCCCATTGAGGGGTTGGTATAGTTCCAGTGCTCCCCAGAGGGGAAAACTGTGGTGTAGTACTATGTTCTCTGATGGTGGGGCCCTTGGATTCCCACCAGGGCCTAAATCAGGAACATGTCTTCTTGGTCTACTGTCTACTCTCTCCTACTCTTCACCAATAACCCCCTCCAACACCCCCTGCTTTAGCAGTCTCCCCATTTTAACCATGGTCCTGGGGTAGGCAGCCCCTAGCCTCTGGAGGAGCTATCCTGCCTTTGGGTTGTCAGAGTAGTGTTACGTAATGTTTACCTAAATAGGAAGCCACCTAGCGGCCAAACTGGAGCCTCCCACTCAACCCAAATAGGGAAGCTACAGCAGGGTCCTAAGGTAACTGGGAGGTTTATTGCATATTGCATGTCCATGTAACCGCCCCTTCCAGCAAATTATCAAGCCAGGACTTGATCCAGGGTTATCTTCCTTTATCAGGCAGTCAAGGAAGGTCCAAAACCCAATCTCTTAAGATAGCCATAGATTATACAATTCTCTTATTTCCTTAATGAGGTTTAACTTTCCAATTTTCCTTAATATGAGGTTGGACCTCATATTATATGGTTTTGGTAAATCCAAAGGAAAATTGTATAATGTAGCATCCCACCTGTCTGGGATTCACCTGGACAGTCCGGATTTTGAAATGTTTGTCGGGGTTTCAGGTCAACTGAAACCCGGACACAATAACCAGAATGGACTGTGGCTCCCCAAGTAACTTGAGTACCACAACGGTCAAGTGCATAGTTGTGCACATGGGCCCCACCACCATACACGGACAGGAGAGGAGAGAGGGCTTGATCTGCTCCTCCCCCTCCCACCCCTACCCCTCTGTCTGCCCACCCACACTCCAATCCCTGTTCTGTGTCTCAGGAAAGGTACGTGTGGGCTAGATGTTTAAAGCTCAGCAACCGGCAGAAACATTGTGGATGAAAGGTGTCGATGCCTGAGCCTCCATCCTCGGGTGAGTGAGCTCACCACCAATGTCTGTGACTGAAGTCTCCACCCTCCCTCCCTTCAGATGTAAGGGGGCCCCGTGGACTCTGATGTAAGGGGGGCTTTGGGAACCTAATTTAAGGGGGAATGCTGAGAACTCTGATGTAAGCGGGAGGTTTGGTGAGCAGAATCCCCCTTACATCAGAGTTCCCCTTTTACACCAATTTTGCGCTGCGTGGCTAAAGTGTTTGGGCGTGGCTTCAAGAAAAGGTGGCAACCCTCTACATATAATTAGGTTTTGCTCACTCATTATCTTCTATATAGGATCACAGGTCTCTATGATCATTTCACAAGCCCCTCCCTCCGCGGTAAGAAAACACTCCCCTAGGCTCACACTTAACCCTTTGATCACCCCTAGGTTAACCCCTTCCCTGCCAGTGTCATTATTACATTAACAGTGCATATTTTTAGCACTGATTACTGTAGTAATATCACTGGTCCCCCCCAAAAGAGTCAAAAATGTCAGTTAGGGGTCCGATCTGTCTGTCGCAATGCCGCAGTCCCGCTAAACATCGCAGATCACTGCCATTACTAGTAAAAAATAAATAAATAAAAATGATGTAAATCTTTCCCCTAGTTTGTAGACGTGAAACATTTTGCACAAACAAATCAAAATAGGCTTATTGGGATTTTTTTTATACCAAAAATATGAAGCAGAATACAAATTGGCCAAAAAGGATGAAAAAAGTTTATTTTTTTTTTGGGGAATGTTATATAGCAAAATGTGAAAAGCAATGTTTTTTTTGTTGTTTTTTTTTAGAATTGTCACTTTTTTTTTGATTAAAGCGCAAAAAATATAAAGCGCAAAAAATAAAAATCACAGAGGTGATCAAATACCACCAAAAGAAAGCTCTATTTGTGGGGAAAAAAAGGACATAATTTTATTTCAGTACAGCGTTGCACGACCGCACAATTTTCTGTTAACCTTCCTAGCGGTATTCCCGAGTGTGACTCGGGGTAAGATTTTAGAGCAAAAAGCGGTAACCCTGAGTCACACTCGGGGTAGCGCTAGGAAGATCGCTGGATGCTGGAAGATCGCTGGATGCTGGAATTACTTACCTTTTCTCCGGGATCCAGCGATGTATGCAGCGGTGGAGCTTCCTCCCGATCGTCTGCGAGCCCCGGCTTCCGTCTCCGGCGACGTTACGTCCGCCGGGGGGTGGAACCGGCGGCAAATTCGAATGTAAAACACACCAAACACACTGATACCATCCAAAATAAAATAAAATCACATTACATTGCCCCCCAGTGCCCTTTCCTGCAGTTTTACTGTACTTTTTATGTAAATATATGTGTATATATAATATATATACATAATTCTTGTGAATGAGCAGCCCAAACCAACTGTAGACATATATAATATATATATATAAATGTATACAGTTGGTTTGGGCTGCTCATTCACAAGAAGTACATGCAAAATAATGGTACCGCTTTCAGCACCTAAAATCCAAAAGAATCATACCGCCAGGGAGGTTAAAGTAATGCAGTGCCGAATCGCAGAAAATGGCCTGGTCATTAAGGGGGCAAATCCTTCCGGTCCAGAAGTGGTTAAAGAAGGAACAGGGGCACCCAAAATGTTTTTTCTTGTATGTTCTTACTGTATGTACCATTTATTGGAATACAGTAGAGACCAATAAGCATTTATACCAGTAGAATACATTAGATGGCGATAGAGAGCAGTGATTTCAATGGGATGCTGATTGCACTCAGTCGGACAGCTACTTAATTCTTTGGCAAATTTAGAACATGGCACAGAGGCCAGACCAATGCAGTGCTGTGCAGAGCACAGAGCAGTCTGTTGTGCTGCTGTAATTGTAGGTTTCCAGGTTTTGTGAGAAGCCCGTTCTATGTTCATGCTGGGCTGTCAGTCTACAGTACGGGTTGGCATGTCATTTGAGGAATGGAATATGAATTCTGCTAGAAGGCAGCTTTCAGCATGTGCATCATTAAAGACCCCAAACCCACTGTGCCCTGTCCAACGGATTTACCATTAAACCCCGGCATTCAGTCATTTCTCCGCAGCTTTTACCGCTCATCTTTGTTATAAAACGGCTGCTAAAAAAATAAAAAATGCTATTAGTTAAAGGGAAGCTCCGACTAAACAGTTACATACGCATTTTGTTATAACCTGCAGCTGAGCAGACTTTGTGTCACCAGACCGCCTCCACCTATTTAATTTCACAACTGTGGCCATGCCCACCCTGAGCCCTTAACCCTCCTGTGAGCCAACTTAGGGCTAGTTTACACTAGCTTTGCCTCTGAAGAGCAGTCCATGATGGATTGCTTTTCAGGGGTTGACTGGTAGCAAGGAGGTGATATTCATTATTTTCCTCCACATTCTACAAGCAATACCCCATAATGACAACGTGAAAGACGTTTGAGATCTTTGCAAATTTATTAAAATAAAAAACCCCAAAAAATCCCATGTACATAAGTATCACAGCCTTTGCTCAATACTTTGTTTAAACACCTTTGGCACCAATTACAGCTCCAAGTCTTTTTGAGTATGATGCTACAAGCTTGGCACACCTATTTTTGGACAGTTTCTCCCATTTTCCTTTGCAGGACCTCTCAAGCTCCATCAGGTTGGATGGGGAGCGTCGATGCAAAGCCACTTTCAGATCTCTCCAGAGATGTTCAATGGGGTTCAAGTCCGGGCTCTGGCTGGGCCACTCAAGGACTTTTACAGAATGGTCCCATAGCCACTCCTTTGTTATCTTGGCTGTGTGCTTAGGGTCGTTGTCCTGTTGGAATGTGAACCCTCCCCCCAGTTTGGGGTCCAGACCGCTCTGGAGCAGGTTTGCATCAAGGATGTCTCAGTACATTGCTGCATTCATCTTTCCCTCGATCCTGACTCTACCAGTAGAAGACATTAGATGGTGATAGTTCCTGCCGCTGAAAAATATCCCCACAGCATGATGCTGCCACCACCATCATGCTTCACAGTAGGGATGGTATTGGCCAGGTGATGGGCGGTGCCTGGTTTCCTCCAGACATGATGCTTGCCATTCAGGCCAAAGAGTTCAATCTTTGTTTCATCAGACCAGATGATTTCTCATGGTCTGGGAGTCCTTCAGTTGTCTTTTGGCAAACTCCAGGTGGGCTGTCGTGCCCTTTACTGAGGAGTGGCTTCCTTCTGGCCACTCAACTATACAGGCCTGATTGGAGGAGTGCTGCAGAGATGGTTGTTCTTCTGGATGGTTCTCCTCCCTCCACAGAGAAACGCTGGAGCTCTGTCAGAGTGACCATCGATGTAACGGATCAACTGGCAACCTGACTGGGTACCTCCGTTGATGGATGCTTCTAGTGCTTCCCGAGGGCTCCAAGCACTCCACCAGACACCATAACCACCCCAGACTCCACGAACCGCCGCAGCTTGGTTGGGGTCTCGCCATCTCCTACCCACCCTGAACCTATTGCAAGGCTCCAGGTTCCAGTGGGTGAACCTCCCTTTCCCCAGAGAGTGGAACAGGAACAGGCTCTTACAAGAGCTTAGTGAGTATTACTGTAAGAGCATAGCAATCCTTTGTAGCAGATTCCCCCAATAAGAGACAGGATTCTAGATTGAGGGTGAAGTAGAACTCAAACTGTTTATTCAAACACATGCACAAAGAGATATACACTGTTGGACAATCCCCCCTCCCCCTTGGCAGCCAATCCACATACACATACAGTATACATCCCATAATAAGTTTATCTTAAGGCAGACAGAAACAATAGAACAATGGAATACAGGCACTTACCAATAACAAACCCCACCCTTCTCACTATCTAGTAAGGGTCTATGAGACCCTCCTGCAGTATTCTAGCAATCTGAAAAGTCAAACCATTCATCTTCATACATTTCCTGAGAGATTTTGCTGACAAATATTACTGTCCCATCTGAAGCCATCCAAACCATTCTCTCAGCGTCCCCCAAGTATATGTCCCTCACTCCCAGTGATGGTGAACACTGTCACAATCGGGTTCTTGGTCACCTCCCTGACTATGGCCCTTCTCCCCCGATCGCTCAGTTTGGCCGGGCGGTCCGCTCTAATGCTGCAGAAATCTTTCTGTACCCTTCCCCAGAACTGTGCCTCGATACAATACTGTCTCAGAGGTCTACAGACAATTCCTCGATACAATCCTGTCTCAGAGGTCTACAGACAATTCCTCTATACAATCCTGTCTCAGAGGTCTACAAACAATTCCTCGATACAATCCTGTCTCAGAGGTCTACAGACAATTCCTCAATACAATCCGGTCTCAGAGGTCTACAGACAATTCCATGGACTTCATGGCTTGGTTTGTGCTCTGATATGCACTGTTAACTGTGGGACCTTATATGGACAGGTTTGTGTCTTTCCAAATCATGTCCAGTCAACTCAATTTACCACAGGTGGACTCCAATCAAGTTGTAGAAACATCTCAAGGATGATCAGTGGAAACAGGATGAGCTCCATTTTCAGTGTCATGTCAAAGGCTGTTAATACATATACATGGGAATTTTTTTTTTTTATAAATTTGCAAAGATTTCAAACACCCTTCTTTCATGTTGTCATTATGGGGTATTGTTTGTAGAATTTTAAGGAAAACCATGAATTGAATCCATTTTGGAATAAAGCTATAACATAACAAAATGTAGAAAAAGTGAAGCGCTGTGAATACTGTCTGGATGCCCTGTATATCACCACCTGGCTGCCTATCTTAACCCCCCAAAAAAACCTGCACCACCGCCCTGCAGCCTTGTACATTCTACACATTTACTGCGCGGCTCTCGTCACCTAAATTGGGGTCGCGTTTGGTGGGTAGTACTGCCCAATGAATGAGACTGGGAAAAAGTGAGCTATGATTAAGCGCTAAGTGAGTGTGAAACGCGTTAGCTGGTGACGCTGTCCCCTCATTTGTATTGGAGTTGCTTTTATGAATATTTCCAAATAAAGGTGATTTTACGCTGGACATGCGGCCAATCAGATTTTCTTTGCTACTTGAATGGGACTGGGAGTATTATTTTTGTGCCCTGATGCAAAGTTCTATGACATGTATACACCTCCGCCTGTTGCCTTAGCGCCTTAAAAAGTTTGTTACCCCAGTATTTCATAATCCTGATATGTGCCTGCTGTACCGTGTACTTGTATGAGACAGTATCCTGTTCTCTTTGTATTGAATCCTTGGTGTTCCTGCCAGTCCCTCTGTTTTCCTATTAAAAACTGACCACACTAGGCATGAGAGCACAGTGATGTTCTCTAGCTGTGCTGGGAACTCAGCCTGCTCTCCTCCAATGATCAGACTTGTTTTGACACGCCCCTGCTGTACAGCCATTCACTGTGAAACTCAGTGTGCTGCTGCTTCTCCTCCCCCCCCCCCTGCTCTTATGCAGCTGAGAAGAGAGGGAAAGGTATTGTAGATACAAACTTAAAGCGGAACTTTATCCATAACAACTTGATAAAGAATAATGTTCTTTAGCAAGGAACATACATTCCATTTTAACCGCTTCCCGACCGCCCGCAGGCTGGCTCTCCTGTGTTAACCGACGTAGCACGTCAGTCGCGAGCGTGGTGCTGGGCAGCCGCGCTCTCGCCCCCACTAGGCAGCGGGGATGCCAATCCATGGGGCCGGCACCCGCGATCGCTCCCCGCTGAGAGAGAAAGACGGTCAGCTGTTGTAAACACAGCTGACCGTTGTTCCCTCTGAAATTATCAGAGTTTCTGTGATCCTTCTATATAGGATCACAGGTCTCTGTGGTCATTTCACAAGCCCATCCCCCATACAGTTAGAAAGCACCCCTAGGCTCACACTTAACCCTTTGATCACCCCTAGGTTAACCCCTTCCCTGCCAATGTCATTATTACAGTAACAGTGATCATTTTTAGCACTGATTACTGTAGTAATGTCACTGGTCCCCCCCAAATGTGTCAAAAATATCATTTAGGGTCCGATCTGTCTGCCGCAATGTCGCAGTCCTGCTAAAAATCGCAGATCGCCGCCATTACTAGTGGAAAAAAATAAATAAAAGTGACATAAATCTTTCCCCTAGTTTTTTAGGCGCAATCATTTTTGCGCAAAATACACTTATTGCAATTTTTTTTTTAACCAAAAATATGTAACAGAATACAAATTGGCTTAAAAGGATGAAAAATTTTGATTTTAACATAACAGAATGTGAAAAATATTGTTTGTTTTTTTTTTTGTTTTTTTTCAGAAATGTCGCTTTTTTTGTTTATAGCGCAAAAAATAATCGCACAGGTGATCAAATGCCACCAAAAGAAAGCTCTATTTGTGGGGAAAAAAAGACATCAATTTTATTTCAGAACAGTGTTGCATGACCGCACAATTTTCTGTTAAAATAATGCAGTACCGAATCGCAAAAAATTGCCTGGTCATTAAGGGGGGGGGGGGGGAAACCTTCTGGTCCAGAACTGGTTAATAACTATGTTACCAAAATGAGTGTGTGCTGTATATATTGCCTCCAGCATTGCTCCTGTCTCCTCATGCTGGAGACGGCTATTTTCCTGGAATCCATCTGCCCTTAGCTCAGGCATACATGCAGGAGGGTGTGCTTATTTGAGAAGCCCCTCCCTTCTCTCCTGAAGACTTTTGGGATTTTTGACATCGGTTTGGCCTAGGCCAGAAGCCAGAAGCAACTGGTGAAATGTAAAAAATAAATTAATTAATTAAAAAAAAAAAGTTAAAAAAAGTAAATATAATATACCTTCCTATTTACTAATGTTGGCAGCATAAGGATTAAAAATAGTTAACCACTTGCCGACCAGTCACTGGGACCGTACTGCGGCAAAGTGGCACGATTCCGTCCAGCGACGTAGACCTACGTCGCTGGACTCCTTCCCCTGTAGGCAGCGCTCCTGCTGTTTTCAGTCACAGCGGGAGTCGGGCCAGGGGAGGAGCGGCGGTGATCGCCGCTGCTCTTCCCCGATCGTCGGGGAATCGAGTTTGGAGATCCGCCCGCTTGTGTAAACAGAGCGGATTGATCTCCTAAGTGACAAACGGTGACAGATTGCAGGGTTCAGCGCAGCTGAACCTGCGATCTGTCCCTGTGTCACTCAGTCACCTCCCCCCACACACGTCACAAGCACCAGGCATACATTAACCCCTCCCTCTCCAATAAAATTAACCCCTTCCCTGCCAGTGTCATTTTTACAGTAATGGTGCATATTTATAGCACTGATTACTGCAGTAATGTCACTGGTACCCCCAAAAGTGTCAAATGTCAGTCAAGGGTCCGATCTGTCCGCCGCAATGTCGCAGTACCGCAAAAAAAAATCGCAGATCGCCGCCATTACTCGTTAAAAAAAAACACCAAAAATGACAGAAATCTTTCCCTTAGGTAGTAAACGCAATAACTTTTGCGAAAACCAATCAAAATACGCTTATTGTGATTTTTTTTTTTTTTTACCAAATATATGTAGCAGAAAACAAATTGGCCAAAAATGTAAAAAAATTTTGATTTTTAAATTTTTTTGGGGGAATTTCATATAAAAAAAGTTAAAAATATTGTTATTTTTTCAAAATAAACGCTATTTTTTTGTTTATAGCGCAAAAAGTAAAAATCGCACAGGTGATCAAATACCACCAAAAGAAAGCTCTGTTTGTGGGAAAAAAAGGACGTAAATTTAGTTTGGGTACGGGGTTGCACGACCGCGCAATCAGTTAAAGTTGCACAGTGCCGAATCGCAAAAAGTGGCCTGGACGTAAGACAGCAAAATTCTCCGGTGGTAAAGTGGTTAATGTTGATTGAGAGAGTTTAGTTCTGCTTTAAGGTGATCACATTAATTTACACTTGTAATGGTTAATAAACAGAGATCATGTGATTCAGCCTGCCTAGGCATGAAAAGGGGTGATTGGAAATAGTAGTAATATTCTAAATAATAATGTGATTTGGTAACCCTGATCCGTTCCCTTTTGGATTCCTGTTAAGGGCACATTTTAATGACCGGTCCACTTTAGAGCCTTCTTTGTATCGCCGTCACTGCTGTCATTTTATTGAGTCCCTTTTTTGTTTCTGCAGAAAGTTGATTTCCTCCGCTGTCAGCATTGTAAATATTTTAATGTAATCGCTTTCCATTCACCGTGTTCCAAGTTGAGTGCTCAGCCAGTATTACACTACGATGGTCGGCTGTTCTATTTCTAGGAATGATTGATCGGTCGTATTTTTAGAATCAGGTGTGAGCTGGAAATTCAGTCATTGTAGAATGGAATCCAGGTGTTCACAAGTCAGCGATCGCTTGGACCACTGAGAGCTCGTTTACGGCGGGTACAGCCGGGTGCGTTTATACACATACTGAACCCATATACAGAAGAGGTGCAGAACGAAATATGTGTTTCATTATTTATTTATAAAAATTTGTTTAGTTAATTTAGTTTAATTCATTCCGTTCATTCTAATTCAAATCAATTCAAGTTTTTTTAAGTCGATTCAGATTCAGATAAATAATTACATTCAAAATCTAATTTATTCTATTATAAACTCGAATTTTGTAAGGGGGTTATATTAGTTCTATTCCATTTGTTCTATTGTTTTTTTCTTTTCTATTCTATTCTTTTCTATTCTAATTTATTCTGTTCAAAACTCAAATTTCAGAAAACGGTTATATTGTTTATGTTCTATCTATTCTATTCTTTTCTATTTTTCTAGTCTATTCTACTCTTTTTTTCTATTCTATTTGAATTTAAATGTATTCTGTTAGAAATTGGAATTTCAGAAGATGGTTATATTCATTCTATTCTATTATTTTCTATTTCTCTATTCTACTCTTTTCTGTTAGAATTCAAATTTATTCTACTCAAAATTGAATTTCAGAAGATGGTTATATTCATTCTATTCTATTCTTTTCTATTCTATTCTTTTCTACTCTATTCAAATTTATTTTATTTAAAATTGGAATTTCAGAAGATGGTTATATTCATTCTATTCTATTCTTTTATATTTCTCTATTCTATTCTATTCTATTCAAATTTATTCTATTCGAAATTGGAATTTCAGAAGATGGTTATATTCATCTATTCTATTCTTTTCTATTCTATTCAAATTTAATTTATTCAAAATTGGAATTTCAGAAGATGGTTATATTCATTCTATTCTATTCTTTTCTATTTGTTCTATTCTATCCAAATTCAAATTTATTCTATTCAAAATTGGAATTTCAGAAGATGGTTATATATATTATATTCTATTTTTTATAATTCTATTATTTTATTTTCTATTTGAATCTATTCTTTATTATTCTATTAAAATTTATTTAATTTGAATTTTGGAAAATGGTTATATTCTTTTATTTTCTATTCAATTGTTTTCTACTCTATTGGAATTCTAATTTATTCTATTTGAAATTTGGATTTCAGATTCAGAATGGGTATTCTATTCTATTTTATTCTGTTCTTTTATTTTCTATTCTATTTTGTTCTGTTTTACTCTATTCTTTTATTTTATTTTCTCTTTTTCTATTTTTTTGTATTCTTTTTTTTTTTTTTTTTCTATTCTGTTCTTTTCTATTTTCAATTATATTCCTTTATTTTCTATTCTATTTTATTCTCTTTGGAATTTCGAATTTTATTCGAAAACTTTTCAAATCTGATTCAAAAACTATTCGAATTTGAATTAAGTCCTGAATTTTGATTTGTTATTACGGATTCTTTAAATTCGCTACTATTGTAATTCAGAAATTCGTAACAAGCCACACATGTCTAATACACAGTATAAAGAAATGTAAGTCAATGGGCCTAATTCACACTATTGCATTGCAGTGCGCTAAAAAAAAAAAAAAAAATGACAGCAGCGAGCATTTTTTTTTTTTTTTTTTTGCAAAGCCACACGCAGAAATGTAAAGCATTGCAAAGGGACTCTGGGGGAAAATTGGAAAAAAGAACAACAAAAATATTGGTGCTCACTGCCACCTTGCCACCTGCTTTCGCCCCTTAATCACCGCACTAATGCGTATGCACACTGTCGCTGTCTCTACAGCTGAAGGTGGTAACGGTTGGAGGGTAGTAAAAGCGCAGTTCGGCGGAGGGGTTTTACTGCCCTTCTACTTAAAGCGTAAATGAGCATTAAACCAAGGAAGACGAGGGGATTGTGGTGTGAATGGGCCCAAAGCTCCCGTACACTTTGATGTCTATAAACTGATCCATAATTCATGGCTGAGGTTTACAAATCACTTTAAGCAGCAGCTGTCAGGCATTCAGAAGGTGATCCCGCCCCCTGAATGCAAGGGCTTTTTTTTTTTTGCAGAGTTTTTGTACCAGAATACTGCAAAACAATGGCATGCCAAGCACTGCAGGGCAGCCCCATTCACTTTGAGGGCAAACACGTCATGAGGTATAATGTTTACCACACTGTGACCACACCTGTGGGTACCAGCATGGTCGGTAATGTGTTAACTTGCAACTGGGTAGTCAGGGGCCAGTAAAACTGCAGCTCAGCTGCCTATTTTTACCGCCCTCCGGCCCGTGTAAACTTAGTCGAGTATGTATGACCAAAAAATGTAGTGGATAAAGCCGAGAAGGATTAGAACGTCTTTCAAACTAATAGTCCAATGTCCAATTTGAACATTTTCACTTTTGTTGCCAGCGGTTTAGACATTAATGGCTGTGTGTTGAGATATTTTGAGGGGACAGCAAATTTACACTGTTATACAAGCTGTACACTCACTACTTTACATTGTAGCAAAGTGTCATTTCTTCAGTGTTGTCACATGAAAAGATAGAATAAAATATTTACAAAAATGTGAGGGGTGTACACACATCTATCTATCTATCTATCTATCTATCTATCTATCTATCTATCTATCTATCTATCTATCTATCTATCTATCTATCTATCTATCTATCTATCTATCTATCTATCTATCTATCTATCTATCTATCTATCTATCTATCTATCTATCTATCTATCTATCTATCTATCTATCTATCTATCTATCTATCTATCTATCTATCTCAAGATCCCAATATTCTAAGATCCGAAGCCAGAAATTGTCAGCAGTGTGATTGCAATGTAGGTTCTTTTAGCACCTGAAAGGGTTAACGGCACCCGGGGAGCTAAAAATCAATGGGAACAGCTGATGGCTTGGGACAGAACACTGTTGCAGTCTGGAGGACGTGAGCGGCATTGTCAATGCGGAAGGCCGGGGTTTGCATCTGGCAAAATGACACTGGAAATAATATTTTCACCCATACAGTCAGGTGGTCATAGGACTGAGGCTGCTGATTGGAGGTGGTGCAGATGGCAGGTGGGGGTATATGTACGATGAGAACGTTAAACCAATTTTCTGACAAACTAAACCTAAACAAGCACTCCTAAAAGCTCGTGTATCTAAACACAAGGACATATTGCACCATATCAGTCCAGTACATTCGTTTTTATTACATTTTTTATTTTTTTTCTCTTTATTTTCACCTGATGGTCCACCAGGAACACCTTTCCTGTTCTAGGGTGACAACACACACATTAGTACATTATGTCATTCATTTTGGATCTGCAGCGTGTCAGTGCATTGCTATAGGGGGGGCATTCCCCCAAAAAAAGGTTTGGTATGATACGGGCAGCGGTGGGGTACATTGGCAGCCCACTGAAAATAAGGCCTGCTTCACATCAATGCAGGTTGCGGTTAAAACATTTTCCCATTGCGTTTTGCATTTTATTTACATGTGTTTTTGACGCGTTCTTTAAGCATTTTTGGGAAGTGTCTGTTGTCTTTTGGGAGAAACACATCAAAAACACAAGAACTGTGCGATGAGCTTAATTTAAAGTCTATGAAACCAAAAACGCAACCTGCTGCATGAAAATAAAGTCCTTAACCTTTTCCAAAAAACACACTGGTGGAAAACGCACAGATGTGAATGTCACCTATAGGAAACCACGTTAAATGAAC
The DNA here is from genome assembly GCF_965119305.1 of Pelophylax lessonae. Classification (NCBI taxonomy): domain Eukaryota; kingdom Metazoa; phylum Chordata; class Amphibia; order Anura; family Ranidae; genus Pelophylax; species Pelophylax lessonae. The sequence goes on along the minus strand of NC_138769.1, from coordinate 49,767,548 downwards.
TGTAGTTCCTTTCTGCAAAACTGAAAACCCTCTGAAAAACGCATAGGTGTGAACCAGGCCTAAATGTTAATACGGGAGGTAACACTGTACAGATATCGTCTCCGCCTAAGGGCACGTTCATACTAGTGGTGGTTGGGGGGGGGGGATCCGATCTGTTTTTCAGAGGGCAATAAGCACTGCTGCCTGTCTAAGGCCCCATTCTTCTTTGGACCCCAAAGTCGCATGACAAGTCACATTTCATGTTTCCCAGCCCATCCCTTCTACAGAGAAGCTCCCCCCCCCCCCCCCATCGAGCAAATTGTCCATCCATCTCTGTTCCTGGTGTCCTTTCTGCAAGAGAAATGAACCCTAACCCTAATTCTAGCCATAACCCTAAAACTTGCTCTAACCCAACTCTAACACTTGCCATAACCCTAGCCCTAAATCTAACCCTAGCCATAACCCCAAACCTAGCCCGAACCCTAGCCATAACCCTAGACCTAAATCTAACCATATCCATAACCCTAGCCCTAGACCTAGCCCTAGCCATAACCCTAGCTCTAAATCTAACTCTAGCCATAACCCCAAACCTAGCCCTAAACCTAACCCTAGCCAAAACCCTAACACTTGCCCTAACCCTAGCCTAACACTTGCCCTATCCCTAGCCCTAAATATAACCCTAGCTATAACCCCAACCCTAGCCTTAAACCTAACCCTAGCCATAACCCTAACACTTGTCCCAACCTTAGCCTAACACTTGCTATAACCCTAACCATAACCTTAGCCCTAAACCTAACCCTAGCCATAACCCTAGCCCTAAATCTAACCCTAGCTATAACCCCAATCCTAGCCCTAAACCTAACCCTAGCCAAAACCCTATCCCTATACCTAACCCTAGCTCTAAATCTAACTCTAGCTATAACCCAAAACCTAGCCCTAAACCTAACCCTAGCCAAAACCCTAACACTTGCCCTAACCCTAGCCTAACACATGCCCTAACCTAACACTTGCCCTAACCCTAGTCATAACCCTAGCCCTAAATCTAACCCTAGCCATAACCCCAGACCTAGACATAACCCCAACCCTAGCTATAACCCTAACACTTGTCCCAACCTTAGCCTAACACTTGCTATAACCCTAACAATAACCCTAGCCTTAAATCTAGCCCTAGCTATAACCCCAATCCTAGTCCTAAACTGAACCCTAGCCATAACTCTAACGCTTGCCCTAACCCTAGTCCTAGCCCTAAACCTAACCTTAGCCATGAACCTAACACTTGCCCTAATGCTAGCCTAACACTTGCCCCAGCACTAAACCTAACACTTGCCCTAACCGTAGCCATAATCACTGTGGCAGGAAAAGGAATCGCGTCACATCATGTATGTTATTATTGGTCAAAGTCACTCATTCAAAATCACTTCAAAATCGCATCAAGTCACACCATAAAGTCTCAATGGAAACTGCGCGATTTTGAAGTCGCACATGTGTGAATGGAGTCTGAAAGAATCACAGCTTGCTGCAGATTAAAATGAAAGGCTGATTGTTATTAGTATGAAATGACAAAATGACCGTGTATCAATTATTTGATTAGTGAATTATTTAATACTCAAAGATTTTGTGATGAGTCAGTGCCGTTCACTGTTCCAAGATCTTCCCTGATATTTTTAGCTTGCCTTGTATTAGCATTGTCTAGTAGCCGTTAAAGCGTGTCACAACGCCTGCAGGCTTTTGACACATTAACGGGGAGGACCAGGACAGAAGAGGACCAGCTCGGGAGGGGTTGGTGAAAGCTTTGGAATCGCTCATGCCTTTGTATTCTGTAACCCTTTCCTCTCTGCACCATCGGCGATCATCTTCCATTCCTTGTTCTCATCCTGTGGGCCCGTGCTGTTAATTGTCCCTGGTGAAGGTCACCTTTGTAAAAGTGACATTGTGAAAAATTCCCCATCTGCTGTATAAACACATTTTTCTTTTTGTCACATAATGAAATCTGACAAATGAACGGCTGTTACAGGAGGTAGGACAATTAACTCGTTGGATGCAACCAACGTATCCTCCTATACATCCCAATGGTGGCAATGTTCCCAATAAATATTTGCTACATTCAGAATTTTCTATGTTAAAGGGAATATCCACTCTTTTTTACTTGTTATAGATGGCTCCACCCACTGTCCTGAAATGAGGAATAATCCTTTTCTTTGAGATATGGGATGGAATAAGATTGGATTGAGATTACATTACATAAAATTCATATAGTTACATAAAGTGTACTCCACTTCCCCCCCACCCCCCCCATATTTTATTTCTATTTTTTTTTTTTACTTACCTGTAGTGCTCTTCAAAGCACATACTCACCTGTGTTCATCCAATGCCAATTGTGCTCACCAATGTTGTCCCAATGCAATCGGCTGTGCAGGTGCCACGCAGCATGTAAGCAGGTGCAGCTTGCTAGTCTTCCACTAGGTGGCTCTGTTCCAGAGTAGTGTCTGGTTACAGGAAGCAGTGTCATCAGGTGCTAGGTCCTCTTAAAATGATGTCATGGGTGAGTCAGTGCCCACATATATACCAGGTTGGGAAGAGCCCTAGAGCAATTTGGGCATGGTAGCCAAAGAGCCGCCATCAAGCAAGTGGAGGCTGGGTAGAGGTAGACCTGCACCTAGAAGAGCCGCTGTAGACTTCCTGACTCTTATGGAGGTGAGGGCCAGGATGGGTTGCAAAAAGGCCATTTACACAGGTCAAAAGTTCCCTGAAGTGAGGCTATTCCCTTGGAGCATTTTGGGAGAGGTGTACCTATGGAGCAGGTGACTTCAGAAATCCTATCTCAGTGAATGCTAATGACCCCGGGTGGAGAGTTTAATGGATAATGACTTGCTGAAAGTGCTGCATGATGCTTTCACATATGACTATTGCGGACCGTCCACTAAATGTGAGTGATAATAGATTGTCAAGTGACCCTCAATAGTATGTTAGTGTGATGTGACAGTATTATCTTCCAAGCTCAATCAGTAAAGTGCAGCAACACTATCTTTGTGTGGACATCCCTTCCTTTGGGGACATAAAGGTTAAGGCATGGGAATGTTGGGAGGAGGCCTCTGGCATGGAGTGGGCTCAAGATGGCGGAGGCTTAAAGCCTTAAGCAGGAGGGTAGCTGTTCTAACAGAAGAGGAAGCAGGGCTCCTCTACAACCATACAAGTAGGTCCCGCATTCCCATTTTGGTCATTTTTACTTGGCTGCCTCTTCGGGTGCAGACAGCCAACTCTGATGCACCAGACCCACCCCATGGACTTCCCTCCAGACTGCCTCCCTGTCCCTCTGTGTGCCGATCCTGCAGCTTGGGAGATGTGATATAAGTATTCTAGGAGGCTAGGCTGCAGGACCTAATACACATCATTCTGGCCCAGGCCGGAATGCTTGGGGATGGAGCTAAAAATATAACTCACAAAATTCCCTGCAATTTTGCTTGCGGGGAGAGGTTCTTTCTCACCATAACCCATGTTTATTCTGTCTTGTTGGCATCCAAGCCCTACTCCATAGAGCCCATGGTTTCCATACACAGCACTTATGTTGGCCAAAAAGTCTGAAACCGCTGTAAGCAGTTTGCAATAATTGGCTCTATAATCTAAGGCTTTATTTCCATGGCTTTGCCATTTTGCTTCCGGGGAGGTTGTAGTTCAATTGGAACTAACTTCCTTTTGGTAGCTTACCTCTGCTTTAAAGAAGATGTACAGCCAAAGCTCGTCTGACTGTACATCTCCTATGGACCACAGGAGTGCAGTTTGTTGTGCACTCCTGTGACCCGTTTTCAGTGGAGAGCGGACTGATTCAGTCCGCTCTCTGCTGACATCATAGAATTCAGTCCAAGCACCAAGTCCTCACGACCACGGAGTCAGGATCTGCTAGGTGCCTGGACCGACACCCGGCTCAGCCTCTTAGCAAGCTGCTGAGAGCCTGAGCCGGCCACTCCCTCCCCTCCACTACCCAGCGCTCCAATGAGCGAGGAGAGGACAGAGCAGAGAACCGGTGACTGACAGTCAGCAGCTCTCTGCTCGGGGAGCTGTCAGAACCGAGCAGTTGGCGGTGTTCGATCACTCAGTTCTTAGTGTAGAGGCGCCAGGGGACAGATGCAGCATTGTACCGATGCTGCCTCCACCTAGGTAAGTATAAATGGTTGTAAAAAGACACAGGTCCATCCAGTCCAACCTTTGTCTGTAAATGTGAATACCTTCTATTCTAAGAAGGCTTTATTGTGCTACACACTGATTCAGTTGGAGGGCTTTTGAATTTTTTTTAATTTATTTGCACCATAACCTATGGTATAATCCTGAAAAATTAATCCAAATTAGAAGATAACTACCAAAAAATAATATACACCACATAAAACCAGTTCTAAAATGTATAGAAACATGAAAACAAAGCAACGTATCCAGAAATATTCTTGTAGAAATAAAGGGGGAATTAACATACAGTGGTACAAGCATGATGCTTGCACCTCTCTTCTAAATTTAGAAAATGGAGTGGATGATGCTCCTAATTTACAAAAGGGGTGGAGCAGGGCTGTGCAGGCTTTGCTCGTACGAGCTGAAAGGAATGTAAGGTGTCTGCAGACAGCTCACATCCCATACCCCAGGTACGACTTGGCGGGGATCTGTAGCAGTTTTCTTTCCCGGCTCCAGCCATGTGACAAGGGGATAGAGGGGGGACGGCAGTCTTCTCTCACTGCACAGCGGCGCTCTCTATTGCCACCTGCAGGCTGAAGGGAGGAGAAAGTCTAATCCTGCGGGACATCACTGGTTGCTAGATGCCAAGCGGCAGGCCAGCTAGCAACCAGTGTGTCCACGGCGCGGAGCAGGCTAGGAAGTACAGCCAGGTGAGGGCTGCCCAGCCAGCACAGAGGGGAGGAGGCTTGGGGCTAATAGTTATTTAAAATGAACAGGAGACCCGGGGCTTTTCAGGGGAACACTGGGGGCTATAGCCCTGGTCAGCCCCCCTCCCCCCTGCCGACGCCACTGCCAGCCACAATTTCTTTGTTAAATAGTAGCAGACCCCACACAAGTTTTTCTTTCACTTTAAAATATAACCTGGTGCAGGTGGTGCAGATAGACCTAAAAGAGGTCTATCTGCTTAATTAGGCTAGGTTCACACCACTATGGTGTGACCTAGTGTGCACGCGTTGTGTATAGGGCAGCCATTTAATTTCAATGAGCTGTCCTACCCGCAGGAAACACAGGGAAGAAGTCATTTACCTTTTTGTAAAATTAAAGTTTGCCAATGCATGGGGTGCCATTAACAATACATTTTCTGTGTATCTGTTGTAAAAGCACAGAATTTTGCTTGCATTCCTGATACTCACTCATAGACATGCACCAAGTCAAAATGTGGCACGCTTTTCAGTTTTTTGGCGCAAATTAGGTTTTGGGGTCCTGCACCATTTCGGTATGGATGTGGTGGGGTTTGAGCCATACAAAATGAATGGCTTAAATCGCACTCCACAGACGTCACATGTGATTTGCACAGGAAGGCGGTGTGAGATTTAAGCTATTCAGTCGTAGGGAGTGCATGAGGACTCGAGGGCATACATTGCGATTAGAGGAGAAGCAT
>NC_138769.1:49724470-49756970 GCF_965119305.1 Pelophylax lessonae | reverse complement strand
ATTTGAAAATAGTTTAATGTCCATTGTAACTTCAGATAACCCCACCTGAATGCTCCGCAGGGGACGGATCAATGGGACAGGCTAGGTAGAGCGATCAACCCACAGCTGCCTCCTATTACTCCTCAGTGGATTATGTCTTATGTAGAGTGCAAAAACTCCAGCTCAGTGGCTCCCAAATCAGTTTTGGAGAGGGCCCAGAAGGTAAGGAGAAGCAGGAGCACAACCCTAATATTCATTACATTATAATCCTCAAAGACAACATCCAACAACTTAACTTTGGTCGACTATGGTGATGCCTGTTCTGAGTGGAACCTGTCCTGTTCCTCTGCCCCAAACTCGCTCATCCATGTCTTTATGGACTTTGCTTTGTGCACTGCTCCAAATCATTTGGCGGAGGTGGGGTTATGGTGTGGGTTTGCTTTTTTGGGATTAGTCTTGGCCCCTTAGTTCCAGTGAAGGGAACTCTTAAGGTGTCAGCATACCAAGATATTTTGGACAACTTTGTGGGAACAGTTTGGGGATGGCCCCTTCTTTTTTCAACATGACTGCGCACCAGTGCACAACGCAAGGTCCATAAAGACATGGATGAGGTGGAGGAACTTGACTGGCCTGCACAGAGTCCTGACTTCAACCCGATAGAACATCTTTAGAATGAATTAGAGTGGAGACTGAGAGCCAGGCCTTCTCGTCCACATCATTGCCTGACCTTACAAATGCACTTCTGGAAGAATAGTTAAACATTCCCATAGACACACTCCTATACCTGGTGCACAGGCTTCCCATAAGAGTTGAAGTTGTTATAGCTGCAAAGGGTGGACCAACTCCATATTGAACCCTAAGGACTAAGACTGGGATGCCATTGCAGTTTGAAGCTTTTGGCTCTAAAGTCCTTAGCATGCTTTATAGAAACACTCCTGTCCAGTGCTCCATAATTCAAGCTACAATTTGGACACACAAGTTAACAGAATGGGGGATATTTACTAAACCTGGAACACTCAGAATCTGGCGCAGCACAGCATAGTAACGAATCAGCTTCTAATATCTGCTTGTTCATTTAAAGTGATACTTTTTTTTTTTTGGTTAAAAATAACAAACCTGTTATGCTTAACTACTCTGTGTATTGGTTTTGCCTAGATCCCCCTCTTCTTTGGTCCCCCACCAATGCTCCTGGCCCCTCTCTCCTGCCCCCACAACAAACCGCTTGCTATGGGGGCACCTGGACCAAGCGGCCACTCTGTGTGTCCATTCAGACACAGAGCCGTGGTTCGGCCTGGCCCATCTCTCGCTCCTCATTTACTAGCTGACTTTGATTGACAGCCACAGGAGCCAATGATGTCCACTGCTGTGTCTCAGCCAATCAGGAGGGAGAGTCCCAGACAGCTGAAACTCTCCTGCAGCATTGCTGGATCGAAACGAGGCTAAGGTAATTATTAGAGGGGCTGAGGGGGGGCTGCTGCACACAGAAGGATTTTTTATCTTAATGCATAGAATTAATTGGATTTCTGTAGGGATTGGCATGGCTGGAGATAAAATTTGCACTGAATCGGCACTAAACTCACACAGCACTTTTTTTTTACCTGGCTCAGAATCACATCTCATAGATGTGAAATGCTTTCATACCAAACAATGTTTTTTTCAGATGACCTGCAAATCTATGACTTTAGGATCAGATCTAATTCATATAGAATTCACATCAGTGTAAACCGGGACTCAAACCTGGAAGCTGATTGGTTTTTATGCAAGGCTGCACCAGATTTTACACTCTCCAGTTTTAGTAAATCTCCCCCAAAGCCATTTTGGAGGATTTATTCAGACAAAGCTAATCACAAAGACTGTCTCTTTTCATGACTCGTATTGCCCTTTGTGTATTGTTATTGTAGCACTCCCCCCCCCCCCCCCCGCAAGGACTGCCAGATATTTACTTTAAAGTGGTTGTAAACCCAAAAATCGCAAATAAAAAAAAAAAAAAAAAACCTGCAAGACAAAGGCATAATGAGCTAGTATGCATCGCATACTAGCTCATTATGTATTAACTTACCTTAGAACGAAGCCCCGACACGGACCCCCGGACATTGCTGCGGGCGCTGCCATGATCCCTCGTCTTCTCTTCCGGGTTCGGCGGCTCCGGCGCTGTGATTGGCCGGAGTCGGGCCGACGTCACTCCCGCGCATGCGCGCGGGAGTGATTTTCCGGCAAGCTCCCGGCAAGTAAAACTGAAGGTCCCCCCCGGACCTTCAGAGCGCATGCGCCGCTCGCGCGAGCGGCTGCATGCACTGCCAATATCTCCTAAACCGTGCCTGTTTAGGAGATATTAATTGTACCTACAGGTAAGCCTTATTATAGGCTTACCTGTAGGTAAAAGTGTCAAAAAGCGGGATACTACCGCTTTAAGAGTCCCCCTGAGTTACCAGCACACAATTCTAGCAAATAAAGTTCTCAATTTTTCCCTCTTCAGCTCGCTCCAATAATCAGTCCAGGGGTATGTGGTTGTCTTTGTTTATTTGAAAATTTGGGGATAGGAGAAGGAAATCGTGGGATACTCCATTTTTACTATGCACAATAAAATAAAATTAACAAAAAAACTTTTTCAGATTACCCTTTTAATTATGTTTAATCACTTTAGTTACTCTTGACATTCAAAGTAGGGTAAAGGACATAGACGTATTTAAAACCTAGGTCAAGAAATAAGTGATGAAGCTGTATTGGATTTAACATTAAACACCCATTTTCCGCAGACATTGACTTACCAGTAAAGATAAGGCATTAACTTAATGAAATAGTTTGTGGGCAGTGACCGATAAAAATTCAAATGTCCCAAGAGGACTGTTCCAAAGCCCATTTTCATACAGAAGCTCATACCCACTCGAGATTCTCCGGCAACAAATTTGGCCTTACATTGATATAACAAAATCTAGACAATCCAGTTATCTGGCTCCCCTATAGACTAGCCACGGATGGATGGTAACAAAGGTATATGCCGACATGCTTCTTTACATGGTGGGACTGTCCTCTTCATCTCATTGGGTTTTAATTGGCCCTTTAGATCTAAATGGACCTTTGCAGATACACTTTATGGCCAAAAATGTTAAGGGTACTCTCACATTGGAGGTTGGCTTGAAATCGTGCGAGTTCAGCTGAATTTGCAGGATTTCAAACCTGCATTTCATTGTGACTTTGGGGGTGATTTGAAGGACATCTGTGCGGGTTCATGCACAGATGTCTGTTGAAATCACCCTTCAAGTTGCCAAAGGTAGTGCAGGAATTACTTTTGGAAATCGGTGCGGTGCTGCAAAGTCGGTGTAGCACTGATTCAGACGTTGCTGGGAATAGGCTGCGATTTGGCATGTCAAATCACCCTGATGTGAATGGGGTCTAAGATGCGTCTCTAATTTTTGAGTTCAGGTCTTTCTAGTAAAGAGTACTTTTAATGCTACATACAACCAGTGGTGGCCTGTTCATGTGTCTGGCCCCCTAATCTACATGCAGGGCGCTGGACGCATGGATTCCAATGGGGTTTTTTTTTTTTTTTTTTTTTGAAGCACGTGATTAGAGCCAGAGGCTCTAATAGGCTTCAAAAAAGGGTGGGCTCGGGGCGCAGAGCACTGCGCCCTGAGCACACCCGGTTGTGTGACAATAGCGAATGAATATTTGCTATTGTCTAACCCCCCCCCCCCCTCCGCAGCCCATGGAGCACCAGCCACAACTGGCTACAACATACAAAAATATTTCAGGCTGTAGTGCACTTTTAACTTCATTACAGCAGTTTGGATATTTTTTTTTGTCTCATAAAGGCCAGCTCCATAAAGTCATGGAGAAAGATTTACTAAAACCATAGCTCCCAACTGTCCTTGATTTGGAACAAAGTCCCTCTGTCCCTCTTTCCTCCTCATTTGTCCTTCATTTTGGTCTGATCTATTATTTTGTATATAAAATGCACTATTTATCTTTCAAAAAGTGTTTCCCAACGCTAAACCTTTATTTCAAGTTCCAAATTGCTGCATTTGTAAATTTCAAAAGCCACTATAAAGGAATAGTAGTTGTAAAAAAAAAAAAAACAAAGCACTTGCAGGTTTAACTAATATATATTTTTTGTATAATTCTCCTTTAAGGGGGCGTGGCAAGGGGTGTGTCCTATGCCTACATACTTTTGCTAATAGGTGTCCCTCGTTCCCATCTCAAAGAGGTATTCTTATGTTGGCCATACAAAAAATCGTTCAAACGCCTGAGCAACACTCGGCCATGAGAACAGACGATCGCGCCATCATGTAATGTCCGAATTTTTAACGATAAATCGTTCAATGGACAAAAATTAATCAGCTTTTCGTTCATTTTGTCACATATGCCCAGTGCAAACAGTTGGGGCGAGAAACACATTAACCTTTCAATTTATCGTTCGTTTGGCAGAATTTGCCAAACTGTTCCTTCGATTTTTCAGCTCTGAAAAGTTAAAACTGTTTTTCTATTTTTGTCCATTAACTGGATGAAAAACAAAGAAACCAAATGACAGATTTTCTAAAGGATTTTTCGGCTAGTGTATGGCCAGCATAAAGCTGGAGCCCAGATAATCTGATGCAGCTGTTCATAGTAACCAATCAGCTTCTAAGTTCAGTTTGCTCCATGAAGCTTTGACAATAACACCTAGTAGCAGATTGGTTGTTAAGCACAGCTGTGCCAGATTCTCTGTGCTCCAGTTTTCGATAATTCCCTTCCATGGTTTGATGAGTTTGGTGTGAAGGAACTCTGGTGGTCTAAGGCCCCTTTCACACGGGCAAACGGATTCAGTTTTTCTCAGCAGGAATCGAACCGCCGATCCCCGCTGAGCAGGCAGATGGCAGCTCCGTCTTTGCTCTGTGTGCAGAGACAGACCTGTCAGAGCCCCACTCTCCTCTATGGGAGATCGGATGCAAATGGACAACCTGTCCCTTTTCATCCGATCCATTCCTCCAGGCCGAAGAAAAATAGGGTTTCTATCCTTCCGGATTTCATGGACAGGAATGGATCGAATAGCAGCGGGTGTCAGCGGACCTTAACCTCAACCCTACTGAACACCTTTGAGATGAAGTGAAAAGCCAATTGTAAGTCAGGTTCATAGACATTCTAATGAATAAGTTAGGTGTGGAGCAACTCAAGTGGCCTGCAGAGAGCCCTGATCTCAACCCTACTGAGCCCCATTAGGATGAATTTGAATGCAGATTGCTAAGCAAACATCAGTACCTGACCTCACAACTGCCTATTTGGCTGAATGGGGACACATTCCAACAGATGCATTTAGAGTAGAACTGAAGGCATTTTTTTTCATTTTGGATAGCATAAGTGAGTAACCCCCCACTTGTTTTTCTTTTTGCCTTTTGGTGTCCCATTGGGGATATTTTCCTTCATTTTCTGTCACATACCCACAACAGGAAGTGGGAATAAATCTATCAAATTAAAGTAAATCCAAAAAGTGTCTCCTCTATTCACTTTGGTGACCAACCAAAGTGTTTTTTTCTAGAAAAAATAGAGCGGATGAATCTCTCCAATGGAAACCCAGGCAACAATAAAAACCTGACAGCTTTTCCAATCCCTCTCCAATCTAAAACACAAAAAGAAAAAGTATTGCCTTCAGTTATACAGTATTTTAAAGTGGAACTTCACACAGAAGGGGAAGTTCAGCTCTTCCTCAACCAACCCCCCCCCCCCCCCCCTTAACATTTTTAGAGTATTTTTTTTGGTGGGGGAGCAGGTAACTGGTTTTGACAGGTACCTGCGACACCACTTTCGGTCAGATCGCGGGGCCCCCCTCCTTCACCTACAGCCTTCTGGGACATGTCACAGGTCCCAGAAAGCTGTGGAACCAATCAAGCAGTCACAGCCGGCTGCCCACTGATAGTATGCTGGCGCCAGGGACCAAAGCGGGTATAGAAACAGGCCAGTGAGGACAATGCTGGATCCTGGGGCAGGAGAGTGTCCTAATAATAAAAGTCTGCAGCTTCAGTTTTTATAGTCACAGCAGAAGCCAATCAGTAGGTCCCGGCCAATGAACGGGCGGGTGCCGGCCCGTCGGTACCCACTGATTGGCGAGGAGACAGACTGGACAGTGCTCTGCATTTTGGATAGACCGATATGGTTTTTCCAGGCCTGATACCGATATTTTGGTCACAAAAATTCCAGTGCATATATACCATAGTTTGTAGCTGCTTTAACATTTGCACAAACCAAAAGCAGAATACAAATTGGCCTAAAATTTATGAAGACATTTGATTTTGAAAATTTTTTTTATTGGATATGTTTAATACCAGAAAGTAAAAAAAATTATTATTTTTTTTTTTCCAAAACTGAGTGTTTATAGTGCAGAAAATAAACCCAGTGGTGATCAAATACCACCAAAAGAAATGGCTATTTGTGGGAATAAAATAATATACATTTAATTTACTTGTCGAACTGTCTAACACACTTTAGTTTAACAAAAATTGGCCTGGTCATGAAGAGGGGAGGGGGTAAATCTTCCGGAGGTCAAGTGGTTAAAGTAAGACTAATACAAATCTGGGCAAAGTGACTCTTCTGTCGCTTTACCCAATCAGAATGCCTCAGCATTTGGGCAGAGCTGAGGGAGATACACATGTGAATACGATCTTCCCAGTGTGAATAATCTCATCAATATTAAAGAGCAATTGATTCAGTAAGTAAAAACAATTTGTGGGTTACTAATGCTATCCAGTAAACACTGTAATTCCATTAAAACCAGAAGCCTTACTCCAATCTACTTTAAAGCGGAACTCCGAGCAAACAGCTAAATACGTTGATGAAATACATACAGTATAAGGGAGAGGTTTTACCTGCCAAAGGCTTCCTATGTCTGTCTTTTCAGTCCTAAGATTTCCACAATCAGACACCATTTACAGTTCTGTAACAGAGGGCTGTCCCCTCTCTCCCCTCTTCTGCGAGCCTGCTGATTGGACAGTGAAGGAGCAGCAGCAGACTGATGATCTGATCCCTTTGCTCACTCTGCTCTCTCCTCCTACTTTTCAGCACAAATTAAGGGATACAAAATGAAAAGCATATATAAACCCCAACAATGAATTTTTCATGTTTCCTCTTGGTCTGTTAACTGAACTAGGGGTCTTCAAACCACAGCCCATGGCTCACAGCAACCTTGGCTGGCAGTCGATGTGCCGGCCTGTGTATTGTAATAAGGGGATCTGGACATTGAGTGCCTGCCAGCCAGCTGTGACCCTTCCCCAGTTCCCAGATTCCTTCCCTCCTTTCACTGTGGTTGGTTGCTAGGACTGCCAGTGTCCTAGCAACCATTTACGAGATTGCCCTGCCCCATGCATTTACAGGAAGAGTGTCCAGATCTCCTGGCTTCCACACTTATGCTCTGCTGCCTAAAAGGTATGAAATGAGCACTCCTGGATAAATGGAGGTTCTGATAAACTCTCCTGAATGTAAGGGGGAACCCTACTGAGCACTCCTGGATGTAAAGGGCAACCGTGCTGGGCACTCCTGGATGTAAGGGGGGACCATCTTGAGCTCTCCTAGGTGTGTGTGTGGGGGGGGGGGGAACTGTACTGGACACTCCTGGATGAAAGGGGGGGGGGCACTCTGCTGGGCCCTCCTTGATAAATGGGGGGGGAGAGGCACTCTGCTGGGCACTTCTGGATAAAAAGGAGACTCTGCTGGGCACTCGTGGATAAAAGGGGATCTCAGCTAAGCACTCCTGGATGTAAAGGGGGAGGGGACCCTGCTGGGCACTCCTAGATGAAACAAAGGAGGGGGGAACTCTGCTGGGAAATCCTGGATTTTAGGGGGAATGCTGGGTACTCCTAGATAAAAGGGTGACTCTGCTGGGCACTCCTAGATAAAAGGGTGACTCTGCTGGGCACTCCTGGATAAAAGGGTGACTCTGCTGGGCACTCCTGGATAAAAGGGTGACTCTGCCGGGCACTCCTGGATAAAAGGGTGACTCTGCCGGGCACTCCTGGATAAAAGGGTGACTCTGCCGGGCACTCCTGGATAAAAGGGTGACTCTGCTGGGCACTCCTGGATAAAAGGGTGACTCTGCCGGGCACTCCTGGATAAAAGGGTGACTCTGCCGGGCACTCCTAGATAAAAGCGTGTCTCTGCTGGGCACTCCTGGATAAAAGGGGGACTCTGCTGGGCACTCCTGGATAAAATGGTGACTCTGCCAGGCACTCCTGGATAAAAGGGTGACTACGCTGGGCACTCCTGGATAAAAGGGTGACTCTGCTGGGAACTCCTGGATAAAAGGGGATGTCCGCTAAGCACTCCTGGATGTAAAGATGTAAGGGGGGGGGACTCTGCTGGGCACTCCTGGATAAAAAAGGGGGGAAACTATGCTGGGAAATCCTGGATTTTAGGGGGACTGCAGGGCACTCCTGGATAAAAGGGTGTCTTTGCTGGGCACACTCTTGGATAAAAGGGTGTCTTTGCTGGGCACACTCCTGGATAAAAGGGTGTCTTTGCTGGGCACACTCCTGGATAAAAGGGGGATACTCTTTTGTGCACTCCTGGATGTAAAGGGGAGGACTATGCTGTGCACTCCTGGGTAAACGGGGGACTCTACTGGGCACCCCCGGATGAAAGGAGGACTCTGCTGGGCACTCCTGGATGTAAGAGAGGACATATTAATTTATCTAAATGTTTTGCATAATTTATGTTTTTTTTCCAGCACATAAATATTTGTAACATATACAATGTAGTCCCCATACTAAAAACATTTGGAGACCCCTGAACTAAACCATTGCTATAGTGCAAATTAAAAATGGTTGATTCTGCCAGAAATCCATTGTTGTCCTGTGCACTCTGCAGCTTTATCTCAAGCATTGTTGTCAGTGTTGTTACCCTAGGACAGCTCGTGTGTTGCGAACTGGATTACTAGGTAAAAATTAAAAGAAAAGAACAAAAAGCTAATGCAGCCACTACATCTAAGGACCGGTAAACTGCAAAATATCCAATTTTTTTGTGAGTGTGTGTGTGTGTGTTTTTTTTTTTTTTTTTTTAATTTAGTTCTACGAAACAACATTGCTATATTTCCCCTTTAAGACAACAAATGGCAGTGACATTGGAAATGTGCTCTGGATTCGGGCTCTGCGTACCTCAGGGATTTCCCCCAGTTGACGCTTCACACTGATGTGCATTGAAATGTCAATTGGAAAGCAAATTTAGTACAGCGCATCCCATGTGACCTCTTCACGTGCCAGCGATTATGCGAGCTGTTCCCCTTCCTCTCTACAAGGAGGCTGCAAAATGTACCGAGTTGTCATTTGGGACTTTCAGTATTTTATGCCAAAAAAAAAAAAATGAAAAAATAAAAAAGTCAGCCCAACACATGGTGATCATAAAGTATTTGATATAAGCCGTTTTCCAGCTTATGACACTCATTTAGTGCCTTTTTACAGCTATTTAGGCCTTAATGGAACATTCTTTATGGGTCCAATAAGCAGTAAGTGCATCTTCTCATGGAATTCAATTCATTCCTCAAAACTATATTTGGAATATATGCAAAAATAAATGTGTACCATTAAATGAAGTGTGCTTTGAATCAACAGCTGTCAGCTGCCTCTGAAAGCCTTTGCAGGACTTTCCATCGTAATTATTATTATTATGTCATTTTCTGTGATTGTGCTTCATAGAACTTGTGTGGGATCGAGACTGTTTGTGTCCTATCTGAAATTCCACTACGTGCTCCTAATTATTTATTAATTACAGGGATTTATAGAATTCCAATGCTTTATGCAGAGCTTTACACACTTGTATGTTCACTTTAAACCTGCCCCTTCTTTATGTCTTCCTTCCATCTTATTTATTTTCTTTCTTCTTTTTGCACTTTCCTCCCCCCTTTTCTTTCCCTCTTTTCTTTCCTTTTTTCTTTCTCTTATTGCTTTGATTTTCTTTGATCCTTCTTTCCTTCCTAGCTCCATTTTACTTCCTTTCTCCCTCCTTTCTTTTTTTTATCTTTCTTTCCTTCCTTTTTTCTTTCCTTCCATATTTTTTATTTTCTTTCCTATTTTCACTTTCCTCCCCTCTTTTCTTTCCCTATTTTCTGTCCTTTTCCCTTAATTTCTCCTTTGCTTCTTCCCTTTACTTTTTCCCATTTTATTGCCATGATTTTCTATTATATTTTTTCTTTTCTACCTAGCTCCATTTTAATTCCTTACACTTATTTCTCTCTCTCTCTTTTTTTTTTTCTTTATCTTCTTCTTCTTTCTTCTTTTTGTACTTTCCTCCCCCTCTTTTCTTCCCTTTCCCTTAATTTCCCCCTTGTTTCTTCCTTTCCTATTTATTTTCCTTTTCTTTCTTTTCCTTTTTCTCATTTTATTGATTTGTTTTTCTTTTATATATTCCTTTCCTTTCTTTTTCTTTTCTCCCCTTTCCTTTCCTTTCTTCTTCTTTTTGCCTCTTTTTTTCTTCTTTTCGCCTCTTTCCTTTCCTTTCTTTTCGCTCTTTTCTTATGCTTTAATTTACTTTCCTTTTTCCTTTCCTTTCCTTTCCTTTCTTTTTTCCTTTTTCCTTTCCTGTCATTTCCTTTCTGCTCCTTTCCTTCTTTTTGCTCCTTTCCTTACTTTTCCCTTCCTTTCTTTTTTTCCCTTCCTTTCCTTTTTTTCCTTTCCTTTCCTTTTTTCATTTCCTTTCCCTTTCTTCTTTTTGCTCCTTTCCTTTCCCCTTTCCTTTCCTGTCCTTTCCTTTCCTTCCCTTTTCTTCTTTTTACTCCTTTCCTTTCTTTTCCTTTCCTTTTTCCTTTCCTTTCCTTTCCTTTTTCCTTTCCTTTCCTTTCTTTTTTCCTTTCTTTTTTCCTTTCCTTTTTCCTTTCCTTTCCTTTCTTTTTTCCTTTCTTTTTTCCTTTCCTTTTTCCTTTCCTTTCCTTCTTTTTGCTCCTTTGCTTTCCCCTTTCCTTTCCTTTCCTTTCCTTTCCTTTTTCCTTTCCTTTCCTCTCCTTTCCTTACTTTTCTCTTCCTTTCCTTTCCTTTCATTTCCTTTCCTTTCCATTCCTTACTTTTCCCTTCCTTTCCTTTCCTTTCCTTTCCATTCTTCTTTTTGCCCCCCTTTCTTTCCTTCCCCCCCCCCTTTTTTTTTTTCTTCCTTCCATCCTTCCTCCTTTTTGTTTTTTTTTCTATACTTTTACTACAATTGTTTTTTAACCTGCTTCCTACAAAAAAAATGTTTATTATGCATATTATAATCTATTAAGGAATGCCTGTGTGGGTCAGAGGTAGGGTTGGAGCTGAACCCCAGGCAGATATAAAGGTCACAGATGCCACCCTGCAATCATTAATACAACATTTTGTAAATTTAATAAATCCAAGCAGTGTAAATACCTTAATTTGATTGGGTATCAGTCCTTCATAGTCCCTGTACAAAAGAAATAGAGTGTGAGAGGCAGAAGCAGCACAGGAAGCCAGTCAGTTCATGTCCCGTTAAGAAGCATGCTGATAGCAGGGGAGAGCAGAACGACGGAGAGATGATCTCATTGCTGTGCTGCTTGTCTTGTCACTGTCCAGTCACAGGCTAGGGATGGGTCCAGGACAGACTAGAGAGCTGGGTGAGTGATGCTTACCATCAGACTGAGGGTATCTGTGCCCGAAAAGGGAGAGCTCTGGATTGAAAGTGAATTCTGCAACAAAAGTTTCCGTTTTTATTTAATCTTTTTAATGAGAAGTAAATTTTAGCGTTTATCTATTGTCTGGGAGTTTTGCTTTGACATTAATAAAAAATGACTCTTCCTCATCTCCTTCATCATATTCTGCATCCCTCCATACCGGTCTCTGCAATCTCAGACACACTGACAGATCCTGTCTTCGTCACCCCCCCCCCCCATTTTTATGTGGAAGCCGTGCGCTTGTGTTGTGTGCGGGGAGCCACCACGTCTGCATTGCCTGTTCTTTCCAGCAGCTTTCCCCTCAAGTGATTATGCTAATGAGTGTTTGATCAGATGATTAAATTATAATTCGATTAATCCTGTGTGCTAAATGCTCTCAATGTGTTTTGCATTGCTTGGCTGGGTTGTATTTAAGCATATTGCCTTCCAGCCTCAAAACACGCGGTGTGCTTGGCTGTCCTGCTGTTGGTTTTCCAGCAGAGAATGCAGCCAGTTTCTGGAGGTTGGGTACATTGTTCATAGGCTGCCTATGGAAAAGCAGAGATTATACTGGGGCGATCTGCAACAAAGTTACATTTGTCCCCTAATGACAATTAAGACCCCCCCCCCCCGTTCTCACCAATTTATTTGTTCAAGATATAAAGGAGGGGTTTAAGATCTCCTGATAATCTGATTATGTATTTAGATATATCCATTTATTTCCATGTGTTTTTAATAATTGCATCTGCTGTAAATTTGTATATGAGATGACTGTGAGTGTGTTAGGTCCCTCTCACACGAACGGTTAGATACAGTGGCAGCAGGGGCGCTTTCACATGGGCAGGGGCGCCGCCCGTCCCGGGAGGGGGGAGGAGGGAGGGGGTGGTAAATATGATTGCCGGCCGACCGTCCCGCGGAGGGGGGGAGGTGTTGGTTTTGCCGCCCCCCACCCAAAATTTTCATTCACCAGCCACCACTGCCCATGTGAAAGGGGCCTTAAGGCTTTGTCTTTGCCGCCTGTAGGCGGAGACCTACTGTGAATTACGTTCTGATATTAATGACTTTCATCATGAAAGTAGAGATTTAGGATGAAGGTTTAAAGCATGGGGGGGGGGGGTGTACCCCATATAAATGGTTCAGTGCATAAACAATGTGAATAATTCAATTGGCCAAATAAAAATACTGTGATATACAATAATCAATGTAAAGGTGATCTAAAAAAAAACAACAAAAAGTCCAAAGTGAATAAAAGATGAAAAAAGTCCTGAAATATAAAAGAAGAAAATAAGAGAATCCTGGAATAATCTAAGCGACACTCAGGAGAGCAGCAACACAGGAGGCTTACCAAAAAACCAGTGACCCCCCCTTTTTAGAGGGTGGTCAATGCTCGCTTTAGCAATCAAATTTGAACCGGACATCAGCTCATAAGACTTCCGATAACGATATGTATTATCAGTCGGTTAAGTGGTCTTCTGTTTGTTCTCATCAGCCCAGACCATATAGAAAATAAAGGCTCCACATAGTATAGCACCATAAAATCCAAATGGTTTATTAAAAAGTATTGCACTTACGTGGTACAGACTTGTAAACTGCCAGAGGGGCATAATATTCACTTCCTCCAGTCACAAAAATGGCCGAAGTTCGGCCGCGCATGCGCAGTAGTGTGTGTGTACTTGTTTCTCCCTCCCCTTTGTGAGGAACACATATACACGTTACTGCACATGTGCGGCCGAACTTCGGACATTTTTGTGACTAGAGGAAGTGAATGTTATGCCCCTCTGGCATTTTTTTATGCAGTTTACAAGTCAGAGATATTTGTGTTCAGCTGCATAATTTTATTTAGAATCACAGAGCGTGTATTTTTATTTATTTTTTTATGAGGGTACCCCAAATCAGTAAAGCATTAGAGGTAGATCTAATATTTTAGCCACAAATAAGGATCAAGTGTGGATCATGAAACATGATAAAAATAAGAATAAAAAATTAGGGCTGGTTACACCTGTGGGCAGGTGCAGTTTGGCTTCCCCGCACAGGTGGCGCTGTTTTGGCAGCCACTATGCAAAGGCTAAAGGGAGCCCTTGTTCCTCTGAGGCCTCTGTAGGGGTCATTAGCCACTTAAGGACCAGGCCTTTTTCTGACCCAAGCTTGTAGGATGAGTTTACTGCACCAAGCTGTCTTATTAGGATACATAACTCCTGACCCGCTGTCTGGACAGTGCTGATTGGCCCTGTGCTGATCACATGCACTCTCCCAAGAAAAAAAAAAAACTCTCTAGCAATACACACCAAACTGAGCATGTGCAGAGTGACTCCACTAACTCTGTCTTATCTAGACATGTTATGGGGGCAATGCAAGAAGAGGAGGATCTGTGCATACAGGATCAAACAGCCTTTTTACACAGTGCAGAGGATTAACCCCTTAGGTACCACAGTGAGTATAACAAACATGCTTTACTGCATATACAGACTGATTTCAATGTTGTGGGTTTAGTAAAACTTTAAGGACCAGGCCATTTCTGACTATCTGATCTATCTATCATTTTTTATTTTTTTGCAGAGACCCTAGAAAATAAAATGGCGGTCGTTTCAATTTTTTATGTCACACAGTTTTTGCACAGCAGTTTTTTAAAAGCATTTTTTTTTTTTTGGAAAAGAAACATTTTAATGAATTAAAAAAAAAAAAAAACATAATATATATACGCGCAAGGGGAGGGGCCAGTTGAAAGAGCTGTGAGCTCCGAGCTTATAGCCTGCACTTGTCATCACATTTCCCCCCCAGTATACCGGCCCCCGCCTCCTCCGGTGATGTAATTTCAGCCGGTGCGGTTCACGCCGGGTTGCATGGACTTCCTGGTCGCTGCCAGGCATCCCTGCTCCCTTGCTTCATCATCCGGACCCTAGACGAGCCTGCAGGACAGCGGGAGCCACGGGACTGATGACACATTTGTGAATGCGTGATTTGCCTTACATCTTGTACGTTTTTTTTATATTTATTCTTATAGAATAAATACTCATGTTTTAATACTACACTTCGGCAAGCCTCCCCCTCCCCCCCCCCCCGCCCTTCTTTAGTTGCAATATATTACATTTTTGGTTTTGGGTTTATTAACCACTTCTGGACCGGAAGGATTTGCCCCCTTAATAATCAAGCCATTTTTTGCGATTCGGCACTGCGTTACTTTAACGGACTATTGCGCGGCCGTGCGACGCTGTACCTAAATAAAATGTATGTCCTTTTCCCACAAATAGAGCTTTCTTTTGGTGGTATTTGATCACCTGTGCTATTTTTTTTTTTTTTTTTTTTTTTTTTGCGCTATAAACAAAAAAAGAGTGACAATTCTGAAAAAAAAAAAAAAAAAAAAATATATATATATATATATATATATATATATATATATAATGTGTGTGTATGTGTGTGTGTGTGTATATATATATATATATATATATATGTATGTGTGTGTGTGTGTGTGTGTGTGTGTGTATATGTATATGTGTATATATATATATATATATATATATATATATATATATATATATATATATATATATATATATTATTTATTTTTTTGCTATAAAACCCAGCGAAAAAATATAAAAATCGAATCAATTCTGAAATAAAATATTTTTCACTTTTTGCTATATAACATTCCCCAAAAAAAAAATTTCTAAAGCAAATTTTTTTTAACATTTTAGGCCAATTAGTTTTCTTCTACATATTTTTGTTAAAAAAAAAAAAATCGCAATAAGTGTATTTTGATTGGTTTGCGCAAATGTTATCGCGTCTACTAACTACGGGAAAGATTTTATGTCATTTTTATTGTTTTTTTTTTTTTTTTTTACAAGTAATGGCGGCAATCTGCGATTTTTAGCGGGACTGCGACATTGCGGCGGACAGATCAGACCCCTAACTGACATTTTTTACACTCTTGGGGGGACCAGTGACATTACTACAGTAATCAGTGCTAAAAATATGCACTGTTACTGTAATAATGACACTGGCAGGGAAGGGGTTAACACTGGGTGATCAAGGGGTTAAATGTGAGCCTAGGGGAGTGATTCTAACTGTATGGGGCGGGGCTTATGGAATGACTATAGAGACCTGTGATCCTATATAGAAGGATCACAGGCACTCTGTGATCATTCCAGGGAGAAGAATGGTCAGCTGTGTTTACAACATCTGACCGTCCTTCTCTCTCAGGGGGGAGAGATCGTGGGTGTCAGGTGGCAATCGGAGCCTCCTGACCCGTGCATTGGAGTTCCCGCAGCCGAGTGGGGGCAAGAGCGCACCGGCGGCGGTGTGCGCTCACCCCCTAGCTGGAAGCGCCCGACTGACGTAGCCCTACATTGGTTCGTGCAGGAGAGCCAGCCTGCCACTGTATATCTGCGGCGGAGCGGTTAAACACTTATTATTTTGCTTATCCCTGAACCTTTTAAGCCATTGGAAAGAAGATTAAAGTACGGTTGAAAGTACCACCTGGGTTTTAAGGGGTTAATAGCTATAGGATAATATTTTTTTTTCATGGTAAATGCTTCTTGGAGGAACAGCTACTGTATATGCATCTATTTTTTTTCCCCTTTAATGACCTGTCTGATGTCATTTGTGTCCAGGCGCAGAGCTGTGCCACAGGGCTCTGTGCCTCATTTGTGCCCTGCGCTGGTCTACGTCTAATACCAAGCTATAGAGACTAGTGCAGCGCGGCCTGTCACATTCCGCCACAGGCTTTGCAAAAACCGTCTCCCGTGCACATGCCGAGCGTAATCCGTCTGAACATCCTGAGGAAGATGAAATGCCTATTATTAGCAGCCAAACAACAGCCCCAGTGTATCATCCGATGTAATGGCTTAAACTCTGTCCGCTCACATTACGTGTGGCTGTCCGAGCGTCTGTGCGAAGCCCGCTCGTCTCTGGGTGGGTCAACAAGGAGCCAGGGAAATCTACATCTGAACAGACTGCTGTGATGTTTGGGCATGCGGTCTTAATTGCCTAATTATGTGTTAATGAGGGAAATCCTAAAAATCTGGCAGGGATGGAGCCCAGGAGATCGGAGATGGGCCGACAACAATCTGGATGTTAACTAGCCATGTTTTCCACTAATGATGCGTCCAATTCGCTCACATCCAGCGATATCTGGGCCATCACTGAACATAGGAAACTATAGTCTGGAGGGGGGGGGGGGGGGTTGAGATTTGAAATCCCAACCCTGGGTTGCCCCCATTTCTAGCCCATACCCTCCTATGAGCACACCTACCACCATCCATTTTTTTTTTTTGGATCTTCTGTTTGGTTGTGTGATATCACACATCTTCTTCTTCCTCCAGCAAAGAATAAGCGACCCCCACGTAATGTTGTGGTGGTTTTCTCTACTGCACCTTCCTGACCTGCCACCAGGAGGGCTTGTCCTTGACACCTTGGCCTCACAAGAAGTAGATTAAATGATAATGAGTTCTTCATGCCAGAGGAGAACTGACACAGAGTGGTAAGTTTGTATTTGAACTAGTTTAGGGCATGTAATATCTACATTTTTTGCATCCTTGTACATATTTAGTGGAGCCCCTTTCCAAGCTCAGGTGGACCCACTCCAAAACAGGGTGCAGGCATAAATTCTTAATCCAATTCAGCAGAAATGTACATAGAGAACGCTGCACTCTACAGAACCTCTCAAAGTGCAAGAAAGATGAAAGGCGACCTCAGCCTTGGACCCTCCTGATAAGCCATGCCCCCCCCCTTACCTGTTTCGCCCTGCCCCTGGGGCTTAGTCATAGAGTTATGACTAAGCCCTGGGAGGCAGGGCAAAACCCATCAGGGGCATGGCTTATTAGGAGGAGCTCGGGATGAGGCCACCTTCCATCCCTCCTGCACTTTTAGCGGTTCCGAGGTGTAAGGCGTTCTCGTTGTAAATCTACATTTTTATTAATTATACAGTTAAGCTTTGTAGTATCTTTGAAGCGCTTTGGATGGATTGGGATGAAGTTATTATTTGGTACAATGGCTTAGTGGTTCTGCCTTGTGCACTGGGGCCATTGGTTCGAATCCCAACCATGATACTACCTGAACAGAGTTTTTACATTCTCCCTGTGCTTGTTTGGGATTCCTCCCACATTCCAAAGACATGCTGGTAGGCTAATTGGCTCCTGTCTTCATCAGCCCTAGCATGTGTATGTATAATGGATAGGAACCTTAGACTGTAAGCTCCTTGAGGGCAGGGACTAATCTGAATGCATAATATGTATAATAATCTAAAAAAATAAAAATTCTTAATGACTTACATTGTAATAGAACGTATTAAGTGACTTGTGGAGAAATTAGTGTATGTACATCGTGTATTTATTTTATGAAGTGATGTTTTTGTTTGTGATATTTTCCTTTAAACTCTACAATTCAAGAGTGCACCTAGACGTCCTAGCCACAGTACCTTGTTTATTAGAAAAAAAAAAAGTTAGGTAGGCCATAGACTAGTCCAAAACGGAACGAAAATTCATGGTCGTTGGTTTTTTCGCATCATTAGTGTGTCAGTTGTGACATGCGATTTTCGTGCCTTATCCAACGTGCTGGATTTTGTTTCGAAAAACGAAACATGATGGCACAGTCGTATACGCCATTTTCATTTTTCGATTGACAGACCGTTCAGTTTTCAACTTGTCTATGGCCTTAAGGCCCCGTTCACACCTGAACGAAAATCGCTCTTGTGTGAGCTCAAGAAGCCAAATTCTATTCATTTCAATGACCCCTGTTTACACATGAGCATTCGGTCACCTGAAGCAAAACACCTGCCCCTCAAAAAAGTACATGAGCTTCTTTTTGGGAGATTACACGCGTTTTTGACCCCATAGACTTAAGCGTTTTTCAAGCTTTTTGGCACTTGTTTTCTGCACAAACAGCAGCTCTCTACCCCTAATTAGACATGTGCAGAATATAAAAATGTGTTGAGTTTTGGTTAATTTTCATTTTGTTTATTAATTTTATAATGAATTCCAAATTCCAAATGAATTCCAAATTTTCCGAATGTTTTGGATCAGTTGATAAATGATAAATGATCAACCGATTCGAATTCTATGTGATTAATAGTTTTTTTTCGGCAGCGGGCTGGAAAGCCGTCCGCCGTGTCCTCAGCTGTTAGAGGGGCTTCCCCAGTGACAGCTGAATGTAAAAAAGAGAATGCTGACAATCAAAAATAAACGGGGGGAAAAAACAGCATAGGGTCCCCCCCAAAATCTATGTCGGACCCTTATTGAAGCATGCAGCTCAGCAGACAATAAAAGGGGGGGGGGGGAATGAGCGAGCGCGTCCATCTTCCTGAACCACACTAAGCCACATGCCCTCAACATGGCTCTGCCCAACCCCGCCCCAAAGCACCTTGTCCCTATGTTGATGGCGACAAGGGCCTCTTCCTCACAACCCTGGGCTGTGGTTTTGGGGGTCTGCGGGTGGGGGGGCTTTTTTAGAATTTGGAAGCCCCTTTAAATAAGGGGGCTCCCAGATCCTGTCCTCCCCCTATGTGAATGAGTATGGGGTATCCCTACCCATTCACCAAAAAAGTTAAAAAAGCGAATAAAGACAAAAACAAGAGTTTTTGAGAAGTCCTTTATTAAAAAATAAAAAAACAATGTCCCCCAATGTAGATTCATCTTACGCCGTCAGCCAGACCCGAAAAAAGGAAAAAAACTCCCCCCAGGTCAAGGCTAACCGCCGACTGCCTGCTCCTCCTTGTGACATTTTTTAAATAGCCAAGGGGCACAGTAACCCTTGTTATGTCACCTCTAAATCTTTGGAATCAAACTGTGATCTTCTGTTTTTGGGTACCTTTATTTTATGATTTATCCTTTTAACGCAGTCCAATAAAAGTTTATAGCAATAAAGGTCCATTCATGGTGCTATTGTATGATGGAAATCTCATTGCTTCCCAGCTGGAGTCTACATTATTTATAAAAATGATTTGGCTTTTACAGTGATACCAGACTACCTACAACAAGAAGTATTCTGAATTGCTATGGCTGAGGATGGATTACATCAAAAATAATTGCGAACATTTCACAGCCAGGAGCTCATTATAAGGCTTGGTTCACATCAGGATAGATGTACGTTGACTAAACCATGTTACTGAAGTTGCCGGGACTTTAACAAGTGCTCAAAGTGAAATTCTTACTTCAGCTAAACAGCTGATGTTTGCAATTTCCCAGATTACGGATGATCCAAAGTGCCTTCACAGGCTTGTCTTCTATTTCTAAAATGCTTCTGTACATCCATCCCATCCAGGGCCGGCCCTACCATGGGTCCCACTGGGTCCATTGGACCCAGGCAGCACTTGGAGAGGGGCAGCAAATTGACTCCCAAGATTTTTTTTTTCCAGCAGTTTTGTGTGTCCTCAAGTTTGCATTGCGTTACGGGTGGCATTTCCCCATCTCATACTGCCACCTGTAGTGCAAACTGATGAGTACGAGGAGGCGGAGCGTCTCCTCTGGGGAACGTCCCTCCCGTGATCGTGGTGTGCGCAATGACGTCAGACATCATCGCACTCCATCTCATGCAGGGCAGGCTGGATCTTCTCGGGTGGTGGGCACGGCAGACACAGGTGTGACAGGAGGACTGAGGACAGACAGTGGGTGTTTGGTGGACTGGTCCAGTGGTGAGTTATGGAAGAAGATAACAGTATATATAATCATTTCTAAATTTTATATTTATATAAAATAATGGATGTGGGGGCCTTTTTGTGGGCGTGATTTTTTTGGGGTGTGGGGGCATGACTTCCTATAACATTTGCCTGGAGCTAAGGGGGTCTTCGAAGAAATGCAGAATGTTGGGTACCTCACCCATGGTGGCAGTTGATTACATTTTGGGATCTTGCATAGGTTAAAGTTGAGCTTTACACAAACCGCTAAATACAAAGATGAAATGAAAATAATGGAGCTGGTTTACCTGCTAAAGGATTTGCATTTTTATCCATCCTGCCCTTAGATTTCCTCAGCTCTGTCACATAAAACATCCCTGTCTATAGGGAATAGGACCTGACCTTTTTACTGCTGTGGATTCACTTACCCACCTATCTCCCTGCAACTGAACAGGGAACGGAGAAGGAGCTTTCTTCTCCTTTCAGCATGATCCTTACAAATTAGCACACCTGATCAGCTCATTGTGTTGCTTCTCCTCCCCGTCTCAGAGTTCTGCCATTTATTCCAAATTGCATAAAGTGGTTTCAGGGCTTTTGGCCATCATCAGTGAAGTGCATGGAAACCATGGCTTCTATGGAGTAAAGTCTAGTACACACGGGCTGAATGTTGGACAGCATCATCCTGTTCAATAGGAACCGGCCGACATTCAGCCCATGTGTACACGGCAGCTGGTCCAACAGAAGCTGGTCGTCCAGATTAGCCATCGGCTGAGAGTGCTAACCGAGTGTGTTCTGGCGGGGGGTGGGAAGCAGTGTCAGAACAGAATAGCATAGCAGGGGAGATCGCTGTACTAACATCAGATTGTTAGTACAGCAGCTCTGACATGAGCTGTCAGTTTGTGTTCGTTCAAAAAAAAAAAAAAAACTAGTGGTGTGTACGAGGCTTTAGGCTTGTGACCCAACAAGACCGTATAGCCATACAAGTTATGGTGAGAAGGGACTAAAAGCAGTGGCGTAGCGTGGGGGGTGCTGGGGGGGCCAGCCGCACCGGGCGCAAAATCTGGGGGGGGGGGCGCATCCCACGGCTGTGCCAGTGTCACTTAAACAGTCATAAAAAAAAAATGTCCCCGGCCGGCCCCACGTGCTCCTGAGGCGCCAACATGTCACCGCTCATGCCCTGCTGCCGCTTGGGAAAGGCCGTACATGTTCGGCTATTCCCAGTTTGTGTAATTGTCAGTATAGTAATTAGGTAGGTCAGTGTAGTGGTCAGTGTAGTGGTGAGGTAGGTCTGTCAGTGTAAGTGTCAGTATAGTAATCAGGTAGGTTAGTGTAGGAATCAGGTAGGTCTCTGTAGGTGTCGTGATCAGGTAGGTTAGTGCAGGAAACAGGTAGGTCTGGGTAGTGGTCAGTGTAATTGTCAGATAGGTTTGTGTAGTGGTCAGGTAGGTCAGTGTAGTGCTCAGGTAGGTCAGTGTAGGTGTCAGTATAGAAATTAGGTAGGTCAGTGTAGTGATCAGGTTGGTTAGTGCAGGAATAAGGTAGGTCAGTGTAGGAATAAGGTAGGTCAGTGTAGGTGTCTTTGTAGTGGTCAGGTAGGTTTGTGTAGTGGTCAGGTAGGTCTGTGTACGTGTCAGTATAGTAATCAGGTAGGTCAGTGTAGGAATAATGTAGGTCTGTGTAGTGGTCAGCTAGGTCTGTGTAGGTGTCAGTGTAGTGGTCTAGTAGATTTGTGTAGGGGGCGCAAATTACTTACCTTGCCCCGGGAGCTGACAACCCACGCTACGCCACTGGACTAAAGCGACCAAATGCAAGGTTTGTGTTTTATCAGCCAATGTACAGAGGAAGTTACAGTGATCTTAAGGTCAGTTAAGGTAACAGGGTGTCTTTGGATTGTAGGATAAAATATGCAATCCTGTTCCAGTTGGGGATCAACCCACAACTGCTGAACTGCGAGGCAAGGCTGCAAGGCAAGAGTGCCAACTCTTGTGATCTACACCCTCCGTCATAGTGGTACGTCCTTGTACACCTTTAAGATAATTAATTCAAATCAAAGTAGGTTAGTTGGCCAAGGCTGCTCTAGATTGTACAGTTTCACAAGTAAGCCCCTGGCGTCACTCTGATCATCCGTTGCTTTGTTGTGGTTCGACCTGATTGTAGCATAGGAAATTATTTCATAGACAAACTCCAGGCAAAACCCAATACCCAGACTTGTATATGTAAAAAAAAAAGAAACAAATGACCCTTTTCTGTTTTTGACTAAGAAAGAAAAATATCATGCTTGTAATCATGTTTCAAGCTTGCAGCACAAAATAAGGCCAGTTTTTAATAATGTCCTTTTTTTCCATCCAACCATTAAACCAACCCCTAAAAAGCAGGATGGACCACTTTTTGAATCCTTCCTTATCCCCTTCCTAATTAGTAAAAGCAGAGGTTCTGTTAAGGGGATACCACGGGGCCCCCTGAATGCGGCCTGGGCTTCTTCATAGTTACATAGTTTGTGAGGTTGAAAAAAGACATCAGTCCATCCAGTTCAACCTATGATGTGTGTGTGTCTTTGCTGTTAACCGTACATTGTATACCCCTACATGTTGTGGTCTTTAAGGTGCCCATCTAATAGTTTTTTGAAACTATCGATGCTCCCTGCTGATACCACTGCTTGTGGAAGAGAATTCCACATCCTTACCGCCCTGACAGTAAAGAACCCCCCTCGTATTTTAAGGTTATATACTGTACATAGTTACATGGTTACGTATTTTAAGGTTAAATTGTTTTCCCTCTAGTTTTAGTGAGTGGCCACGTGTCTTATTGTATTCCCTCTCTCTGAAAAGTTTGTTCCTTATGCTAAGGTCACCAGTATAATATTTGTACATTGATATCATATCCCCCCTCAATCGTCTCTTCTCCAGAGAGAATAGGTTCAGTGCTTGTAGTCTTTCCTCATAGCTGATGTCCTCCATTCCCCTAATTATTTTTGTTGCCCTTCTCTGGACTCTCTCCAGTTCCAGCACATCCTTCCTGAGGACCGGTGCCCAGAACTGGACAGCATACTCCAGATGTGGCCGGACCAGAGTCTTGTAGAGAGGGAGAATAATCTCTTTATTTCTTCAGTGAATCCCCTTTTTTATGCATGCCAGTATTCTGTTGGCTTTGCTTGCAGCGGCTTGGCATTGCATGCCACTTCCAAGCCTGTTGTCCACTAGGACCCCCAGGTCCTTTTCCATCTTAGATTCACCCAGAGGTTTCCCCCCTAGTGTAGCTTGCTTTCTGGTTTCTGACGCCCAAGTGCATTACTTTGCATTTTTCAACATTAAACCTCATCTGCCATGTAGTTGCCCACCCCATTATTTTGTTCAGGTCTGTTTGTAAGGTTTCCACATCCTGAATAAAAGATATGGGCATGCTTAGTTTAGTATCATCTGCAAATACCAAGATTGTGCTAGATATCCCCTCCTCTAGATCAATTATGAATAAATTAAACCGGATTGGTCCCAGGACAGATCCTTGGGGAATCCCACTTTCCAGACATGCCCAATCTGAGTACTCCCCATTATTCACCACCCTCTGGACTCGCCCCTGGAGCCAGTTCTCTATCCAGGTACTCACCTTATGGTCCATACCTATGTACCATCAGTTCAGCTGGGGAGCTCAGGCAGCAAGGGGAATCCAATAGTGGAGAGGAGGGGGTGATTGGGTGTGTCGGTCCTAAAAACGAGTCACCGCAGATGGGAAGGGGGTGGCTGTTGGCTGGCTGGCGGTCTGGATAGGGCTGTCACTTGGTCCAGGACTGGACCGTGATCCGCCATTTACTAGTGTCTGCTGAAGGCTATAGTGTTGGACTAAATCAAAGCTGTACCAGTTGTCTAGTTTATTTTTGTTAAACAAATTGCATAAATGGTGACAATTCCTCATCTATTTATTGAAGAGGTGGATCTGATTTGTGATAAATTATATTCAGTGGTGAAGTAGTAATATACATCTTCACGTCTAAAGCTGTCCCATGTGGCTGCTGTGAAATGTGCATGGTGTTGGTGTCTATTCTTGTAATGGGCTGAAATCTTGTAATTTAAGCATGTTCTCATTATCTTCATCTTGTTTCAGCTATGTTCTGCAGCCGGTCTGGTGTGTGAGCTGTCACTCACCATGGCGGCATGTAAAATAAGGCATAGCATCTAGAATCGCAAGCCTCTTCTGTGGTATTCTAATAATTGGGTATTCATGACTTCCACTGTCATGTGATGGAAAATGGATTTATCGGCTCAAGATGTCTACAATTATTGGTCTGTGAAATCCATCAAGAAGAGTTGGTAACCGAGCCCTATAATAAAGAAGAGTGTATAGAGTTTGGAGTTCTGAAGTCTGAGATGCTGTAGTACATATTCCATAACTAGGAGATAACAGGAGTTAGTGACATGAGGGAAGGAAGATGACTGGGTAGAAACTCTGAGCTTGGAAAAACGAATTACGGGGACAACTTTCCGTAAAACGTACATTCATTTTCTAGAAATAATTTTATCTAAAAACATTCCAGGAAAGCTGGGTATGATCTGTATGTAAGGGACCTTGCATAAGGAAGTTCAAGCCCAACTTCAGAAAATGTAAAAAAATATCCCTTGCAGTGGGGCTGCACATGCACTGCAAGGGGGTAATTGCTTGCTTAGGTCTAGTGCAGTGATGGCGAACCTTGGCACCCCAGATGTTTTGGAACTACATTTCCCATGATGCTCAACTGCACTGCAGAGTGCATGACCATTATGGGGAAATGTAGTTCCAAAACTTCTGGGGTGCCAAGGTTTGCCATCACTGGTCTAGGGCAGGGGTGGGGAACCTTTTTTCTGCCAAGGGCCATTTGGGTATTTATAAAATCATTCGGGGGGGCCATACAAAATTATCAACTTAAAAATGTGCCTGTTATATTTGGTCAAACGTTTAATCAAATCACCCCTAATGTGATGGCTGCAACTGCTTCTCTTTGGTGAGGTGTGTGATGTTAGCTGGTATTGATGATGTTGCTACTCGCAACTGGTTTTCCAGGTTTGAGTCGGTTAGTCTGGAGCACAGTCGACTCTATGTGGTAGTAAGTTTTGAAAAGAACTGCTGGCGGGTACTGCTGGTGGGTATAGCTGGCTGGTACTGCTCGTGGGTACAGCTGGCTGGTACTTCTGTGAGTACTGCTGGCTCTGGCTGGTACTGCTGTGTGTGCTGCTGGTGGGAAATGCCGACTAGCAGCGGCGCCACGCTGGAGGAAGAGGCAATGTTTCCTGTATTGGTCACAGGCGGAGTGCATTTGATATCACTCCCCCTGTGACTCACTCAGACTGTCAGAACAGAGCCAAAACTATACAGGAAGCATCGGCTCCATTTTGACAGATCAGCTGAGAGACACAGACTCAGCTGCATGGGGGGCCGGACCAAATGACTTTGAGGGCCGCATACGGCCCCCCGGCCATAGGTTCCCCACCCCTGGTCTAGGGGATGCCAATAAGATCTACCTATCCGATCCTTGCACTTCTAGTCCGCTCCCTCCAGCATCTTCCCCTCCATGTTCCAGCTGCCTAAGGTCCTGACACCATCAAGACCATAAGCAGAGTTCATAGCTGAGGGACAGTCCACTGCTGGCCTGTGGGGGAGCACCATTTGTGCTAGAAGAGTGGAGGATCAGGTAAGTTAAAGCAGAGGTCCAGCCTGTACAAAAATAAATAACAATTACTGTAGCTGCTAGCTTTTAATATAAGGACACTTACCTGTCCAGGGTTCCCGCGATGTACATTGATGAGCGAAGACCTGGATGAGCGAGTTTGGGGTGGAGGAACTTGACTGGCCTGCACAGAGTCCTGACCTCAATCCAACAGAACACCTTTGGGATGAACTAGAGTGGAGGCTGCGCGCCAGGCCTTCTTATCCAACATCAGTGCCTGACCTCGCAAATGCGCTTCTAGAAGAATGGTCAAACATTCCCATAGACACACTCCTAAACCTTGTGGACAGTATTCCCATAACAGTTGAAGCTGTTATGGCTGCAAAGGATGGACCAACTCAATATTAAATCCTACAGACTAAGACTGGGATACCATTAAAGTTTGTGTGCGTGTAAAGGCAGGCGTCCCAATACTTTTGATAATGTATAGTGTATTTTACCTGAAACTTGTAATTGCAGCACAACTGTAAAGTGCATTCATGGCCAGGCTATGGACATTCAAATATTTACACATGTTAAAAAAATTTGTAAATGAGCTGTAATACAATTAACATCCCCACTTACCTCTGCAGCTATAGGCCCTAAGGAGCAATTCATACTTAAAGTTTGCAGGAGAAGTGCTTTCATTTTCTCTCTGTAGCTGGTTTTACTTCCCCCACCCAGGAGTGACTTGGCAGCCTGCCAGCCTCTCAGATTCACACTTGAGCCCAGGTGTAAACCATAGTACACAATAGGAGTTTTCACATGGAGCGTTGAAGTGTTTCTAGTAAAATTGTGAACCAGGGATGAAGCATTTGTACAGAAAGAGGGGAGAGATCAAGGGGGTAAAATGCAACTTGGATCAATGCTCTCTTGTGAACTTGAAAACAGTGGCGGCTGGTGCTCAAAATTTTTTTGGGGGGGCGCAAAATGAGTGACCAGCGTGCCCCCAATCAATGCAGAGTGCCACAGCATTGCCCCCATCAATGCAGAATGCCACAGCATTGCCCCCAATCAATGCAGAGTGCCACAGCGTGCCCCCCAATCAATGCAGAGCGCCACAGCGTGCCCCCCAATCAATGCAGAGCGCCACAGCGTGCCCCCCAATCAATGCAGAGCGCCACAGCGTGCCCACCAATCAATGCAGAGCGCCACAGCGTGCCCCCTAACCAATGCAGAGTGCCTCAGCATTGTCCCCAATCATTGCAGAGCGCCACAGCATTGTCCCCAATCAATGCCGAGCGCCACAGCATTGTCCCCAATCATTGCAGAGCAGCGCCACAGCATTGTCCCCAATCAATGCAGAGCGCCACAGCATTGTCCCCAATCATTGCAGAGCGCCACAGCATTGTCCCCAATCATTGCAGAGCGTCACAGCATTGTCCCCAATCAATGCAGAGTGCCACAGCCGTTTCCTCAATCATTGCAGAGCGCCACAGCATTGTCCCCAATCATTGCAGAGCGCCACAGCATTGTCCCTAATCATTGCAGAGCGCCACAGCGTTCCCCCCCCCCCCCAGACCAATGTACTTACCTGGCGGCGGCTTCTCTTCAGTCCCGGCGGCGGCTTTTCCTCTCTCTGTCCCCAGCGCGTCTCCACGAGTACTTCCGGTCCCGCCTCCTCCTCGGCCAATGGCAAGGGGTTTGCCTTGCGGCCAATCAGGAAGCGCATATTGGACGCACTTTCTGATTGGCCAGGAGGAGGATCGGTGTGGCAATAGCGAATTTTAATTCGCTATTGTCACACAATGGGTGGAGTCGGGACGCACTGCTCTGCGCCCCGGCTCCACTCTTTGCATCGCCCTATTAGAGCCTCTGGCTCTAATCAGGTGATGTAAAAAAAAAAATCCCCATTAAGCTCCATGCGTCCGGCGCCCTGCATGCAGATTAGGGGGCCGGACGCATGGATGGGGGGGCTGCACCCCTGCGCCCCATATACACCGGCCGCCACTGCTTGTAAAGATGATTTGCTCCAGAGTACTTGCAGCTACAGAGGTCAAAGGAGGCTCCTTTTAGCTATTGTTCATTGCCTGGCCACAGGTTTACTTCAAAGTTGAACTGTAGACAAACAGCTAAATATACTGTTAAAATGTGCTGTATGTATCTCTGAAACAGCATGTTCAGCACATGTGCATGGCAGCGGAACCTGATAGCAGACCTTTAAAATGGTAGTTTTTTATTTTAACCTACAGGTAAGCTTATAATAAGGTTTACCTGTAGGTAAAATGAATATCTCCTCCTAAACAAGCTGCTTTTGGGAGATATTCTAGCGAGCAGAAGCCGGTGACATCACCAGAGTATGCGCTCTAAAGGAACCCGTGCCATTCCTTCAGAGACACGCCCAAGATGCCACAGCCAAGACTCCCGAGCGTATGCACAGGAGTGAGGTCATCGCGGCTCAACCAGTCAGACGACTGGAGTCCGCGAACCCAGAAGGAAGATGGAAGCCTCTGCAGCAGTGAGGGCTTTGTTATAAGGTAAGTCTTTGATATTGTGCTAGTTTATTATCGCTTTAAGGGTGCAATGGGCTTCAAATGTCTCTTATGGAAGCTCATACTTTCCTGGACCTGTTCTTGTGCCAAAAATGGCCCGACATTATTATTATTATAATTTTTTTTGTTTTGCACAGAAAGTAAAAAATAACCGATATGGGAATAAGCAAAATTGAGGATTTAAAGCGTTTGTAAAGCTTTGCTTCTTTTTAATAAACATGCCACACTTACCTGCCCTGTGCAATAGTTTTGCACAGAGCAGCCCCGATCCTTTATCTTCCCGGGTCCCCCGCTGGCACTCTTGGGTCCTCCTCTTTATCTAGTGCCCCCATAAGAGGACGCTTCCTATGGCGGCACTCTTGCAGGCTCACTCCCAAGCCCCGCTGCCTGTGTGCATAGACACAGTCCCCGCGCCCTTCTCCCTTGTCACAGAATATGATTGACAGCAGTGGGAGCCAATGGCTCCGGTTGCTTTTTATCTGCCCTGTGAAGAGGGACAAGAAACGCCGTTCTCATGCACAGCGATGGATCACAGTGGGGCTCAATTAAGTATAAGAGGAGGGCTGGGGGGGATCCCAGGCACAGACGTTTTTTTTTTTTACCTTTTTACTATTCCGGTAAAAGACCTTAAAGCTATACAACCACTTTAGGTATGCTAATATTTTAGTATCCCCATCCATTCAATTTATGCCATCATGGACTGCCTAACTATATATATATGCCGATGTGCATTCATATATTATTTACACCCATTTTCAGCCCTGCTGCAGTCCAATGAAAGCCGGGCGGCTGCTCAGCACTCAATGATGGCCAAGAATCTCCATTTCTGCCCAGAGACAATACAGCAGTAAGGGATTATGGGAAATGGAAAGCTCAGATTAAGGCTTTCAGATTTTAAACAGTTACATTCTTTCTTAGATTTCATTGGCAGCGTACCAAACTACTTTATTCATTTCCTTTGAGTTGTGCATTAAAGCTAAACTCTGGCCAGGGTCCACCTTTATCCATAATAAGTACCCTCATCCTTCTCCAGCAAATAACTACAGCAATAAAACATGTAAATGGCCCAAGTTCTCACCTAAATCCAGGGCCACGTGTTGTGCTGGATACCAAGTCTTCTATCTTTTGTACTGTAGAGTGGGAGGAAGTTATTTTTCGGGTGTCCAGGTTGCTGTCTAGTGACATGGCCACTTGACCTGGTGGGGTCCTCACAGGTCTCGAGACTCCAGGCCTCCGAGGGCTACTTTTTTACCTATTCATTTATTTGGTGAATGGGTCGGAGGGTTGGTTTATGTTTGTACTTGCCTGGAGATTGGCTTAAAGTGTATTTCCAACTGCAAGTAATTTTCTTCTCATTTAGGACAAATCGCGGAAGAATTTGTACCCCTAGCAGGTTTTTACTGCTATATGGGACTTAGAAACATTTCCCTCACTTATAGCACTTTTCCACTGCAAGTACCGGCTCGGCTCTACTCGGCCCTGCTTGGCCCGGTTTGCTTTTCCACTGCTGGTACCGCATGGTACGGTGTTGGAACAGTTCGGTACGGTACGGTATGGTTTGCTTTTCCACTAAAGTTAAGTGGGTGGGATAACAACGGGGTGGGTGGGATTCTCTGACCAATCAGTGGCTAGTAGTGACTGCATGCAAAGGATTGTGGGATATGGTACCGGGTATGGTACCTCTTGGAACCACAATCGAGGTGGTACTGTTTTTGAGAGCCGTACCGTTCGGTTCCATGCAGTGGAAAAGCGCCGCCGTACCGTACCGAACCATTCCTACACCATACCATGCGGTACCAGCAGTGGAAAAGCACAAAAGCGAGCCGAACCGTTCGGTTCCATGCAGTGGAAAAGCGCCATTACTGGCATAGTGACACACGGGAAGTGAGGGAAATTCTGCAGCAGATACAGACAGACATTCCCATTTAAAAGGTGTTTCTGTAAGCCTCAAGAGCAGTGGTGGCTGGTGCTCCATGGGCCGGGGGGGTGGCAGACGGCCCACACCTTACCCCACCCCCCCGGACCACACCAGGCCGCACACCATACCCCTCCCCGGACCACAGCGAGACAGGACACAGGACAGGACCCCCCGCTCACTCACCCTGCCAGGATATCTGCAGTAGCAGGCGGCGGCTTCGGCTTCTTCCCCCTGTCTTCTGTGTCTCCTCCCTCCTCCTCCATGCCCAATGGCATGGCTTTTCTTTTTCGGCCAATCGGGAAACGGGTCTCAAGACCCGCTTCCTGATTGGACAGGACGAGGATTCATGTGACAATAGCGAATTTTCATTCGCTATTGTCACACAACTGGGTGGGCCCGGGGCGCAGTGCTCAGGCGTTTTCCCCCACTGCTCCCCTACTAACTGAGCTGCAGAGGTTGGGGCAGTTGTACCATTGATAATTTGGTGAGGGGACACACTGGACACCTTTGCTGCTATTGTGCTATTTGCTGGGTGTCCATTGCGCCCCTGTGCCTTTTAGGGAGGAGTGGGCTTTATCCAGGCGTATCTGCTCTCAATCTATTATTATATTATATGTGTGCTCCTACTATGGAGGCTCTAAAAATGTAAAGAGTTAGCACTGCAGATAATACTGGGGTGCCTTGTTGTGGCCTCTGCATCTTACACATGTATTTGCAAATGTGTGCAAACTAAACCCCTGTTTTTAACGCAAATTGTTAGACAGGACAATTCGGTTGGTTGCAGGCTGGCTGGTAAGTTGAGCTGGGAATTTTTCTTTGTTTTTGTTTGACATGCGTCACCCTTCCATGTGCTTCTTGCTGTTAAGGCCAATTAGAGGTGGGGCAGTTGCCATTTGTTTATGAAGTGGGAGAGGATATCTTGCAGAAAAAGGTACCCAATCCCAAGGTTAAAATAAAGAGTACAGGGGGAGGAGGATTATCAGAACTTTTACTTTTAAGTGAAGTTCTGCTTTAAGACCCCGTTCACACTGGGGCGATCCGACTTGCCGGGGCGACCTCACAGGTCGCGGCGCGCAGCTCGCACCGCGACCTCGGAGTTGCCGGCACGGACTTCATAACATTGAAGTCAATGCAGGTCGCTCCTGGTCGCCCCAAAGAAGCTCCGGACCCATTTTCTAAGTCGGAGCGACTTGTGTCGCTCCTATTACAACGGGTCCACAGCTTCTCTATGGCAGGCGACCTACGGCGACCTGTCAGGCGACCAGGTCGCCTGACAGGTCTCCCCAGTGTGAACGGGGTCTAAAGCCTATCACATCCTTAGAAACTTCCGAACACTTCTTCTTTATGTTTGCCTTCCCTGTTGACTCCATTGTACTTTGCAAAAAATTTGCCAAATTTTCCTGAAAAATCTCCTAATTTTTTACTGAAATTTGTGGAAAATGAAAACTCTCAATTGCGTTCATCCCTAATCGTGACTCCAGTGAACCAATTTGTGGCTGAACCAGAGGGGACTTCTAGGGGCCCAGGGACCCCGTGATTATCTGAAGTCTCTCAGGGAAATCAGAATTGGTTCCTGCCTACAGTCATTCTTATTGGAACACCGTGATGAATAATTCTAGGATACTGGCATTGAAAATGTCCAAAGCGCCGGAAAAACAACAAATTTGCAATCCAGGCAATAGTTTCTATACATAAACCCAGTAAAAACACATTAATTAAGGATTTTTCTGCGCTCTAATTAAGTGGGACTTTTCAGAATTGGCTTCAAGATTTCATATAGGCCATATGTTGAAGCATTTGTTACCGTCTAATGAGAAAAGCAACACATTCTATACATAAGCTGTATTTCTCTTTCTGACGTTTAATAGATTCATTATTTAGACTTGTTGGAGGTGCGTGGGGGGGGGTGATCCAAATGTCATCTTGATTTTCCCGCACGCCTCCATTTTGTTTAGAAAAATTTACTGAATCCGACGTTCTAAATGTAAAGGTTTGTGATGGGTTAACCCCTTCACTGCCTGGTGCTGCTGATTTTTTTTTTTTTGTAGACAATTATTTCTGTGTCATATTTCAAGTACATTTTATATTTTGTGCCTGGTATACAGTGAAATTTTCACATGCATGCCATTCTTGGGCTCTTGAGATTAGCAGTGGAGGGTATACTGCTCTGGCTCTGGGTAAAACTAATGTGGAGATTGTGGATTTGTATCCATATCAGACCAATGAGAACAAGACA